>NC_079221.1:22348404-22700904 GCF_029633865.1 Lampris incognitus
ACTGTATTAGCTGCTGATAAAGTTCACACATGACTGAAGCTATTATTAATCTTGGTGAATGCTATGAATCAACGGCAGGCTCTGCTGAGCTCTAATTGTAACTTGTGAATCCTACGTAGCCATATCCCTGAGGTATTTTTCATTGGTTTGCAGCAGGTTGCGGTCTGTATCCGTCTTAATATGCTATTGGTGTCTGAGGTTGTAATACACACACCGGTGGTTGAGAGAGGGCAACAGAGATGGTTGAGTTTGTGTAACGGAGAGTTAGCAGGGTGTAAGGCACTTTGGTGTGCTCCAACAGCTCGTGTGCTTATTAAATCTCAACTTCAGTTCCCTCAGGAATGCTGACAAGTTGTGTACACAGCTTGGCTTCCGAAACATGTTTTTGCAAAGCCAGAAGCACAACTTTTTATCGTAAAAAAATAAATATTATATATATACACTACCGTTCAAAAGTTTGGGATCACCCAAACAATTTTGTGTTTTCCATGAAAAGTCACACTTATTCACCACCATATGTTGTGAAATGAATAGAAAATAGAGTCAAGACATCGACAAGGTTAGAAATAATGATTTGTATTTGAAATAAGATTTTTTTTACATCAAACTTGGCTTTCGTCAAAGAATCCTCCATTTGCAGCAATTACAGCATTGCAGACCTTTGGCATTCTAGCTGTTAATTTGTTGAGGTAATCTGGAGAAATTGCACCCCACGCTTCCAGAAGCAGCTCCCACAAGTTGGATTGGTTGGATGGGCACTTCTTGCGTACCATACGGTCAAGCTGCTCCCACAACAGCTCAATGGGGTTCAGATCTGGTGACTGCGCTGGCCACTCCATTACCGATAGAATACCAGCTGCCTGCTTCTGCTCTAAATAGTTCTTGCACAATTTGGAGGTGTGTTTAGGGTCATTGTCCTGTTGTAGGATGAAATTGGCTCCAATCAAGCGCTGTCCACTGGGTATGGCATGGCGTTGCAAAATGGAGTGATAGCCTTCCTTATTCAGAATCCCTTTTACCCTGTACAAATCTCCCACCTTACCAGCACCAAAGCAACCCCAGACCATCACATTACCTCCACCATGCTTAACAGATGGCGTCAGGCATTCTTCCAGCATCTTTTCATTTGTTCTGCGTCTCACAAACGTTCTTCTTTGTGATCCAAACACCTCAAACTTGGATTCATCCGTCCACAACACTTTTTTCCAGTCTTCCTCTGTCCAATGTCTGTGTTCTTTTGCCCATCTTAATCTTTTTCTTTTATTGGTCAGTCTCAGATATGGCTTTTTCTTTGCCACTCTGCCCTGAAGCCCAGAATCCCGCAGCCGCCTCTTCACTGTAGATGTTGACACTGGTGTTTTGCGGGTACTATTTAATGAAGATGCCAGTTGGGGACCTGTGAGGCGTCTGTTTCTCAAACTAGAGACTCTAATGTACTTATCTTCTTGCTCAGTTGTGCAACGCGGCCTCCTACTTCTTTTTCTACTCTGGTTAGAGCCTGTTTGTGCTGTCCTCTGAAGGGAGTAGTACACACCGGTGTAGGAAATCTTCAATTTCTTAGCAATTTCTCGCATGGAATAGCTTTCATTTCTAAGAACAAGAATAGACTGTCGAGTTTCAGATGAAAGTTCTCTTTTTCTGGCCATTTTGAGCGTTTAATTGACCCCACAAATGTGATGCTCCAGAAACTCAATCTGCTCAAAGGAAGGTCAGTTTTGTAGCTTCTGTAACGAGCTAAACTGTTTTCAGATGTGTGAACATGATTGCACAAGGGTTTTCTAATCATCAATTAGCCTTCTGAGCCAATGAGCAAACACATTGTACCATTAGAACACTGGAGTGATAGTTGCTTGAAATGGGCCTCTATACACCTATGTAGATATTGCACCAAAAACCAGACATTTGCAGCTAGAACAGTCATTTACCACATTAGCAATGTATAGAGTGTATTTCTTTAAAGTTAAGACTAGTTTAAAGTTATCTTCATTGAAAAGTACAGTGCTTTTCCTTCAAAAATATGGACATTTCAATGTGATCCCAAACTTTTGAACGGTAGTGTATATATATATTGTGGAGTTAGAAAACAACGAGACAGGAGACGTGAGAGTAGACGTAGTCGAGGTAGTTTACTAGCTCCAACTTTGCATGTCATACGTTCGACAACGACACTGAACTCTCTGTGTACCGGAAGCGGAAGTGCATTATCTGACCTCTTAGGTGAATGTCTCTAGTTATATAGATGTGGGTCACCACACAGGCCCCCCCAGAATTCACCTACACAAAACAATGCAAAACAGCAAAAGCGCAAGTCATGAACATAAAAATAGACTCTACAACAGAACAGTCAATGACATAGTGCAAAGTCCCGGGGAAAACAAGTGACGAGTCGGGGGCGGACCCTGCGGCCATAACGGCTGCGCTTCACAGGAGGGGAAACAGATGGGGCCGAAACCCGGGCCATAGGCGGGGCCGAAGCAGGAACAGAGGCAGGTGCCGGGGCCGACCTAGGAGGGCGTCCCCACCGCGGGGGTAGGGCCAATTGCATTGGCTCCCCAATGTCCAAGTGAGCGGGCTTGAGACGGTCTATAGCGACCCGCTCCGGCCTGCCCCCCATGTCCACCACAAAGTTCTTATCCCCCGCCTCCAGGACGCGGAAGGGCCCGTCGTATGGGGGCTGCAGCAGGGACCGATGGCTGTCGTGCCTAATGAAGACGTACCTCGCCGATGGCAGATCCTTGGGGACGTAGGACCGGGGGAGGCAGTGTTGAGACATCAGAATGGGAGCGAAGGCACCGGCAGCGCTCCGGGACGCACTGAGGTGAGAGGCGGCCGACCAGGGAGCCGTAGCATCCGGAAGAAACTCCCCCGGAACTCGCAGGGGCTGGCCATACACCAGCTCAGTGGAGGAGGTCTGGAGGTCTTCCTTCGGGGCCGAACGCAGGCCGAGCATGACCCACGGGAGCCGGTCCATCCAGTCGCAGCCAGTGAGGCTTGCCCGCAGAGCGGCTTTCATGTCCTGATGGAACCGCTCACAAAGTCCGTTGCTCTGCGGGTTGTACGCCGTAGTGCGGTGGATCTTCATCCCCAGGTGCTCAGCGACCGCCGTCCAGAGCTCCGAGGTAAACTGGGAGCCCCGGTCGCTCGTGATGTCACCCGGCGTGCCGAAACGGGCCACCCAGCAGCCGATGAACGCCCGTGCTACCTCTGCTGCCGTCGTGGAGGACAAGGGAATAGCCTCTGGCCACCTGGTGGCCCTGTCCACAATAGTGAGGAGGAACGTATAACCACGGGAGGGGGGCAGGGGACCCAACAGGTCAACATTGACGTGGTCAAACCGCCTCTCTGGAACCACAAACGGCGCCAAAGGGGCCTTGGTATGGCGGTGCACCTTGGCGCGTTGGCACACCACACACGAGCCGGCCCAGGCTCTAACATCCTTACGGAGCCCAGGCCAAACAAACTTGACGCTCACCAGCTTGGTCGAGGCCTTCACTCCCGGGTGGGAAAGGCCGTGGACGGTGTCGAAAACTCGGCGCCGCCAGGAAGTAGGCACCAGGGGGTGCGGTTGACCGGTGGAGATGTCACAGAGGAGGGTGGTGTTGGCCGCGTCGAACGTCACGTCCTCCAGCCGTAGCGCCGTAGGGGTCGACCGGTAGTCTTGAACGGTCGCGTCCTTGGCTTGGTCCGCTGCCATAGCAGCGTAGTCGAGTCCCAAGTGAACGGCGTTAACAACCGCCCGTGAAAGGCAGTCGGCGACGAAGTTATCCTTGCCCGACACGTGTTGTATGTCCGTGGTAAACTCGGAAACTGCCGCGAGATGGCGCTGCTGACGCCCAGACCACGGTTCTGAGGTTTGGCCATACAGAACGTCAGCGGTTTGTGGTCCACGAAAGCGGTGAACTGTCGGCCCTCCAATAGGAACCTAAAGTATCTGGTTGCGAGGAAGAGACCCAGTAGTTCCCTATCAAAGGTGCTGTATTTGCGCTCGCTCTCACGGAGTTGTTTACTGAAGAACGCCAACGGCTGCCAGCCCCCCCCCCACCCACTGCTCACACACGGCCCCCACGGCGTAATCGGAGGCATCCGTTGTAAGGGCTATGGGGGCGGCAGGCGACGGGTGAGCTAGCAGCGCAGCGTTGGCCAGCGCGGTCTTGGCGGCCACAAAAGCCTCGTCCATCCCCGAAGACCAGTCCAGCTCGTCCTTAGACTTCTTACCCCGCAGGGCCTCATACAGGGGACGCATGATGTGGGCGGCACGGGACAGGAAACGGTTATAAAAGTTCACCATGCCCAGGAATTCCTGCAGCGACTGTACAGTGCGGGGGCGGGGGAACATGGTGACAGCCTCAACCCTGGCAGGGAGGGGAACGGCCCCCTGTGGAGTGATGTGGTGCCCGAGGAAGGTGATGGACGACTCCCCGAACTGACACTTAGCTGGGTTGATGATGAGGCCGTGTTCGCTGAGCCTGTCAAACAGCTGTCTGAGGTGCGTCATGTGTTCCTCCGCCGACGCGCTGGCCACGAGGATGTCGTCTAAGTACACAAACAAAAATGGCATGTCGCGGAGCACAGAATCCATAAGGCGCTGAAACGTCTGCGCCGCCCCTTTAAGGCCGAAAGGCATACGTAAAAACTCAAAGAGCCCAAAGGGTGTGATGACAGCCGTTTTTGGGACATCCAGTGGGTGGACCGGCACTTGGTGATACCCCCGCACTAAGTCGATTTTGGAATAGATGGCAGCGCCCGTCAGGTGGGTAGAGAAATCTTGTATGTGCGGTATGGGGTACCGGTCGGGGGTCGTGGCATTGTTTAGGCGACGGTAGTCCCCACACGGGCGCCAACCCCCGTTGGCCTTAGTAACCATGTGAAGAGGGGAAGCCCACGGGCTGTCAGAACGGCGGACAATGCCGAGGCGCTCCATAGTCGAAAACTCCTCCCTGGCTATTGCGAGCTTGGCCGAGTCGAGGCGTCGGGCCCGGGCGTAAACTGGGGGGCCCACTGTGGTGATATGATGTTCCACGCCGTGCTTGGCCACCGCCGAGGAGAAGGTGGGTGTGGTGAGCTCGGGGAAATTTGCGAGCAGGCGTTGGTATGGATCCCCGGTGGAGAGTGTGTTAGCGAGGCACAGCGCTCCAGCGCCCCCAAGCGTGCAGGGGTATGACGCAAAAGAGACGGCATCAATCACGCGACAGTTTTTAACATCCACCAGCAGGTTGAAAGCACAGAGGAAATCCGCACCTAGGAGCGGGGTGGATACAGCAGCCATCACAAAGTCCCAGCCGAAACGTCGGCCGCCAAAACACACGTCCACATGTCTGATACCGTATGTCCGAATGGACGTGCCGTTGGCGGCGTCCATCTGGGGGCCGTGACTGTCGGTCATCGTGTCCACAGCTTGTGCTGGCAGTATGCTGCGTTGAGCGCCAGAGTCAACCAGCAGCCGCCGGCCCGACAAGGAGTCTCTGATGAACAACAGCTTGCAGTCACGGCCGGCGCCCATAGCCGTTAACGAGCGCCGGCCTTGGCGTTTCCCTGAACCCTGTAACTGCAGGGTTTGCGACACCGTTTTGCTTTTGCCCCAAACCTGGCATGGTAATAACAGAGCCCGTCGTCAGGTTGGCGGCGGGCTGTCACCGCAGCCGCGGTGTCCATATAGTCGTACACAGGTGGTGGTGGGGCGGTCTGGTTGGGTAGCAGGGCATGCACAATCTGTTGCCGGTTGGCCAGGAAAACCCTGTCTGCTTCAGCAGCCAGAGAACGGTAGTCCTTGGAGGCGGCGAGAGAAGAACTGGCCAGTGCTGTGCGTACAGGTGCGGGGAGCTGCCTCAGAAAAATGTGTGTGAAAAGAAAGGCCGGATCAGCCGATCCCAGCACAGACAGCATTTTTTCCATTAACTCAGACGGTTTGCCGTCGCCGAGGCCATTCGGGGACAGTAAACGGTCTGCCTTCTCCAGCTCCGACAGTTCAAATAGTTTCAGGAGGAATGTCTTTATAGCATCGTACTTGCCAGCAGCTGGCGGAGCTTCCAACAGTGTCATTGCTCGCGCCGTTGTCGATGCGTCTAACGCCGCCACTACGTAGAAGTACTGCGTTGCATCCTGCGTTATCCTTCTCAGCTGGAACTGGGCTTCCACATGTTGAAACCACGGCCGTGGATTATGCTGCCAAAAGTCGGGTAGCTTCACAGTAGCGGTGTAAATGCTAGCGTTAGCAATAGCCATGTTGTTAGCACCGGCGTCATCGTTGTCAGACATACTCGTATTAGTAGTTCGATCACGTCGGGGTCACCAATGTGGAGTTAGCAAACAACGAGACAGGAGACGTGAGAGTAGACGTAGTCGAGGTAGTTTACTAGCTCCAACTTTGCATGTCATACGTTCGACAACGACACTGAACTCTCTGTGTACCGGAAGCGGAAGTGCATTATCTGACCTCTTAGGCGAATGTCTCTAGTTATATAGATGTGGGTCACCACAATATATATATATATATATATATATATATATATATATATATATATATATATATATAATTGGCAGGTTGATAGATAACACAAAAAAACAAGTCAAAATGTCTTTCCACACTCAGCTGGACTACTTTAACATTTGAGCTGAGTACCTTCAATTTTATTTGCAGCAAACAATGAGTGGCAATAGGTATAGGGGAAATGAATTTGACAGGCTGACCTGGTCCAACTATATGGAATAAAATGTTATCAACTAAGATCAGAAAGCTGTGACAAAATTCAGTGTGTATCTTTGCTTTGCGGCGTCAAAAGAAAACCTAACATAAGGCGGGCCTTTTTTTGTTCTTTGAGATATCGCTCTACAAACAACTGAATTATTTATCATAGTTTTTTTCTCTCTAATTAATGTTGCATGTTACATTTTAATGGATGGCAATCAAATATTAAACACTGGCAAGGATACTGAAAAAAGCTTGAAGACTTGAGGGAAGGATGTGTGAGGACACCGAGGAGACAGTATACACGTGAATTTGTGCATATCTGGTTATATGGATACCTGAGGCTTTGGATAGTCTTTAATATTTTATGTATGTACTATGACCTTTTTATTGGTTTGTGTGTGAGTCCGCATTTGCACAAATGAGAGTATATGTGTTGGTCTGTGTGCTACATTCCTGAGAATAATAGTGTACACACATTTGAGCATGCAAGCCATTTGACAGCTGACCAGGTTAGTCAATGACATTTTTCATTGAGAATATGGGACACTGGCTGACAGGGAGCATGTCGGTTTGGCTAGTGGTCTTTGGCATGGACAAGCAGGGTTAGCTAAATTTACCATGTTTAAGATGTAACTCTGCCAGCCTTACTTCATAGGACAGTTTTCCTTTCAGAATTTTGCTATTTAGGCATGGCATGTATTTCCAGATCATCTCTGATCGAAAATGAGTTTTTTCAAGATCATATCCATGGATATGATCATGCTTGGGCAGGAACTTAGCACTGTGTGCTGTTTAGACTTGCTGTTTGTAATGATGACAGCTGACGAATGTGCTTTATCACAACCAAAGCTGTGGTAAGAAAGAAAAAAAGGGATTACAAATCTTAAAGGAAAGAGCTGGCATCTTGATTTGAATATGTAATTGCTGCTGTGGTTCAGGCCACCAGACTATGCCAGTCCTCATTGCCTCATCATATGCACTATATCTGTCTCTCTTCTATCTGTGATGGTGGATGCATGTAAGATTTGTGCGTCACAGATTTTGCCTCACAGGTGTGGTAGTTGGTGAGTTACTTGTGGTTGGCAGTGCAGGCCCTGGCTGCGTGACTGTTTACCTGTGTGAGTAGGATGCTGTCGAAGAGCAGCTGGGTCTCCGCCTGGTCCTTGGTGATGTCCGCATTGGCGTGCATGCCAAATATTTCAGGAGACGGGTTGAGTGGGAGTGACTTAGTGTACTCTATGTAGCTGTTGTACTGCAGGGCAGATTGGAAAGGGCGGGTGAGAAGGGGGACGAATCTTAACATTAAGAAAAATCCAAATTAATAATGTTCATGGAAAAAACAAGTTGACTCCTTAGATTGCTGACATTTGTAATAATGACTATGTAAATGTAAGCTCATGCATAAAAGATGGCGGTCAGAGGGGAGGCACAGCATAGAGGGAGAAAATGCCAAATAAAATGGAGCATACCAAAGATTGCACTTGTGTTCCCAAATATATCAAATGACTCTGATGGCAGTAGCCTGCTGTGCCTTTTTACACACATTTTATCTTCTAATGACTTTTTAAAGGTAGCTCAAAGAAAGTGCCAAGCAACTGTGAGAATCATTTAGTATACTTAGTCTTAAAAACCTATTAAGCTGAGTTTTGTTTCACTTCCAAAGCAGCAACATACATTGCAGCTTTTGGGACATTTCCTATGGGTCACTGTGTGTGAGGAGTTACCTCCAGATGAAATCACATTTTATGGGAAACATACTAGAGAATTTTTGATTCTGTCTTACATCAATGCTTGCTGCTTCATGCATCCATCTACATGAGCCAAAATTCAGCCCTATGCATTATCACCAGGGACATACAGGCTGCAGTTTGACATAACCACACCCAAAGTGTAGGGCATATCACACAACTCCCACAATGTATGATGATACTTTTGTCTTGAGCCAGTCTCTTTAAAAGTGCGTAATTCCTGATAATCCTGTTAGTCAGTCATTATCAGCTAAACACTAATTGTAGAGTGAGAAGAGGCAATGTGTAGGAACTCACAAGTCAGAAATCCTCTATCCAGAGTTAGAGAAATGTGAGCAACAGACATGTCTTTGCATAACTGATGATCAAATAATATGAGCAGGCCTCACTATTCACCTGACCCTTACCACTAAGGGTGGTTGGTCATAGAAAAAACAAACAAACCCACAATCATCTTTACTCAAATGTCAGGGAAAGGTAAAAATTCAGCTAAGTTATTAGATAATTAAATCTTTAATCTTCTCCAGATCCCATGTTTACTTCACATCCTTTTTGTATAGCCTAACTGGTGCCTTCATATTTGGCATGTTTTAGATAAAGCTGGTCAATAAATGACCAGCTAATTAAAAAAAAAACAAAAAACAAACATGGTCTTATCTGTTTGTCCAACATCTGAAACTCATGTCAAATTGTGTTGAGAAAAAAGGTCTTTTTATGTAAGGTCCCTAGAACCAAAAGATCACAAAAAGGGATTCATGTCATTGGAGTTATTTGACATGAAACAACTGAGAAGTCCTCCTCTACGTTAACCATCCATGTCCCCTGGTAATAGTTAGAGCTGTGGAACTTCTTAACAAATGGTTCTCATATGCACACACATATATTGCACTAAGGACAAAAGACTCTTCAAAATACCATAATCAATAAATTTAATTATTTCCCCATTTCCATTTTTATCACTGTCCAAGATGTAAATGCCATACAGCCAGTCCATATCTAAATTGTTTTTATCTCAATCTCTTTAAAATGACGACACAATGCTATCCTATCCCGCTGTCAAGGAGTCAGGGTATTATCATCAACAAGACCGTGCTCTTACATCACCCTCAGCTGGTGCATAATAGAGCCCACTGGGGTCAAACTTGTAGTCACGATCTTCGACAATCTTCGGTGTGTAGAAGACAGAGAGGATGGTGCGCAAGGTCCGTCTGTCCCAGTCATCCGTTACGCGTCCACCGTAGTTGCACTCGCCTGTCATGTAGCGGAGCGCATCAAAGGGCACTTCCTGTCAGAGCAAGATTTAATGGGTTTATTTTGGAGAAACATATAGACTCGCTCATCTCAATTTTTTTTCAGGGGACCCCCCCCCCTTTTCTCCCCAGTTGTACCCAGCCAATTACCCCGCTCTTCTGGGCCATCCCTGTCGCTTCTCCACCCCCCTGCCAATCCAGGAAAGGCTGCAGACTACCACATGCCTCCTCTGATACATGTGAGGTCACCAGCCACTTCTTTTCACCTGACAGTAAGGAGTTTCGCCAGGGAGACATAGCGCGTGGGAGGATCACGCTATTCCTCTCAGTTCCCCCTCCCCCCTGAACAGGTGCCCCAACCAACCAGAGGACGCGCTAGGGCAGTGACCGGGACACATACTCACAGCCGGCTTTCCCACCTGCAGACAGAGCCAATTGTGTCTGTAGGGAAGCCCGACCAAGCCGGAGGTAACCCAAGGGATTCAAACCAGCAATCCCCGTGTTGGTAGGCAATGGAATAGACCACTATGCTATGCTACCCAGATGGCCCATTCATCTCACATATTTAAGAGAAGGAGGTGAGGAGGAGAAGGAAAAGGAGGTGAGCTTTGTGAAATTGAATGTATGGACATTTGGCAGTGTCACGGGAGCTGTTTCCAACAATGGAAAAAATTCCCAAGTTGAAGTTTACAATTTCATTTAGCAGATGTTTTTATCCAGAGCGACATAGATCTGAGAGCTGATACAACACAAGCAATAATCTAGACAGGCGAAAACAACACAAGTACCATAAAGCCAAGTTCGAGTCCGACAGGACGTAGGTGCCAACAGGCAGTGCAAAGAGGTAATGCACAGAGTGCATAAAAGCAGATTTTTTTTGTTTTCACTTCAGTCCATCAAATGCAGAGGTGTCCACGAAAGCGCTGGGTCTTTAGTCTTTTTTTCAAAGAAATTCACTTCAGGACTTGGAGAATATATATTAAAAAAGGGTGGATGGAGGGGTTTGCCCATGGCATTTTATGGATAGGGATTTCACTTGTAAATTCTACAAGAAACACTTGGTTGCAGGAGGAAAATGTCAGCATGTTCAAAAAAAGATACTCTTGATGGGTTTTTTCTGCCACTTTGTTTTGGACCTGAAGCTAAAGGGATGGGGAGTTGGGGGTTGTTGGAGAACTTTCCATGGTTGGGGAAATGTCAAGAGGGTATTTGAATATAGCTGATGAAAGAGGACACTTGAGTGAAGTGGAGAACACTTGTGAATGTCAGAATCTATTTTGTGGCCTTAGATGTTCAATATAAAGTCAGGAATGTTGTGTGTGTTTGTGTATGCGTGAAAGAGCTTTTCAGTGTGTGTGTGTGTGTGTATACGCATGTGTGTGTCCATATGCATGTATGTGCATATGTGCGAATGCGCACGTGGAGAAAAAACCTTCCTTTCAAATATGAAAGGAAGGTATAAGTCAAGGTCAAGGCACATACTATATATGTGTATGCGTTATTTGTATGTGTTGTGTGTTACTGAATGCGCACACAAGGCAACATGGGCAGGATATTTTCCCTTTCCATACCCATGTGGGGTAACAGATGATATGCTGTAGTCTGACCAGTTACTTTTACAAAATAACACAGACTTGATGCTTTTTGGTCACTGTTTGCACATAAATGATTGACATAGGCTAGACATTTTTCTGTAAGAGATCCAACTGTGTCCCATATGTGAAAGTTCAATTCATTTTGATTGCTGTACATATTACAAATATCAATCAACACAGGCCAGGAAACAATCTTTTTATATACAAAGCCTGGTAAACCCATTGAAATCCCAAACACCATCCACATTAACACTCTCAAAAGCAGACTTGATTTCTGGAAAGAACAACACAACATCTAAATCGAAATGTTGTTATCAGGCTAAGTGAATGGTAGACCACATGCACTTGCCAGCATTTGGTGCCAGGTATTCCATTTCAACAACTCCACTGGATTCCCATATTCATCCCTACCTGATACTGTTCCAGGAACATGTACAGTTGCTGCACAGAGATACGCAGATCGGTCTCGTTAAACTCATAAGGGATGTTCCATCCCAGAGGGCCAAACTTCCTCCTCTCCTGGGTCAAAGCATGGAAGAAACACAGCCCATACAGTAGTTTCTTGAACACGGCCTGAGGAGTGGACACAGGTGCACAAAAACACCCACCAAAACACACACTGTGGTTACCAAAACACAAAAAGAATGCACAACACTGGAAAAACATAAGCACACATTCCTATTTTCTATGGCTAAATCCAAACACACTTTGAAATGCACCATGGGTGTGAAGATAGACACAAAAGAACAGAAGACACTCACTGCTGAAAGAATGATAGGTATGCCAGAGAAGAAGAAACACACCTACATTCTGTTACAAAACACAAAGGTGTTGTTTGAGGGGCCGGGCACACCTCAGTCCATATGACCCGAAACCACAGCCACCACCCTACTTCAAATGTGGAAGCAAACAAACACATGCACACACACATACACAAAGAACTGCATAGTACATACAGACACTAACCTGCTTGCAGCAGGTGCTGAAAAACTCGGGGTCAGAGATGGGGTCCATGAGGAGAGAACGTGTGATATTGGATCGCAGTCCCTTGGGGGCCTCATTGGTCATCTTGACTCCATTCTGGAGCACGGATACAGGGAAGTTGGGGGATGGGTAACTGGTCAGCCAAAGCCTGAAGTCAGGGTGGGTTGTCTCTGGGTTCAACTCCTGCTCAGAGCCCCAAGGACAAAGTATTGGGTTCATTTCACTTTAATGTATTTAAAGTAATACCTTAGTAACATGCATCTGGTAAGCTGAGGACGGGGGTGGGATTGGGTGGGGTCGGGTCAGAAGCAAGTCAGGAACAAAGTGACAGGTGAATATAACCCCATGGTTTTATACAAAAATAGACATTATTAACTCAATAATAATAATAATAATAATAATAATAATAATAATTATTATTATCATTATTATAACAACAACCTAATTTCCCCTCGGGGATGAATAAAGTATTCTTATTCTGTTTCTGATTATGCAGCAGCAGCTACTGTATATGTTTAGAAAAGTTCTGTTGTGCGGTGTAGTACATCATTATATAATAAATTGGTAAATTGTTAACAATAAAGAGCACGCATCCTTTTTTCTTTCAAAAGGCTTTGTTCGGTGTTATTTTGTACACCTTGTTAGGTATAGGGATACTTTCTTTTTGGTTCACATGGTAGCTGAAAGATAAGGCTCAAAGACAAATGTGTCACTTTCACTTTGAAGTGACTGATATCCTATCGTACATTTCTTATACGGTCAGAAACAACACAAGGGGTGGCTACAAAAGTGAATCTCAGTGACATGTCATTCTGCCTGGATATTTTCAAATGAAATGTCAGAGCCATCCTGAAAATATAAATATTGCTGTGTAAACTGAAAAAAAAAAAAAACAGGGTATAGGCTAGCAACCACCTCCCGTACAAGACAACACATAAATCCTTTTTAGTTTTGCTTTGCTTTTTTTCCCTCTCCCGTCTTGCACACAGTTTGTTGCTGTATGTTCTTCAAGGACGTTTGCATGAAGTGCTACAACAACATTTTATCCTTATTACATTATAGCATAGACATGTTCGTGCTTTCTCTCTGTTCATGCTCTGACCTCACATACTCTCTCCAGTGTGGACATCCAGGAGCTGGCCAGGTGACAGTTCTGAAGGACCACCCAGGTGCCCTCCTTAATGCCTGTCTCAATCATGTTCATGGCGATGGGCCCCTGGCCTTGGCCCAGAGAGAGGGAGGTAAGCTTTTTACCACTGAACCCCTAAAATATGTATGGACACACAATGGATCTTATTAGACAATGTACAACTACTAATGTTAATACCTGTGACTACAGGAGGGTATTATTACTTTAACTTGGTGGTGTACAAAGACTCTCACAGGGTCTTGCAATAGATCTGCTGTATGATGGTGAAATTTCAGACATTCTTAAAATATTCTCAAGGCCTTATGCTTTTATCCCATACTCCAGGAGTCCTGGAAATACCCAATTTCCCCTTGGGGATGAATAAAGTATTCTGATTCCGAAAAGGTTCCATGTCATTTTCCATATATTGACTTTCAAAGGTTTGGTAACAAATTTGTAATGTTCCAGTTTCACATTTCCATTTTGGGGATGGGACATTAAAACCAGTATCCCTACCTGCTCATCTCCAAACTTGAGCAAGGCAGCCATGGGGTCTGAGCCAGGGGAGAGGATGAAGATTAGTGGGGTGCAGCAGTGACTATCCACAAAGGCCTTGCCCAGGTTAAAAGGTGGGGTCTCGATGAAGGGACGGCCCAAGCTACCTGACACATACTCCTGCACCATGGGAATGATCTGGTAGACAGAAAGGAGATAGTGTGTGTGTGTTTGGTGTGTGTATATGGGTGTTTACACATGCACAGCATGGCACAGTGAACTCACTTTGTCTGGTCTGAGACAGCGAATCACCAGCATCTTCTGGAACTGCCCCAGCTTGCCATGCCAGTCGTCAGGGAATGGAGTGTGGTGGGGGCTCTGAGGACACATGTACACACACACACACACACACACACACACACACACACACACACACACACACACACACACACACACACACATGTAGATGCTCCATTTGCATGCTAAAATCATACCATATATTCGGTGGCAGTACATTGCATCAGTAAACCAGTAATTTATTCCATGATGATAGATTTTTTTACACTCTAGCAAGCATGGAGGAGTTTCACTTGGGTTCATGGTTTAGCATGTTCCTTCATAGCAAAAAGGTCCTGGGTTTGATCTAAGATCTTCCGTATTTAATTTGTATGCTCTCCCTGTAATTATATGAATTTTCTCTGGGTACTCTGGTTTCCTCCCACAGTCCAAAGAATATGCAATCTAGGTAAATTAAAGGCAATAAGTTGCCGACAGATATGCGCGGCCTGTGATGGATCTGTCTAGGGTGTCTGCCTGACTTCTGCCCAGTGACTGCTGGGATATGCTCCAGCTCCCGCCTCCACTACCCCCTGTCAGCGTTAATTGGATTAAACATGCAGGTATAAAGATTAAATGAATGAATGAATAAGTGTAAATGTATCTATAGACTTTGTTCCAATAAAGTCAAGTCATGCTGAGAAAAATTGGGACGCTATTGCTGAACAACTGGCAAAAATCAAAGAAGAATATGCACTGATCATCCTAAACAGTGGTCACCAACCTGTCTGTACACGGACAAATGTGTCCGTGGCAAAAAACAAAAACAAAAAAAACAAAAACAAAAAAAAACACATTGAGAAAAAAAAGTAAATTTTTTTTCCCATGATAACATAAATTGTCAATTTTTAGACAAGAAAATTATTGCAATCTAATGTTTTCTGAGACTAATGAATTAAATTGGCCAGAGTACAACAGCAACCTAGGTTACATCACGTTAACTGTCAGGATGACATGCGCATTAATATGTAAAACTCATGCAATTGCGTGCATTCTCCCACTGAGTCAGATAGCTAATTAGACTAATGTTACAGCCACCGAAAATGACCAAATGCACTTTTAATCCTCCGTGGGAGAAATATTTTTCTGTTTTTTGAGAGATGAAGGATGGATTGAGTGTATGAGACGTGGTCAGACAATGAAACAGCTGAAGTCAACGGCAGCGAGGGACCACATTGCAAAATGGTGAAAGAAACGAACAAAAATGGATGGTACGTCTTCTGTTGAAAAGGAGCGGTTTGCTAGAAAGGTAAAAGCGGGCAGGACGGGGCAAGTTAAGCTGATGACAAGCTTCATCAGTCGAGAGAAAGTTGAACTGGAAAATGACCTCACTTTAGCTTTTGGACTTGCCAAAGCAAAACTACCATTTACAGTGGGTGACACTTTCAAAGAAATTGCAAAAAAAGGTTGACCCGAAATCGTCTGCGTTCAGCAGGCTCCACAGCAGTGCTAGCACTGTAGGCAGAAACAGAAAAAATAGGGGAGACATTAGCAGCTGCTAGCCTAACTAGCATAGGGGAATTCCCTTTCGTGCATGTAATGTGTGATGAAAGCACCGACTGTACTGATAAAACCCAGTTACTGATTTTCAAAGATTTGTGGATATCAAGGCCAAAGAAATTAAGACTACATTTTTGAGCCTACTCGAAATCACAGAGAAATGTAGTGTTGACAACATTTTTAAGGCCATCGTTGACCATTTTGATTGTGAGAACTATCCAACCAAAAAGCTAGTCAGTTTTACATCGGATAGTGCTGTTGTGATGCTCGGACACAGCCAGGAGGGAGAGGGCAATGTTGCAGCTAAGTTAAAGCAGCAAATTGGAGAGTTGTTTGTGCAGCATTGCATGACACATAGACTGCCGCTAATGCTGAAAAAGAAATACCAGTCTTTGTAGAGAACACTATAAAAGCTACATTGTCACATTTTAGTGGCCCAGCGAGAAAAAAAGAGTTCTCCCACATCTGTGCTTTAAATGATGAAGAACACAGCCACCTGTTCACCTACCAAAAAAAATGAATAAATTAAAAAAAATGTAAAAAAAAACCAGTGGCAGACTTGTAGCCTGTGTAGAGCGCTTTGTGGAACTTTAACCCAGCCTCATACAATATTTTGAGAGCACTGCAAATGGAAGCGAGGGTTCTGTTCGCTATCAAGAAAGTTGCGGTACATTGGGTGATATGCTGAAGAATCCCAAATTCATTCTGTACTTACTGTTTCTTCACTGGATTTTGGCACTGCTGGCTAGAATGAACCAGGCACTACAGTAGAATGTGAGTTTGTACTCTGCCTATAATAACATCCAGAAATAAATGTGTTTAATTCTGAACCCATTCCTGTTTAACAGAAACGATGACACCTCGTTTATTGATCCGAGAATTCGAAACGCGAGTATGAACAAATTCACTGATGAATGCATATTGTAACTACCACAAGTGACAAGACTCGCTAGCAGTTGGCTAACGGGTCGGACCCTTTAGTCAACTGGTTAACGTAGTCACCTGTGGTGTGAGAGACACGGATTCACTTCCTGGCTGCGGCAGTTCCCAGACTGCCCCCCTGAATTCGCTACATTGGTGTCAGAAGTGGGATGGTGGTGAGACCGAAAGGCCATCCGAAGCACGTGCGCCCAGAGGCGTGAGGGAGCTGATATGCTGAAGCACGGGGATGTGCTTCCCGAAGAAGGGAGGTAGTATAACGACCACGAATGACTAGACTCACTAGCCCTTGGCTAACGGGTTGGACCCTTTAGTCGACTGGTTAACGTAGTGGCCCGTGGTGTGGGAGACATAGGTTCGCGTCCCAGCTGCGGCAGTTCCCGGGCTGCCCCCCGAATTCGCTACAATATGTTAACACCATCTCTTAGATTCAGAGATACTGAACTTCAACATCACGTTAGTCAACTAAGCAAAGAGGCTACAAAGTACCTCCCGGACGAGATTTCCAAGAAAGAGAATTGGTCAAACAAATGTGCTCTATTTTCCCCCCTTTTTCTCCCCAATTGCACCCGGCTAATTACTCCACTCTTCCGAGCCGTCCCAGTCACTGCCACCAGCTGACTTCTTTTTAACTTTGTGTACACACAGGAGCCCTGTATTTTGACAGCAAAGAGTTTGAGGTGGAATGTACTGATTAAGGAGATCCGACAGGTAAGATGGGGCAAGCCCATTTAGGATTTTATAAGACAGCAGAAGTAGAAGCAGATAAAACCAAATCTCCCTTGCAGCTTCCACTTGTCCACCACATCAACCGATCTACAGGGCAAATACCTAAAATTCCAATGCTAGAGCTTAAGTTGTGGCCTAACCATACAAATGAGTAAACCAGAGGATAAGGGTTAGCCTTAGAACCAAAGGGATGACTAAATACCATCTTTTAATGCTCTTTGTAATGAGGTAATTCACAGTCATTTTCATTCATCAGGGAGGGAGTCGCCTGGAGGGGATCTGCCTGTGCTACACCATAATCAGGTTACCTTCCCATATAATGGAAGCACTTTGGCATCAAATTTGTTTTTCTTTTTTGGGGGGTGGAGGGGAATAGCATTTTATTGACCTGTAGCAAGATTAAGCAATGTAATTAAGCGATAAGAGAGGCAATCTGGGAGGTGCTAGAGTAGGAGGGTAAGAGAGAAAGAACAAACAGGAAGAGCAGAGGGGGGGGACAGTATTTTTTTTGTGGAGAACAGTATTAAGGGGAGAGAGAGAGAGAGAGAGAGAGAGAGAGAGAGAGAGAGAGAGAGAGAGAGAGAGAGAGAGAGAGAGAGAGATATGGGGGACAGAGAAAAAGAGCTACAGGGCAAACAGAGAGTGCAATATGTTTGGTTTATGTATGGAACAAGTGTTCTGGTTAGGGGGTGAGCAATAATACCAGGATCTGAAGCCGTTTGTAGGAAGACTTTTGGCTATGTGTGCTGGCAGGTGTTTTGAGATGGATACACCAACCCGGGGGGTCTGAGTGTTTATGTACTTTACTAAACGGTTGTCCTTGCATCAGGAAAGAAGGATTTGATTTGCACACTTGGAACAAATTAGTTTAATTAGATAAAAGTGCTTTGTCTGATTCTGTTGATTAGAACTCAAAGATATTGTGCTTGTGTGTTTGTATATATGTGTGTGTACATGCAAGTAAGTGAGTGCAAACGTGTGCAGAAACAAAGGCATGTAGCCTTGATTGAATAGCTGCTCTTGCAGTGAGATTGAATAGATGTGATCTGCACAACTGCAACAACCTAGATTTAATTAGATGAAGAGTGCATAATTTAGTAGTGTATATAAAAAAATGTTGTGTATGTGTGTTTGTGAGTGAATGTTTTATGGAGTTGACTGGTGGCAAGTGACAGAGGAAGGGTTCAACTATCACTGTTTCCCAACCGGGGGTACGCATACCCCTAGTGGTACATGGGTGGTCCCCAGGGGATATGTGAAAAGATTTTAAAAATGAGAGAAAAAAATACATTTAAAAATATACAGGAAAACTGTAACCAAATAATGAATAATGTATAATCTGTAATAATGTAACCAACATTGGGACAATTAAAATTAAGTAATAATTTGCTGGCTATATTATTATTGGCTATACTCTTTTGTGATGCGCGACAGTTTCCAACCAGACTTTGTCAGTCATCACTCCGCTCACGAGTGCATACTGGTGCGCTGATTTTCTTGCTAGCTAGCAAAATATCAAGCCTCTTTCAAAGTTTCAGTTAACGTTATGGATAAATGGCTGAGTCGAGCGGGTTCATCCAGCAACAACAGCACAGCTGATACTACTGAATTAGGAGAACCCGTTCATAAGAAAAAGAAAACGGAGAAGGTAACGCATCGTCAGTTTGGTGAAAAATATGTGCTCTCTGGATTTACTGCCACAATTACAGAGCCACCCCAGCCAATGTTTTTCCTCTGTAGCGATGTGCTTTCTAATAATAGCATGAAACCATCCCATTTACATCGCCACCTCAGTACTAAGTATCTCTCCTGTGTGGGTAAACCCACTGAGTTTTCCCTCAAAAAATGGCTGAATTTAAGAGAAGCCAAGAAAAACTGAAGAAAGTGACATCAGTCTTAACCACGGCTTTGGAGGCATCATATGCTGTGTTGCTACTTGTGGCTAAATCAAAAAATGCCACTTACCATAGCCGAAGAGCTAATCTTGCCTGCTGCTGTTATTCTCGCAGAAACAATAATCGATAAGAAAGCAGCTGATAAAATCTGAAGAAAGTGCCATTGTCAAATAATACTGTGTGCCATCGGATCGATGACATAGGAATTGACATTATTGACCAAGTGATGGAAAAATTGAAAGAGTCAGGTACGTTTGCTTTGCAGTTGGATGAATCAACGGATGTCAGTGGGGAAGTGCAGCTGATTGCGTTTGTGCATTACAAAGACACTTTGGAGATGAGCGAGCACATTCTGTTTTGCAAGAAACTCACGGGGAGAACTACTGGACAGGATGTTTTTAATGTTATTGACAATTTTTTCTCTCAACACAAGCTGGATTGGAAATCCTGCTCTCATGTGTGCACGGATGGCGCTGCGGCGATGACCGGCAGAGTGAATGGTTTAATGGCCCACATTAAAAAGGTAAACCCTAATTTTACATGGATGCACTGCATGATTCACTGAGAAGCATTAGCTAGCAAGAGAATGAGTCCAGAGTAAAACAAGGTTTGAATGATGCCGTAAAAGTGATCAACTTCATACAGTCCAGGCCTCTGAATCATAGACTGTTTCAGTCACTTTGTCAAGATAGTGGGTCAGAACATGAACAGCTACTGCTTTACACCGATGTCCGGTGGTTAGCCCGAGGGAAGATGTTAGAGTGGCTGTTCGAGCTACACAATGAAGTGAGGTAATTTCTGTTGGAACACATGCACCCCCTTGTGGCTATGTTCAACAACACTGACTGGATAGCTAGGCTGGGATACCTCTCCAATATTTTCAGCAAACTCAACCAGCTGAATCTCGCTCTTCCAGGTAAAGACACACATGTTCTTAGCTTGTATGACAAAGTATGTGGATTCATGGGGAAGATCAAGCTCTGGCAGAGCAAATGTGAAGATGGGGATACAAGTTGCTTCCTGCAGCTGGACACATACATTGCCAATTGTGAATGTGACAGAGCTACAGTTGTGAAATAGTACACACACATTTATCCAAGCTCAAGAATGTGTTCAACTCCTACTTCACCACCATTCCCGACAGACTGCAAGAAAACCTCATAGATGGGTCCTCAGATAGGAGCCTGAAGATGAGGTACTCAAGCACACCACTGATACAGTTCTGGTGTGTTGTGGAGAAGGAGTATCCTGAATTGGGGAAATATGCCCCAAATGAACTGTTGCCCTTTGGATCCACATACCTGTGTGAGGTGACATTCTCCGCCATGACCCACATCAAAACTAAACACAGGAACAGGCTCAACTTGGAGAATAACCTGGTCACAGCTGTTGCAACAATCTCCCCCAGACTCACAAAACTGATTGGTGAGTTTGAGCCTTACTTTTTTTAAACTCTATAAACAATGGCTATTATAAGTAATACGATTAGTTTTAATTGAATATGATTAAAGTATCACATTAATTGGAGAGATTGAGTCTTTTTTAATGAAAAGGTATAATTAAAGACATATAGACTAAATAAAATAGTGTATATGTATATATAAATTATATGCATTAATGATAAAATATATGCACAAAAGTATTGGGACACACCTCTTAATCATTGAATTCAGGTGTTTCATTCAGACCCATTGCCTCAGGTGTGTAAAATCAAGCAACTAGCCATGCAGTCTGGATTTACAAACATTTGTGAAAGAATGGGTCGTTCTGAAGAGCTCAGTGAATTCAAGCGTGGAACTGTCATAGGAAACCGCCTTTGCAATAAGTCAGTTTGTGAAATTTCTTCCCTGCTAGATATTCCACGGTCATCTGTAAGTGGTATTATTGAAAAGTGGAAGCATTTCGGAACAACAGCAACTCAGCCACAAAGTGGCAGACCAGGTAAAGTCACACAGGAGGGTCAACAAGTGCTGAGGCGCATAGTGCGTAAAAGTCGCCAACACTCTATTTACTCAATAACTGCAGCATTCCAAACTTCCTCTGGCATTATCAGCACAAAAACTGTGCACTGGGAGTGTCATGGAATGGGTTTCCATGGCCAAACAGCTGCATGCAAGCCTTACATCACACCAAGCACAATGTGAAGCGTCGGATGGAGTGGTGTAAAGCACGCTGCCACTGGACTCTGGAGCAGTGGGAATGTGTTCTGTGGAGTGACGAATCACGCTTCTCTGTCTGGCAATCTAATGGACAAATCTGGGTTTGGCGGACGCCAGGAGAAGGTTACCTGCCTGACTGCACTGTGCCAACTGTAAAGTTTGGTGGAGGATGGATAATGGTATGGGGTTGTTTTTCAGGGGCTGGGCTAAGCCCCTTAGTTCCTGTAAAGGGAATTCTTAATGCTTCAGCATACAAAGACATTTTGGACAATTCTATGCCTCCAACTTTGTGGGGATAGTTTGGGGAGGGCCTTTTCTGTTCCAGCGTGACTGTGCCCCAGTGCACAAAGCAAGGTCCATTAAGATATGGTTGGGTGAGTTTGGTGTGGAAGAACTTGACTGGCCCACACAGAGTGCTGACCTCAACCCCATCGAACACCTTTGGGATGAACTAGAATGGAGGTTGTGAGCCAGGTCTTCTCATCCAACATCAATGCCTGACCTCACAAATGCTCTTCTAGATGAATGGACAAAAATTCCCACCAACACACTCCAAAATCTTGTGGAAAGCCTTCCCAGAAGAGTGGAAGCTGTTATAGCTGCAAAGGGGGGACAAACTCCATATTAATGCCTATGGCTTTAGAATGGGATGTCATAAAAGCTCCTGTAGGTGTAATGGCCAGGTGTCCCAAAACTCTTGTACATATAGTGTATATCCTGGTGATCGCTAAAATTGATTGCATAGTAGGGGGCACTTTAGGTTGGCTTGAAATGTTTTGGGGGTACAGTACTCAATAAAGTTTGTGAACCACTGATCTATGCCGGTCTGTCAGGTTTGTCAGTCTGCTTACTGTTTTTTCTCTCTCTAGCGCTCTTGCTCACTGCCTCATACCAAATACCAAAATTGACTGTGAGGTGGCAAGGTGCAACAGATACTTAATACCAGAGAAGTTGGTGCACTCTTTAAGCAAACACAAAATCAAATGCCCTAGTTACTGTTTTCAAAAAAAAAAAAGTCTGTAAGTGGGAAAATGAGCCTAGGATGATGGTTTTCACACCTTCTTTATGCAATTGCAACTATTTGGTTGGATAAAACTCTCTGGCCTTTGTGCTATTGAGAACCAAGAGTATGCAAGTTTCCCTTCCAACCAAACTCCAACAAAAGCTGATTTCACTAACCCATCAATCAAGATTTTTCTTGACTGTCACTCCCTCCACCAATTCAGATCTGTTTGCTCTTTAGATGTATTTGCATACAGGTACACTCTGTACACAATGACAAAATATATATGTGTGTATATGTTCCACTCTCTACAAAAAGGCCCTCAGCCCCACCCTCCTCATGCTTTTATGTCATCTTCCAATGTCCCTGCCCAGTAATTTAAAGGAGCAGAAAAGCGAAGGGAGACAAGTCAAAACAAGGTTGCATCACACTTAAAAAGGTGCTATGTATAATATTTCTAATTTGCTAAATCATAACATAACTAACAAATGTCAGCAAGGTCACAGAATGGTACTGGTTGAAACAGGGTAAATAAATCACTCCATCCCCTCTCTTCCTCCTCCGTTACACTACACAGATTTCTGCATTAAAAAACAGAGGAGGTAGGCTGGTTGAGTTGTGTTTGTTAATTGATGCCCTGCCCCCCAAGAGACTTGGCTTGCACCCAGTCCTTAGCAAAGGTAAGCAGCTACCACCACAAATTATATCTACAAAGGGCATTTAAAAATGGCAAGTTTTGGCAGACATGCAATACATCCTTTACCTTTCAATTTTAATTTGTTTGTGTAGCTTGCTTTGATGTTATTCACATTGTCAAATGATGGAGGATGAGATTCAAGCAGAATTGTACATAGCAACTTAAATTCCCATGTACAACATTAAATTGGAGACCTATACACCACCCTAGAGACACACAAAGCAATGGCAGACCCCCAACCCCACCCAGTCAGTCAGCCCCCAGATGCTCACAGGGCTGTCGTAGACCTTCTTCCACTCATCCCTGATGCGTGCCATGTCATGACGTAGATCCTTGAAGGACTCCATCTCATCCAGGCGGCAGATTTCATCCCAGGACTTCTTGGGTAACCAGGTACAGGGGTTAGAGTGAGGATTATCCAGGCCCACACCTCCTGTCAGCAGGAAGTGCCACTCACCCTCATTGACCTGGTAGGCATGCATGAATGAGATTCAAAGATAATTTGTGATTGAGTTTGACAATTATATGCAAGCTGAAGATGTAAAAAAATATTTGAAACACTGACAGGTTCTGGAAAACAATTTAATATGACATGACCTCTGTAGCAGTGATGGATATACATAAGCGACAGCAGTAGATAAGAAACAAAACACTGTAGGTGTTTTTATTGATTTACGTAAAGCATTTGACACAATCAATCATTCCTTACTCCTGAAGAAATTGGAGCGCTATGGTATAAGAGGTGTCACACAACACTGGTTAAGAAGTTATTTAAATAATAGGTTACAATATGTGAATATTGAAAACACTGAATCACATCTAAGAAGAGTAACTTGTAGTGTTCCACAAGGTTCAGTATTGGGACCTAAGTTGTTTATACTTTATTTAAATGATATTTCTATGGTATCTAATATGTTGAAATTTGTTACGTTTGCTGATGATACAAATTTAGTTTGTTCTGGGGAGGATATGAAATAATTGCTGAAAACAGTAGAAAGGGAATTGAGAATGTAAAAAAATGGTTTGATATCAATAAGTTATCAATAAATGAAAATAAAACAAAATTTATGGTGCCCGGCGGTTTTAGGGTTAATTGTGAAATAAAACTGAAGTTAAATGGAGTTGAAATTAAAAGAGTATTTGAAACCAAGTTCTTGGGATTGATTATAGATCATAAACTCTGTTTGAAACCACATATATAATATATTGAATGGAAATTATCTAAATATATTGCTATTCTTTACAAAACAAGGGATCTGCTGAATAGGAAATGCTTGCGTATATTGTGTTGTTCACTGATATACAGACCATATAATTAAACATCAGAAAAGAGCTATTAGAATAATAAATAAAACGTGTTACCGTGAATCTACTAATCTATTATTTATACGGTCTTGCACCTTAAAATTCTTAGATATTGTGTATTTAAAAACATTGGGAATACTTTATCGAGCTAGAAGTAAAAGCCTTCCTGTTTGTATCCAACAACTTTTTAAATTGAGAGAAGGAAACTGTAATTAAGAGGATTGTGTCTTTTTGAAACATGTAAAGCGAGAACCAACGTAAAATACAGATGTGTTTCAGTTTTAGGAGTCAAGCTACGGAATGCTCTTAATGATGAGTTGAAATTGCGTAGCTCACTGTTGAGTTTCAGAAAAATTCTAAAATGTAAAATAATTAAGGATTACAACTTAGTATATTTTTTCCTTTTTTTTCTCCTTCCTTTTGTAACTTTGATATTCTAGGTTACCTTAAGGCTGTGTAGGATAGGCAACAATAAGCCTTGGACTTCAGCCTATTCCTTTTTCGGTCATTGATTGATTGAATTTTGTTGTGTGAAATAGACTGATGTAAATATGTACGATGATCTTTTTTTCTTTTTCTTTTTTCTGTCTGTCGCATATGAACACAAATGTATGACTGAAATAAATCATTCATTCATGATACATAATCTTCCATCAACTGAACACACTGCTATACTATGAAATACCAACACTATGCAGTAACATAGTGTGTGTTCACATCCCTAGATTTTTTTTGTGTGTGTGTGTGTATGTGTGTCTGTCTGTGTGTGTCTGTAGTACGTGTTTGACTTAGACCAAGATTGGAAACAAAATTCACAATGAACAGGCCCCCGTTGAATAAGAATGGCTGTTGACAACTCAATCACCACAAGGCAAATAAAACACAGATTTTGGGGTTATTGGTTGAGGTTTCTGTTAGTTTAGAATTAGAATGGTTTAGGTTAGCATTAGGCTTGGTCCTTATGATGGGAATATTTTGGTAAGGATTACAGTTAGGGTTAGATGATGGGGACAAAATGTCTGTGTGTGAGTATGTCCTCACCAGCTTGTCATGTATTAGTAGATTGACATTGAGGCAGAAGGAGAAGAGCAGTTTATCCTTTTCAAACAGTGAGCGGCACACATTGACATACAGCGAATAGGTGAAATGGTCTCTCAGGATTTGCAGTCTAAAGAAAAAAGAAAAACAAGAACAAACACAAACAATGCACACACACACACACACACACACACACACACACACACACACACACACACCCCAACACATGCATACACGTGCGAAGATGCACGAATGATTAGTGTCTGTTTTGAGCTTGGTCTCACACAATTGAACACAATGTTAGTGTTAATATGAACAAGTCTAGATGGCATCATCTAATTCTGTTTCAGTGTAGAATAACTTCTAATTCATGGTTAAAATAACTGTTTGTATTCTTACACCAATACACAATTTTATTTATGGATTTGATTGCTGACTTGATAACGATTTTCACTGAATCACATCACAATGAATCCTGAAACAAATTTCCTAAGCATTCAAAGTGAACAATGAGTCAGCAAGAGAGAGACTCAAGGAGAGAGAGAGGGTTAACAAGCAGGTGAGTATGCTTAAACCAGAGAGAAAGTCGTCCATGTAAATAAATGAAACAGGGACTGTCACGCACTGTTCTACCTACTCAGAGGTGTTCCACTTAATGACTGATGGCAAGCTCCTTTTGCCTCATTGAGTAGTTAATAATCGTAATATACTGCTCTAGATTTTACGAAAGAGTTACTTAACACATTTTACTATGAATGGGCATTCACACAATGAGAACAATGAGCACAATGTATGCATAAAAACTTCCCTGTTCATACCTCACACATACACAGACAATATACCATTTTTCTCTCCTTTGTCAGAAGCAGGTGCCACTGGAAATTGGGATGAACTTTTTTTTTTCCGCTTTTTCTCCCCACTCTTCCGAGCCTTCCTGGTCACTGCTCCACCCCGTCTGCCGATCCGGGGAGCGCTGCAGACTACCACATGCCTTCTCCAATACATGTGGAGTCACCAGCCACTTTTTTTCACCTGGCAGTGAGAAGTTTCACCTCCCCTCTGACACATACCCACATCCGGCTTCCCACCTGCAAACACGGCCAATTGTGTCTGGAGGGACGCCCGACCAAGCAGAAGGTAACACAGGGATTCAAACCAGGATTCCCGTGTTGGTAGGCAACGGAATAGACCGCTACGCTACGGAATGAACATGTTTAAAGTGTTACTATATCTATAACAATCTATTTTCCAACAGAGCATGGTGAGGTCTTCCTTATAGCAACATAGAGCTAGCAACACGGTGTTATGTTTAACAATGTATTTTGGGCATTCTAACAAGGAATTTTGGTAACCAGCATTAGCTCATCAGCAAGCTTGTAGGTTCACTCGGAAGGTGTCAGTGGATGCCATATAGTGCAGAGAGAAAGCTAGACATGTACACATGAAACAAGTGTTTAAAAGGTATGCGCTGAGGAACCAGAAATAACATTTTTCTTTTCTTTTTTTTTGAGAGGGGAGGGTCAAACAGATCTGATTTTGGCCATGTTTAATCAGGATATTCTATAATACAGTACCAATTCATTGAATTCTATTTTACATTGGTGGTTTTGTGATGTCTGTTATGAATTTGACTCATTGTATTTTATGGTGGAATCTGTGGTGGAAAAAATAATTCTGTAACACAAGGGTTAAAATGAACTTCCAATCTATAAAATACAATAAAATCACCTACATAACACACAGCAAAATACCAAGATGTTATATTGTTCAATCTTTCTTTCAGCAAACCATTATTTTGTGTGTGGAGTAACACAAACAAACCACAATTTCAGCAGTTTTAAAAGTGTGTTTGTCTGTGTGTCTGATTTCTGTTATGTGTGTACTCTGTAGCTATCAAGAGAAATCCACTTCAGCTTCCATATGATCCCCAAATGTATCAGAGCATTGAGCAGCCACTAGTCACTTAAGCCAAGTCTCTTACATGCATGGAGGCACACACACCGACCCCTGCACACATACATACTGTATAAAAACCCACACAAACACACAGAATCCATCAGAGGCAGGTAGGGTAGGGACAATGTGAGTCAACAGCAGTATGTTTGTTCTGGCCATTTCTTCATTAGTGTCCTTCCCACACTGGTGGCAGCAGTGACATGTGAGCATGACTGTGAAAGTTTACTGCATCCCCATGGAGATTGCCGTTGCTCCAGTTTTAGCCCTCCTGCCTTTCCCTCTTTACTTTTGTTCCTTCTTATCTTTCCTTATCGCCTATCTGATTGCGACCTTGAAGCAGGTTTATGATCAAGAATGACGAAAAAGGAAATAAAAATCACCTGCAACATTTGGTAATTTGTTGATTTTTATGTACACATTTTAATATTGATATGATTTTAAAAATATAAAGACCTTTCATTCCATGTGGGATGGTAGAGCAGACAACAAACAACCACAGTCAAATCTTACCATTGTTTGGCTATTGGATAGTGCTAATTTCCCACCAATCTCACCTCTGCTCCAGGACATCGCTCTCTTCGGAGTTGTCAATGGAGTTAATGAAGAGGTTGATAAACCAGGTGAGGGAGTATTGGTACATGGGCTCTATGCTGGCCAGATCAGCAATGGAGAAGAAGAGGATGGCCGAGTGCACGGCAATGGGTGTGTAGCCCATACGGGTCTCATCGATCTTCATCTCTGTCTCCTCGGCGATGGCCTGCTTTTCCGAGATCTCATTGGACAGCACCTTGGAGGAGGAGAGGATCTGAATAGCTGTCTCATCCTCAAGAATGTTGCCCTCAGAAGAGGAAAGCACCTCCAGGATCTTGTCCTCAATCTCCTTCAACTGCCTTGAGAAGAGGAGGATTTGTCAGGTCTACAATGTTCATGCTGATGAGATTGAAGCATTTATTCTTTTACAAAAATTAACATTCTAAACAAAGCCTAATCAAAGCTATTTATTACACTTTAATAACTTCCGCTTCAGCTTTGATTAGGATTTTACATAAATACTTATTTTCTTCATTTTTTCCCTGGGTGTTGCTTGCTTTCCTATTCAACTTCCAACCCTTTTCAAATTAGAACAACTCATATTTAACAAATCCCTTTATTTATTTTGCATTTCAAACAGAAGCTTCAGAAGATACTTTATCCAGACATTTAGAGAAATCAAGCAAAGTTGAGGTAGTGCTAACATTTAAAAAGCCATCATACCGAATAACAACAGACAATAATGACAGGCTAAAAACAAGGACACGATAAGGGTGCAGAAGCATGGCTTTTTTGACATCCTTGATATCCTGTTGTAATGCACCCTTATTCATTTTTTGCATGGATATTTATGAAGTATCATCCAAATTAACACACAGTAACAACTATGTCTGTTTTCCCCTCAAAGCTCAGTTCAATTCAGTACAATAAACTAATCAACGCTGTGGGAAAATTAATTGGTAAACAGTGACACATTCTCTTGACACAATAAATACAATATGACCAGTGGGGTTGACTGACACCCTAATAAAGTGTTGGACGTCTTGGGGGGAGGAGTATTCAAAAAAGCACTGGGCAAGAGGTGTGTGTGTGTGTGTGTGTGTGTGTGTGTGTGTTTGGGGGGGCTTCAAGGATAAAGATGGCCATACTTGTTTGTTTTTTTATCCTTCTTGGAATAATAGACTTTTTCAAGGTACATTTCTGCAACCACCTCATCATCATCATCAGCGATCACTCAGGGTCAAGTATGACTGTTCTCCTTATTGGTCCTTATGGGTCTTCGGGTGGGTGTAGAGGTAAATCTTGGAGCTGCATATTTTGGGTCAATGTGGGCAAGGGTGTGAAGAAGTGGTTGAGGATGTGGTTTGGGCTTTTCTGGTAACTCGCTACTTTCTGGGTCTGCACTTGTTTTCAGCAGCACGGGGGAGGTCACGGTTGTATCACACAACACTCTCATGGATGGCAAGTCCCCAGGCACCCCTGTTTTTTGCTGTTTCTTCCCAGGTGTAAAGGTCGATGCCAAACCTTTTGATGTGGGCCTTGATGTTATCTTTATATCGCTTCTTTTGTCCTCCTGGGGCATGCCGTCATGTCACGGGCTGAGAGTAAAGGACTTGTTAAGCGACATGAGAATTAGACATGCACAGGACATGGCCAGTCCATCTCAGCTAATGCTGTGTGATGGTGGCAGTTATATTAGGCATGTTGGACTCCTCGAGGAGGCTGAAGTTGGTGCACTTATCCTCCCAGCTCAGCTTAAGGATCTTCCTGAGGCATCGCTGTTGGTAAGCCTTGAGGGCCTTCCGGTACCTGCTATGTGGGGTCCATGTTTCTGACCCATAGAGTAAGGTGGGCAGAACTACTGCTTTGTAAACCAGAATTTTTGTTCTGGCCTGAAAGTCGCGGTTTTCAAAAACCCCTTCTCTCCATCCTGAGAAGGCCCTGCTAGCACAACTGAGATGATGGTGTATTTCAATGTCAGTGTTGGTTTTGCAACCACCTACACTACACTTGGAAGCTAGCTATATGTGGTATTTGACTCAAGTCTGGAGGATGTTACCTCTTGTTCTCTGCTCCCTGCAGAATGAGACCCTGTTTCTCCTCCTCCAGGTCAGGCCTCTCCCGTGCCACCACAATGCCCAGCAGCTGGTCCTGCATGCCCTCTGGAGTGATCATGAAGTTCAGCAAGGTCACCTGTGGCACAAGAGATGGGACAGAACAGGGAACACAGGCATGTGCATTTACAGGCGTATGCACGCACACACACACAGGACCACATGCATGCATGCACGTGCGCGCTCACACACACACACACACGCACGCACGTGCACACACACACACACACACACACACACACACACACACACACACACACACACACACACACACACAGGACTATATGTACTGTCCCATCCAATCATGTCTGTTCTCAGTATGCAGCACTAAATTATACAGTATTGAACATTTTGGCTTTAATGCTGCACCTCCCACTACTTTATCAGCCAAACAATGGAAATACCTTCTATAGCCTCAGCTACAGTTACATGGACACTTCTTTTTCCCATTCTCAATGAAATCATTCCGATTGATGATTTCGGCTCAACTGTTTATATGGGATGTGATCTAAAACGGTCTGGTATTTACATGCGCCGACGCATTTAATCAGAACAGCTGTGTGACATTTTTCCGTGAACTTGTTTGGAATTTCTTATTTTCCTACCTAGGCGTCCAATAATGTTCAGTTCTTTAACTGTCTTTCTGTTTGCCTTCTGGAACTGCTGGCAGTCTTCACAAGACATTGTATCTGATCCAGTTACAATCCGACTTTTGTGAGGGAGAAGGATGTCAGTCTCTCAAGTGGCAAACCACGACTGACACAGGGACGTCTTTGGAGAGATACGACCTGGTGAAAGTCTGTCTTGGGAGCACTAGCTAGCTACTTTGGCTAAAAACAAGCCGGTGCTAGCTAGCAGCAGAATCCGTTAGCGGTACAAATGCAGGGATCGGCGATTGTGCGCAAAGCCAGGAAAGCCCAGTCTGAGTGTTAGTAGCCACAGTTGAGCAACAGTAGAATGCGTTCATGAATTAAAAAAAAAAAAAATAACAGGCTGTATTTCCAGAAATCAGACAAAAAGCTCAACGTGGAAGTATAAGCAAAACTGTCGATCACGGCCAGGGCTGAGGGCTGGGTCCACATGAGTTTCAGCATATACAGCACCTACGGAGTCGGAGACCTCAGTGCGATCTAGTCCATGCAACTATCGATGATCAGATAAAATCCATAAAATCATACAGGGAAACAATAAAATCAATCAAACGTTGTTAAAAGTTAAAAAGCAAGGGAGCAGAGCAACAAACAAACAAACAAACTGTCAGCTTGCCATCAGCTGCCAACTGAAAATGACTCAGCAGGGCATGCGCAAAAAGAGTACAGCCGGAAAATAGGTAGGATTCATTTGCTCTATTCTCCTGTCAAAAGTGCTACAGAGGGGTGAGAGGGGTGTGTCTTTAATCCAGCCTTAGTCATCAGTTTCCACAATTTCCCAAAGGTTCTGGGATCTACTCGCCGCCCTAATAAGCTTCACTTCTCCAGGGCAGAATTCCATTTCTATTGATGCAGTGGGCCCATTCAGCTAGTAGTAAAGACTTGGTGCCTATATAAATCTCCCATTTGTTGTTGTTACATGTGTATCCTTTCCTCTTGTATCTCTGCTATGCTAAAGGCTGCTTGCTAGAAGTTAGCATGGTTGTATTTGAAAGTATTGCGTTTCAAATGGGACTCAATGGGAATAATGGGAGCCAGCCATAGAAGTGTACTGTGAGCAAAAAAAAAAAATGAAAAAATAAAAATAATTTAAAAAAAAAGGCTTGAAAGAAAAAAAAGAAGAAGGGAGCTGGCTGTGAAAAATGAGCTGAATCTATCTAATAGCTGCCCATAAAAAGCAGGACCCTGCAAATAGATGCTTGAAATGCAATCCTCACTAATGCCTTCCCCCACCTTGCCTCTCTGTAATGCAATTTTCTTTAACGTGCCTTTTCTTGGAAGAGGTTTTTATTTCAGTGTGCTCCATCTGTGGGCTGGTACTGGCGGACTACGAACCACTGTGTTTAAATGGGACATTGTTAAATCATGTGTTGCAGGGGTAAAAATGTACTGTCATCGAAGTGGTGTGACCCTGTGGAGCAAGAGCCACCCAACAAAACTAGGGCTCCTCTGTCTCAGAAAAAAAGCATCTCTTACTTTGGGAGCAAAATTCCATAAGCATCCTTCACAATAAGTGTCATTTTGTTGTTTAGTTCAAACTTGAAACAGGAAATAGTCAAATCCTAAATGGTGGAGGGTAATACAATTTCCATTTCCATCAAATAAGCTTATTACAACAAAACTACCCACTTTGTAAAATGGTTGCAATAATGAGCTGCTTTGTCCAAGGAGACAACACATTACCACACCGGAAATTCACCCTCACAACTTTACAATGACTGATTTTCATCATCAATTTTTTGAAGGCCACACTTAAACCATGTTAACTGTTGGTATTAAATCTAATGAAAATAATATTTAAAAGTCAGAAGAGTGCAGGCAGCCTGTGCGCCATCATTCCCCTCTTTGTTGGCAGCAGCTTTGGTGGGAGATGGCGCCTGCACAATCTTTGTGCCAGGTGGAATGGAGGGGTAAGCATGAATGAGCACTAGAGACTCATTAAAACATCTCTGGCACCTTCTGCAGACAGCCGTGTCTGACGGGAAATGCTCCATCCGCACTGTAACACTCGTGCCGAGAATGGGGAGAGAGAAAGACCAATAATAAAAGTCTAATACAAGCACAGCTTGTCATCGTAAAACACTGTCTGTCTGTCTTTCTGTCTCTGTCTGAGTTTTGAGCTGGGTGATAGGAGATATTGGGATAGGGGTTGTATGGTGCAGGTAGGAGTTTTATATTCCTCGCAAGCAAGGATATATATTTGTGGTCATTGTCTACTCACAGAGATATCATCATAACTTGTTTCAGACAGAGCCATGATACAAATGCAGAAACGGAGAAGCTCAGATGCACTGTGGACCAAAGATGAATCCACAATAATTTATCTCGAGAAGATTTGGCGCTGACAAACATATAGGATGTTGCATTACCATCTCCTTCTTGACAAGCCTCCTCGACAAACTATGTTGTAAGTTGAGAGGCAAAGAAAAAAGGTTTGGGTTTGTACACCATGGTAATGGACACAGCAGTGGGGGTGCCACCAATATCTATTGCCATGACTACCATATTTATTGAATTTTTCAAATACATTTTCAAATAATGCATTCTTCAGATGTGACCAGTGAAATAGAACAAAAATTCCACTTTGTTGAGTATTGTGTTAAATGCATGTGTATTACAGTAAAAATGGATGATCAAATCCTCTACCTTTAATAAAAACTGCACAAACTATTTGCAATTCAAACATGTAAAACATTTCATTGTATTACCACTTTTTGTTTTAGCTGATTATTTTCAACTAATTATGATGAGCACAAATATAATGCTGTCTATCAAGATATTTAAGATGACTTATTTTTCTTTGCCTGTTTCTCACTCACCTTGACTGAGGTCTCAGGCAGGTAATGAGGGTTTCGTAGCTTGGTAGTGATGTAGAAGCGGAAGTCAGGGGCATAATCGACAGTGGAGTCTCCTAGGCGGATACAGATGGCACCACCCTGTTTGAAGGTCTGCTTCAGCAGTAGAGGCTCCAGGATAGGATCCAACTCCTCACCAATGTTCTCTAGGAGCACTGCAAAACAAGTTTCAAGCCATGACATCATTGCATCAATAATGACCAACATTTCATATTAGGGACCATGTCAGAATACAAAGCAAAGCACTCATATCACTGGGTAATAGTAGCAGGCACAAGTTAGTATTATTCCAATGCAAGCCCTAAAACAGTAATAACGTCACTGCAAATAGATATTATGTACGATGTTACTTCCCCTCTGCCTGAAATACACATATACTAGAATGACAGATGACTGACGACCCCATCACCCTCTTTCAGCTCCCTGTGATTAGCACTTCAACAATGAACTCCCCTAAGTGCACTTCAGGATCCTCAGTATTCTTGTGCCCATGGAAAGAGACAATCACCAGCAATCAGTCCAGTGAGTCAGAGGGTAGAGTTATCTATCCTTTATTCATGTGACATCATCATTAGGGGACCTCTAAGGTGTTGAGGCAAACATGGTTGTGGATAGCTGGATGTAATTTCATTTTACACTGTATAATGACTTTTCCATGTTCAGTCTGTCAGCCCATCTATAATTTACATTATGAGGAGGAGGCAGTAACTAAGTTCTTATACAGCACGGATCGGCAATAACAACCGTTGACCTTTCTCTCACCACGAATCCGAGATTGCTGAATAAATCGAGTCAACTAACTCCTAATGAGGTTTGCTTTGGGGTCCTCTTATACCAAGCCTTGCATGTCACAAACAATAATGCAGACATCACTATATAAACATGTTTATATGGTTCACCCAATGCATATCAATAAGTAGAGATGTGGTTATATCCTGTGCTACATAAAATGAGTTGAACCAGGCGAGATGACTTTAACACCAATACAGGGCTTATAGGCTGCACGTAGGAAAAAGGAGAGCTTGGAGAGCAGTTTGTAAAGGGAGGGAAACATGATGCTCAGTCCTTTCTCTGGGGATGACTTCGTACCCTGCAAGGACAGACTACTCTCTGAACTGTTAGCTTTGCAGTCAGCTAATGAGCAGAGACCTGATAGCCAGCTGACTTGGGACACTGTTAAAGGTCTTTTTAATGGTTATGTATCTGTCTCTCTCTCTTTCCCCCTCTTACTGTTCGCCTATCTCACTTCCTCAAAAACCTCAGCAAAGACAAAAGGGCTCACATTTTTCAAAGGATCCTTGTTATGTGGTGTATCTCTATCAAGACCAAGAATGGAATTTTATAAAAAAGCAAACTGTTATCATGGCAGCCCAACAGGTCAAGTCTATACAGAGGCGCGACAGTCATTGAAGAGGTGTTTTCTACTTCAGGGCTGAAACTCAAGGTCTAAAGGGAGATTTTTGTATTAAAACCAGACAAACAAACAAATACTGAACAAGCCAGGAGAAAAGAAAGTGATCACATCTACGCACACAGCCAATTTGCCCCTGATGATGGGCAAGAAAAATATGACTGCTGAAAACTCACTTGATTTCTCCTGGGATATTGTATGATTTGTGACATTACCATTTGATGAGCGGTGCAGCAGGCCTGAATAAAGGCGTGCTGGAAAAGAAATACTCATGGTATTTTATATTTTGTAAGTATATCTTTACAGAACTGACAACAAAGAAGTATAGCATTCTGAGCACTGCTTAGTTACTGTGGTGAAGAGAGACCCCTTCTGATGGTAAGAGGAGCTGCACCAAACCTGAGAAGTCAACAGAATACTTACAGATGGATGAAATTGGTGAGATTTACAGAGGCACACACACAGGCACTTTTAACAGCATGCCAACTTGACTTGTATCATCAACTATATTGGTTGAGAGCCTTCAATTTGTCAATTCCCTAGCTTACCTGGAGTGCCAAACTGGATACAGTTCTCCAAGGTGCGTACAAAGTCAGCATCGCTCAGCTTGATAATGCGCAGGCTGTTGGCCTTCTCCATGTTCTTTACCCACTTGTTGGCCTGACCCTGGGGATCAATCATTAAGGGCCACCGCCTGGCATTGCTGTGGACACACACACACACACACACACACACACACACACACACACACACACACACACACACACACACACACACACACACACAAACGCATGCATGCACACACACAGAAGCCAGTAGTAAAGCAACAATGAAAATTTCATGACATCTTTCCAATTCTCAGAAACCTTTCTTTTTTTAATTCTAATTAAAAGTTTTGCAATGATAAAAATGAACTGCCACTGATGAGCAATTGAGTAATTAATCTATAACAAAAACGTAAAAAGAAAAGATTTTTTTAAGTTACCCATTTTAAATACGCTCACATATTTAATGACTTTTCAACAGCAAGTGGTCAGCTGCAGCAGTGCTGCCCAGAGAGAGAGAGAGAGAGAGAGAGAGACAAAGGGAGAATGAGAAAGTGAAAAAGAAAGAAAGCTTCTGATGCTGATTCCGTGGGAAACCAGAACAGAATGGTGGTACTGGAGGAGGAGGATTGAGATATACAGCTCAGACTGAGGATGAACATTAACTCTTAGCAGTTAGACAGTTCACAGTGGGTTAGCACACCAGGGGCCATTGTCTTGTGATTAACTGTCTCTGGTCCCTTACACGTGCGGGGCAAGGGACCAGATATACAGTAAGCTCACCGCAATGAACCGCTGGCTGGCTCATTACTGTAATGAGCAGGGATTCGGTTTTATTAATAACTGGCCTTCTTTCTGGGGCTGCTCTTACCTACTTAAAGTGGACGGCATTCACCCTACTGGGGATGGTGCCGCTCTTTTATCGAGCAATATAGATAGCTGTCTACATTATATTTGACACTAGGGAATTATCATTCAGCAGGTTGCAAGTGATTGGTGAGCCTGCTAGGTTTGAACCTAAGGTGGATGTGGAGTTATCTAGTTTAGTTCATCTGTAAAGTCAGGGAATCTCTCATAGCATAGATTATCAGACTGACAACTTGGTCTATAACATTGAGACTGTCTCCCTACCCTGCTCTATTGCTCTCAAGCTCTCCTCTCCTAAATGTGTGAATCACAATAATCTAATAATCATTCCTACCACTGGTAGTGGTGAAATGTGCAGCGAAGCACCTAATAATCTACAGAACCAAACATCTAATGTTATCAAAAGTGTAAACACTCATCATTCAAAGCATAGGTCTTCAAAATTGTCAACTAATAATACAAAGTGTCTAATTCCAATTAATATTTCATCTATTGGTAGCTCTGAAGTTCTGCTTTCTACTGATCACTTCAACAAGACGCTTAAATTTGGTTTCATAAATATCAGATCACCATCTACCAAAGCCTTACTAATAAATGATCTAATTCTTGAACATAGTTTTGATATGATTGGGTTATGTGAAACATGGCTGAAACCAAATGTTTTCCTTCCCTTAAATGAAGCTTCTCCCACCTGACTATACTTATGCCCATGTAGCTATGGCAAATACACAAAGTGGGGGTTCCGCCTTAATATTTAAGTCTATTTTAAATTTAAGTTCTAAAATTTAATCTAATTTCAATTTAACTTCTAAACTTGAATCTAAAGTCCAATCTTTTGAGCCTGTTATTCTAAGTCCATCTCCCTCAGCCCTTACTAACTCTTGAAGAATTTGGAGAATTTTTCTCAGGTCTTGTTACTCATTCTAATGAGATCCTAATTCTTGGTGATTTCAATATTCATCTGAATTAGGCTGCCGATCCTCTAAGTAAAGCCTTTCTGGCACTAGTTGATACTTTTGGGTTCGCTCAGTTTGTTCAAGAGTCAACTCATTGCAGTGGTAACACCCTTGATTTGATTTTAACTAAAGTTGTTTCTGTTTCTGATCTGAATGTCTTGCCAACCACATCTGCTCTATCAGATCGTTTTCTCATTAGATTTGGAGCATTATTGGCCTGTCCTGTTAATGTCGGCACAGATGTAATTGCCACTAGTCTCCTCCATTCAGTTGCACCTCTCACTATCAGACTTAGATGATTAAAGAGGGCTACTCCCTGGTTTATCAATGAGACACATGCTCTTAAGAGGGCCTGCGGGAGACTGGAATTTAAATAACGAAAATCAAAATTGGAAGTTTTTTACCTATCTTGGCATGAGCGTTTATTGAAATACAAGTGCTTTAGCTGCTGTGAAAGCAGCGTATCTAAGAACCAGAATCACATTTATTGGCCAAGTAGATTTTCACATACATGGAATTTGACTCTGGTTTTGTGGCTCACTTAGTGTACTTAAGAAGAATAACAACACTACAACACAACAATCTTCACATACGTATATACACAAGGATTGACTTATACGGGTGAAATAAGAGGTGATAAAGTGCAATGGTGCATAGAATATATAAGAGATGCTAAAATAAATGTTAGCAGGTTACTTAAATACATGCCTGAGGTAGATGGACACCTCAGACATCTCACGCTTAATCAATATTAATAAACATAATCCCAGATTTTTCTTTGACACTGTAGATAAGTTTACTAAAAAGCAGCTGTCTATTAGCTGTTCACCACTCATAACCTATGAGTTTCTAGACTTTTTCTGCAATAAGGTTGATTAGATCATAAACAAAATTAGTTCTTCAACTCCAATTACTCCTGCAGATCCTGTCTTAGCAAATTCATATCTAAATTCATATCAATACAATGAGTCACTGATAGTCCCTGTTATTACATCTTTTGAGACTATTTCTCTTAATACTTTGACTAAGCTCGTGTGAGCTTCTACACCAACTACTTGCCTACTTGACCTTTTACCAGCAAAACTTTTTTAAAGACCTCTGGCCTTTTCTGGGACCTACTATGCAAGACATTGTTAATTTACCACTTACTACTGGCACTGTTCCCAGCAGTCTTAACACAGCTGTGGTTAAACCTCTACTTAAAATAAAACCTCACCTCGATCCAGGGTCTCTTAATAAACATCGACCAGTCTCTAATCTTTCATTCTTTTCTAAAGCACTAGAGAGAGTTGTGTACCAACAACTTTCGACCCATATAGAAGAGAACTATCTATATGAACCTTTTCAATCGGCTTTCAGGGCCTATCACTCCACTGAAACTGCTCTAAGCAGAGTGGTTAACAATCTTCAGCTAGCTATGATTCCACATCTGTGCTTCTAATACTGTACCTCAGTGTAGCCTCTGACACTACTGATCACTGTATACTATTACACAGAATAAATTTTAATTTTAGTGTCTCTGGCTTAGCTCTCCCTTGGCTGAAGTCCTACATATCTGGATGAACACAGTGTGTCTGCTATAATATTATATCAAAATTCTCTGATGTTAGGTATGGCCGTGGTTCTCCAACTTTTTTGAGCACTGTGCCCCCAAAGCATTTCAAGCCAACCTAAAGTACCCACTACTACGCAATCAATTGAGGTGATCACCAGGATATATCACTAATGTATCTAATGTATATAATTTATAGATACATATACAGTATTTTATTTAGTCTACATATCATTAATTTAATACCTTTTTGTAAAAAAATAAGACTCAATCTCCCCAATTAATGTGACACTTTAATCATATTCAATCATAACTAATCATATTACTTATAATAGCCATTGTTTACAGACTTTTAAAAAAAAGGCAGGCTCAAATTCACTAATTAATGTGACACTCAATGGGACAATTGAGCCTGTTTTTCACTCATCAGTTTTGTGAGTCTGGGGGAGATTGTTGCAACAGCTGTGACCAGGTTATTCTCCAAGTTGAGCCTGTTCCTGTTTAGTTTTGATGTGGGTTATGGCAGAGAATGTCACCTCACACAGATATTTGGATCCAAAAGTGACCAGTTCATTCAGGGCATGTTTCCCCAATTCAGGATACTCCTTCTCCACAACATACCAGAACTGTATCAGTGGTGTGCTTGAGTACCTCATCTTCAGGCTCCTATCTGAGGACCCATCTATGAGGTTTTCTTGCAGTCTGTCGGGAATGCTGCTGTTAATGTCCATCACAAATGGATTATGCACCCAGTGCAGTTTGGAAGACTTGTTGACAATATCAGGGGAGTAGGAGTTGAACCCATTCTTGAGCTTGGACAAATGTCTGTGTACTATTTTCACAATTGTGGTTCTGTCACATTCACCAGTGGCAATGCATGTGTCCAGCTGCAGGAAACAACTTGTATCCCCATCTTCACATTTGCTCTGCCAGAGCTTGATCTTCTCCATGAATCCACATACTTTGTCATACAAGCTAAGAACATGTGTGTCTTTACCTTGAAGAGAGAGATTCAGCTGGTTGAGTTTGCTGAAAATATCGGAGATGTATCCCAGCTGAGTTACCCAGTCAGCGTCATCGAACATAGCCACAAGGGGGTGCGTGTGCTCTGACAGAAATTCACTTAAATTCATTGAGTAGCTCGAACAGCTGTTGTAACCTCTTCCCTAGGGATAACAACCAGACATCAGTGAGAAGCAGTAGCTATTCATGTTCTGACCCACCGTCTTGATAAAGTGACTGAAACAGTCTATGATTCAAAGGCCTGGACTGTATGAAGTTGAACACTTTTATGGCATCATTCAAAACATTGTTTAACTCTGGACTCATTCTCTTGCTAGCTAATGCTTCTCAGTGAATCATGCAGTGCATCCCTGTAAAATTAGGGTTTACCTTTTTAATGTGGGCCATTAAACCATTTACTCTGCTGGTCATCGCCACAGCGCTGTCTGTGCACACATGAGAGCAGGATTTCCAATCTTGTGTTGAGAGAAAAATTTGTTAATAACGTTAAAAACGTCCTGTCCGGTAGTTCTCCCCGTGAGTTTCTTGCAAAACAGAATGTGCTCGTTCATCTCCAAAGTGTCTTTGTAATGCATAAACGCAATCAGCTGCACTTCCCTGCTGACTTCTGTTGATTCATCCAACTGCAAAGCGAACGTACCCGACTCTTTCAATTTCTCCACCAGTTGGTAAATAATGTCAATTCCCATGTCGTCAATCCGGTGGCACACAGTATTATTTGACAACGGCACTTTCTTCAGGAAATCAGCTGCTTTATTATCGATCATTGTTTCTGCGCGAATGACAGCAGCAGGCAAGATTAGCTCTTCGGCTATGGTAAATGGCTTTTTTGATTTAGCCACGAGTAGCGACACAGCATATGATGCCTCCAAAGCCATGGTTAAGACTGATGTCACTTTCTTTAGTTTTTCTTGACTTCTCTTAAATTCAGCCAGCTTTTGATGGAAAAACTCCATGGGTTTACCCACACAGGAGAGATACTTAGTACTGAGGCGGTGATGTAAATGGGACGGTTTCATGCTATTATTCGAAAGCACATCACTACAGAGGAAACACATTGGCTGCGGTGGCTCTGTAGTTGTGGCAGTAAATCCAGAGAGCACATATTTTTCACCAAACTGACGAGGCTTTACCTTCTCTGTTTTCTTTTTCTTCTGAACGGGTTCTCCCGATTCAGCAGTATCAGCTGTGCTGTTGTTGCTGGATGAACCCGCTCGACTCAGCTATTTATCCATAACGTTAACTGAAACTTTGAAAGAGGCTTGATATTTTGCTAGCTAGCAAGAAAAACAGCGCGCTAGTATGCGCTCTTGAGCGGAGTGACGACTGACAAAGTCTGGTGGGAAACTGTCGCGCATCACAAAAAAGTATAGCCAATAATAATATAGCCAGCAAATTATTACTTAATTTTAATTTTCCCAATGTTGGTTAAATTATTACAGATTATACATTATACATTATTTGGTTACAGTTTTCCTGTACATTTTTTAAATGTTTTTTCTTCTCTCAATTATAAAAAAAATCAATGTACCCCCTGGGGACCACCAACGTACAACTAGGGGTACGCGTACCCCCGGTTGGGAAACACTGAGATATGGCATACCTCAGGTCTCGGTTCTTGGCCCTGTACTTTTCTCTCTTTATATTTCACCTCTTGGCCAAATTATACACAGTCATGGAATAAATTTCCATTGATATGCAGATGATACTCAGCTGTATGTGTCTATAAGGGCTGATGATCATACTCAAATGACTAATTTAGAGGCCTTCTTGGCTGCTGCGAAAAATTGGATGTCACTAATTTTCCTGCTTTTAAATTCGGATAAAAGTAAGATGCTGGTCATTGGCCCTGCTAGACACAGACACCAATTTGCTAAGTAACAATAACAACTGACAACTCTGATTTCACAAAGTGTGGCAGCCAAAAATCTTGATGTTACGTTTGATCTCAGCCTTTCCTTTGATAAGCACATTAAAGAAATCACCAAGACTGCCTTTTTTTTCCACTTACATGACATAGCTAAAATTCAGCCTTTCCTGTCTATGGCTGACACAGAGACTCGACCCACAGGACAGACCAGTGCTATGACCATCCATGATGGACAGTCGACCTTGGAACAGTGAAGTGATTTATCCCGGGTCTGCAGATGTGGGAAGATATGCCAAAAGAGAGGGGTGTGAAGATGCATCAATCAAAGATGAAGTGCCTGCAACCTACCAGTAAGGTGCAACGCACAGGGCAACGTGGTGAGATGGAAAAGAGGCTGGGGCAGGAGTCAAAGCACAGTCCCCGGAATCTCCAGGCACATGACAAAGAGGAGGAGAGGAGCAGTTTCACTGATGTATCAGAGCAGACAAGGTACCAGGGGGAGAGTGAAGAAACTCAGGACGCAAGACAACCTATGCAGAACACCCACGTGGGAGAGGCCTGGAAAGAGCCAGTGAAATGGCCTGCCGCAGCAGCAAAAGAAGGAATGGGAGTTGTGTGATCATGACAAGGACCAGGTATTGGAAGCAGCAATTGCAGGAGACATGGGAAGAAGCTCAGGGCCATTTCTTCAATCATCTTGAGTGTAGGGGCTGATCGCTTCGGGAGGGAGCGGAAAGCCGGAGCAAACACCCAGCCAAAGGAAAACAGACACCTGAAGGAGACAGCAATCCTGAGAGGTGATCTGTAACTTGCATATCTGTGAAGGCACCATTAATGCTGAAAGGTACATACAGGTTTTGGAGCAACATATGCTGCCATCCAAGCGATGTCTTTTTCAGGGACATCCCTGCTTATTTCAGCAAGACAATGCCAAGCCACACTCTGCACGTGTTACAACAGCGTGGCTTTGTAGTAAAAGAGTACGGGTACTAGACTGGCCTGCCTGCAGTCCAGACCTGTCTCCCATTGAAAATGTGTGGCGCATTATGAAGCGCAAAATACGACAACGGAGACCCCGGACTGTTGAGCAACTGAAGTCGTACATCAAGCAAGAATGGGAAAGAATTCCACCTACAAAGCTTCAACAATTAGTGTCATTAGTTCACATTATTCAGACATGGTTCATAAACCATGTCTGAGTCAATATCCATATTTTGCTATTTTACAAGGTGCACATTATTTTGCATGCAGTTGCCATTTACATCTAATATGATAGTATATCAAGTTTGCAACTTTATTTGATTAATGTTAGTAGATTCATAACTTGGTTAAACACCCATATATTGACAAGATATTTTCTTTGTTTATGGAAAGAGTAGCAAGTGACCATTTGCACAGCAATTCACCAATCAGTGTTCAGCGGTCTCCACAACATTAATTGATTGATGCAATATATGATATATAATGCTGTTAGTTTAGATTAATAGATAATAGATTAGATTAATAAGGAAACTGTCATTCAGCACATTTACATCTGCTTAAGGATAAGTTAGCTTCAGTTAGCTTAGTCTATCTATTGTGTTTGTGTGACACTGAAGTGTAAACTAACGCATTATAGCTAGTTATATGAACAGTTAGTGTAACAGCTCATCTTTCAGGTTTTTTTTTTACCATATCAACAATAACTAAGGGAGGTGGAACTTCGATCAATTTTAAATACGGTCAGTTAATATCAATATCTGGGTAGCTTTTGGTTAACAGCTATCCGATACTGCTATGTTTAATGGCACGCTATATTTGTTGTATAGTTTGATGGTAGCATGGTAATACGTAATTGCCTGTGGATCCACACATGCTTACAAACATTCATCACCTACCCACCACTGCCCATTGACACACAGACATACACAGCATGTTAGGGAGATGTACACAGACCTTAGATTACAAAATGACAGTAGCTCATTGGGGTTGACTTAACTGAGGGCATCTTTAAAAGGGGTTGGTGAAAGAAGGTGCACACATGTGTAACCTGCACGACAGGGGAATGGGCCTATGCTTGCGCAGGGACAGTTTACAGTCTAATGTCTAAGTTCAGTGGAGATTGGTGTAGGTTTTTTTCTAGACCGGATTCTAGTACTCACCCCAAAGACAACACACACACTCGTGGGTATAGTTTACAATAAAAAAACCAATTTATTTCAACAGTTCAAAGTAAAGTTATTTCAATATCAATACTAAATTAGATGTGTTATATATATATATATATATATATATATATATATATATATATTTTACTCTATTATACTTTTTAAAAGTTCTTCCTAATATTCTATTTATTGTCTATATCTATCTATATTCTATTTTATACCCTTCTAATATATTACTCATGCAGCCATATTCTACACTAACAAATTAAAGAAAATAATCCAAAATAAAGTATGAGTGCACTCAAAGAAAATAATAAAGAAAAGAAAAGGGGGAATGATTCAGTCTTCCAATCTGTGCAAGGTGCAATGTCCAGATCCTACCACAATCACAGGGGCAAGTTAATGTAGAGGCGATGATGATGAATCCAAATCCAGGGCGATGACGGGGGCAATCCAAAGGGGGTATCCAAGGGTTCCAAAAGGGTGTAGCAAGGGGGGTTGTTCGGAGTACTAAAAAAACAGTCAGGATTCCAGCAGCGTACAAAACACAAGAGAAAAGAGTCTTCCTTCTTCCTTCAACGGGAGATCATCTGTCAAGGAAGCTTCGTGGGAGGGATCTTTTTTGTCGTAGTTCAAATGTCCTGTAGCTCAAATATCCGTAGTTCAAATATCAATAATTCAGGTATCCATAGTCAAAGTTGTCCGTATTTCTAAATATCCGTATTTCTCTTCTCTATTGTCGACGGTTGTTTGCATGGTTTAAACTCTGTAGCTCGTGTGCCTCCTAGAGGCTACTCGTGGAACTTACATACGTCACAGGGTACATGTAATCATGTGGGTTACATTCTCCCCCTCTAAACCGCATCAGTCTCTGCATGCGTCTAAACACTGTATGGTCTTGCAGAGGGCACTCTAGAAGAATCAGGGACATTTCTGCCCAAACTTTCGAAAAATGAGGCCATGGCTAGGACTAAAGGTCTTCCTAGTTCACCATAACAGAGTCTCTCAGGGGGATGTCTTTCTCTGATAGATCTTCTGATCGGTTCGCTCTCAGACGGGTTTCCGTCAGACAGGTCAGCCTGGCCTGTCACACCAGTGGGCGGTGCACTCTCGGGTTCAAGTGGGTTGTTTTCAGGTGAACGTCCTTCAATAGGTCCAAATTGAGGTACAACAGTAGTGGATGATGCGGGGTCTCCCTCAGGTAAGTGTCTTCGAACAGGTTGAGAGAATTCATCTGTGACTACTTCTGTCTCACGCCCCATTGGTTTCTTTTCAAGTAACTGATTGTGAACAGACTCAGGGGTATGGGGTACTTCACTAAGGAGTGGACTATCAGATTGGGAGAACTCCGACGGACTTGGATTCAACCCGACTGGGTTCAACAGTTCCGTGGCACGTGCTAGAGGGGTGGCCTGTGTGGTTGTCCTAATGCTTTGGGGAAACCTTGTGGAGATCTGTGGATAGCAATCCTCATCCTCGTCACTGCTGGGCATATCTGGGTCAACAATATTGTCGTGCCTGGTCTGCTGCGAGACTGTTTCCCTGCGTCTCAGCCTCCTTGTTGGTAAGTTTGTGTCAGGTTCTGAGACTTTATCTGTAACAGGTAGAAAGCCGCAGGGCAGAAGAAGGTCTCTGTGAAGGGTACGGTGTGGACCTTCACCCTGTTCTTGCTTGACGACATACACTGGGCCATCTCCCATCCTCTTCACCACAGTATGGACTTCCTTTTCCCATCTGTCCGCAAGTTTATGTTTTCCTCTTAAATTGACATTCTTCACCAGGACTCTATCTCCGGTAACAAGTTCTGCGGCTCTGATCTTTTTATCAAACCTGGCTTTATTCTTCTCTCCCATCTTCTTAGAGCTTTCAGAAGCAAGTGCATAGCTGTCTTGGAGGCGCTGTCGAAGATGTTTAACATACTCTGAATGCGACTTGAATCCAATTTGGTCTGGTGTAAGGCCTAGAACCAGATCAATGGGTAGTCTTGGCTGTCTACCAAACAACAATTCATATGGAGAGTAGCCTGTGGTGTCATTTTTCGTGCAATTGTATGCATGGACTAGCGGTTTGACAAAGTCCCTCCAATGATATTTATCCTTGTCTTCTAGTGTCCCGAGCATGCTGAGAAGGGTCCTGTTAAATCTCTCGACAGGGTTTCCACGTGGATGGTATGGCGTGGTTCTGATCTTTTTGGTTCCAATCAGACAGCACAACTCCTTGATGGTGTGGGATTCAAAATCTCTCCCCTGGTCACTGAGAAGGCGACTTGGAAAACCATACTGTACAATGAAGTTTTCCCACAGTGTTTTGGCAACCGTATTCGCCTTTTGGTCTTTCGTGGGGATGGCAACGGCAAACTTGGTGAAGTGATCCGTGATGACGAGGATGTTTCTAGTGTCCTTACTATCAGGCTCAATACAGAGGTAATCCATACACACCAGTTCAAGGGGATAACTGGTCTGTATATTCTCCATATGAGCAGCATGCTGGGAATTGGCTTTCCGCCTCACGCATCTTTCACAAGTCCTACACTTCTGTTCAACAGACTGAAACATCTTTGGCCAGAAAAATCTGGAACGAACAAGATGAAGGACACGCTGAGCGCCAAGATGACCGACTTCATCATGAAGGCCTTGCAATGCTCTTTCTCTGTGGCTACTAGGCAGCACCAGCTGATAGATCTGATTCCCACAATCAAGACATTTCCTGAACAGTACTCCATCTATAAGCTCTAGTCTATTCCATTCTCTAAGGAGCAGCTTGACTTCTGACAGTTCAGAGGACATCTCTTGAAAAGTGGGTTTTCGGTTTCCTTGAATGAAACTGATCACACGTCTGATAGATGGATCCTGTCTTTGAGACTGATACCAGTCATTGTGAGTCATTCCAGGGAGGGTGCCTTGTCCAGAGAACACAAAGTCATCAGGGATGGCAGAAGCATCTAAAGCTAAGGATTCGGCAAGAATGGGGAGTTCTGGCTGCAAATAGTCAGCCAAAGTGGTCACAGAGTGGCGTTGACATAAAGCAGACAGCATGTCACCAGAAACAGTTTTGCTTTCTCCATCCAAAACCCTTTGCTTCAGCTCTTCTATCCTCGCTTTCTCCTGCTTGAACTCCTCATCTTCTTCTGACGGACTCTGGGGTCTTCTGGACAACCCATCGGCATCTTGATTGCTGATCCCAGCCCTATACTTTATGGTGAATCTGTAGGTTGACAGAGCGGCTAACCAGCGATGTCCTGCTGCATCAAGCTTTGCTGTGGTCAACACATAAGTTAGGGGGTTATTGTCTGTTAAAACCTGAAATTCTGTTCCATAGAGGTAATCATGGAATTTCTCACAGATGGCCCATTTCAAGGCGAGGTACTCTTGCTTGTGGGCAGGATAGTTTTGTTCACTTCTGGATAGTCCTCTGCTGGCATAAGCTACAACCCTCAGCTTCCCATCGTGTTCCTGATAGAGCGCAGCACCGAGACCATCGCGGCTGGCATCAGTATGCAGGACGTAAGGAAGATTGGGATTGGCGAAGGCAAGAACAGGGGCCGAAGTCAGTTTATCTATGAGAGTTCTAAAAGCAACGTCACACTCTTCAGTCCACTCATTTCCAAAAGGTAAGGTGGGATTGATGGAAGTCTTGACCCTGTCCTTCTTGTAAATCTTCCCTCTTTTCCTTTGAGCAACATAGCCAGCAGTTAGAGCATTCAATGGCTTTGCTATTTTAGAGTACCCTTCCACAAAACGTCGGTAATATCCAGCAAATCCTAGGAAGCATTTGAGCTCTTTTCTGTTGGTGGGTTGAGGCCATTCTCTCAAAGCAGAGACTTTGCTTGGATCTGTGTGGACTCCATTGGCATCTACAACATGGCCAAGGTATTTAACAGAAGTCTGGAAAAAATGGCATTTTTCAGGGGACAACTTTAGGCCATAGTCTTTGAGCCGGTTCAACACTTTCATCAATCTGGCCTCGTGCTCTTCTAGTGTGTCAGAGAAGACAATCAGGTCATCCAGAAATACTAGTACTTCATTGAGATGCAGGTCTCCAACACATTTCTCCATCAGTCTCTGAAAGGTGCTTGGTGCATTTGTCACACCTTGGGGCATACGATTAAACTCATAGAAGCCTAGAGGGCAGACAAAAGCGGTCTTGTGCTTATCTTCCTCTGCAACTTCTACTTGATAGTAGCCTGACTTCAGATCCATGACAGAAAACCATTTGGCTCCACTAAGAGCAGAGAAGGTGTCTTCGATGTTGGGGAGAGCATAGGCATCTTTGATCGTTCTCATGTTCAGCTTCCTGAAATCTATGCAGAGTCTTATTGCACCATTCTTCTTCTTGACAACTACAATGGGGGAAGCAATGGAGACTCTGACTCGCGAATAATTCCAGCGTCTAGCAGCTCTCTTAGGTGTTGTTTGACAGCTTCTCTGTCAGAGGGATGAATGGGTCTGGGTCGCTCTCTAAAAGGGGCCTCATCCTGGAGTCGGATGCGATGTTTTACTGCAGTCGTATGACCATGAGACAAGTCATCAACAGCAAACACCTCTGGCATGCTGTTCAGCTGGTGTGTGATCCGTTTTTTCCACTCTTCTGGAATGGGGGAATCTTCCAAATCAAAGTTGGTGGTGTTACTCTGAGACTGAGGGATGTCAGGCACAGTCATATTTTGGGATTCAGACGGCATCACATACTGTGCTACCATCATTTCAGCTATCACCTGCCTTGGATGCAGTGTGACACTACGATCAGTCACATTTCTGAGAATGACAGGAATCTTGTTTAAAGATCGAAGTGGAGTTTCTATCAAGGAATTTTCAACGAACACTCCACCAGGTAAGGAAACGGTTTCAGGGGATTCGACCACGAAAAGGGAATGTGGGAAATGTTTCTTCACTCTGACATCTCCAAAGACAGACACTTTTCTTCCTGGTGGAATGGTGACAGGATGGCGTCCATGCAACTTAACATGATTGGCTGAAATCTCTTCCTGATGACTTAGGGCAACATGCTGGAACAGCAAGATACAGTCACTATTGATATTGGGCCTTTGTAAGAATTCTCTTCCATGCTTTTCTATGCCACCTTCATATAATCTGTCAAGGACATTGGTTCCAATCAATAGGGGAATCTGAGTGTTAAAATGGCAATTTGGCACAATGAGAACTAATGAAGAGACCTGTTCAGCTACGCCAGTGATGCTGCTGGGGAAGGAGATGAGGGCTTGGATATAACCCTGGTAAGGAACATGTTGGCCACCTGCACCTTCTATCTGGAAAAGAGTCTGAATGGGCTGGATGGGGAGGAACGATAAGTGGTTCAAGTAGAATGTCTCTGAAATGGTTGTTACTTGGGAACCGGTGTCAAGGATTGATTCACATTCTATTCCTTCAATGGAGACAGATGCAGTGCAGCGTGGCCCTACAAGTTCACAGGGAAGGGATAGGCTATTTTGGTATCTTTGTCTGTATCTATTTTTTCTTGTCTGGGTTCTATTCATAATATCATTAATGGGTTTGGGACTGTTATGCTGGTACTTAGCTCCTGAACGTCCCGAAACAGGAGCTGCTACTAGTTTAAAGGCATGGAGGTGAGGGTATGCGTATTCCTGTGAGCTTCACGTTTTTGTCTCAGCTTGGTGTTCTTTTGATGGACAAGAGCGGGGTTGGGGGCACTCACACAGTGGGCAGCAATGTGACCATCTCCACCACATTTAAAGCAGAACCATGGCTTGGGAAAACGACGCGTGTAAATTCGAGGTGTGGAGGCATTCATGACCATGCAGCTGGTTTCAATCTGAGTTCTGTTTGGCTGTGGTTCTTCCTTGATGGACAGGGTTGCAATTTGTTTCTTTAACTCAGCTACCTCATCGCGGAGTTTCTGTGTGTCTTCATTTTTGTTTTCGGCTGGGCCTTCGATTCCATAAACAGTGTGGGCATGCACTGAAGCTTTTGAGCTCCCTAGATGTTTCTTCATCCTATCTAGTTTAGCTGAACGACGGCCTTCTTCTGTCCTAAGCTGATGAAGCAATTCAGGAAATGAGGGTGGGCTATTTTTTTTCTGTTCAAGCTGAAGACCTAAAATCAACGAGTGGTCCCAGCATCCTCTGCAGAACTGTCTTATTAAGTGTTTTTCTGAATCTACAAGTGAAGCTCCCCCTCTAGAGATGACTTTAGTGAGGAGGGTCTGAAGTCTGAATAAATAATCAGATGGCTTCTCTCCAGAATTCTGGTTTGCACTCAAGAATGCAGCAAAAAGCTCTTCTCCATCTTCTACGACTCCAAAGGCTGATTCGATGTGGTTTACGTACGCAACAGGGTTTGCATTGACACCAAGCGGTTTCACCATGTCAGAAGCTGGACCAACCAAACTCTCTAGAACCTTTCTGATTTTTTGTGAATCGGTGACATAGGTGTCACTTAGAAGCAGCTCAACTTGAGTTCTCCAAGCTTCATAATCTACTTCCCCATTTGGCTTTGGAAGCCTACCTGAGAAGGTTCGAATTTTACTTGGGCTACTGTATGGTTGTGTTGACTCATTCTTAATAACATGTTCTACTACTACGTTCTGGATGCTCGGGGGATTAATGATGTCTTCTTCAAGGCTCATTGAATTACGCATGGATGAGTGTGTGGTTGGAGCACGGTGAATGTCAGATATAGATGGCCGTCTGTTACATTCTTGGGTCATGCTAGGCGTGTGCTCAACATCAATGCTAGGCTTAGTGTCTTGCATAGGGCTGTGTTCCGGTAAAGACGTGTTGTCAGTTTTCTGTGATGCTGTAGACCGAATGCGCCTCAGTTCATTTTTTAAGATGGAGGCATAGCCTGACATGGTACTACCACCAATAGCGCTGAGTTCTTCGAGATATTGCTGGGCTAAGTCTTTGCCTATTTCCTCTTGACATATTTGTCTAATTGTTCTGACATTCCATAGAGTAGTTGGATCAACAGGGCTAGGTATAAGGCCAAGGGTATCTGGGGTTATCCTGGTGATTGACTTTTCACACTCAAATTCTATTATTACCCTACCATTAGGTTGGTTGGGCTCATCCACAACTCTGATGCAGGATGAGATCTTCCCATGTTGTTCGAAGAAGCTTATTATCGTTTCGGCAGAGCTCATTTCATTGACACCTTCAACTAATAAGCAGTTTTGTCCATGGACTTTATACTGATTGCAAAGATCCATATTGACTGTGTTATTTTCAAAATAAAAATATATATAATCAAGTATTTTATAGAGAGGTGTGGTCAGTGGGGTAGTATATGGCCTGAAACGCTAATTAACCAATCTCCTGGCTGGCTCGCCAACTTTCTGTAACCTGCATGACAGGGGAATGGGCCTATGCTTGCGCAGGGACAGTTTACAGTCTAATGTCTAAGTTCAGTGGAGATTGGTGTAGGTTTTTTTCTAGACCGGATTCTAGTACTCACCCCAAAGACAACACACACACTCGTGGGTATAGTTTACAATAAAAAAACCAATTTATTTCAACAGTTCAAAGTAAAGTTATTTCAATATCAATACTAAATTAGATGTGTTATATATATATATATATATATATATATATATATATATATATATATATATATATATATATATTTTACTCTATTATACTTTTTAAAAGTTCTTCCTAATATTCTATTTATTGTCTATATCTATCTATATTCTATTTTATACCCTTCTAATATATTACTCATGCAGCCATATTCTACACTAACAAATTAAAGAAAATAATCCAAAATAAAGTATGAGTGCACTCAAAGAAAATAATAAAGAAAAGAAAAGGGGGAATGATTCAGTCTTCCAATCTGTGCAAGGTGCAATGTCCAGATCCTACCACAATCACAGGGGCAAGTTAATGTAGAGGCGATGATGATGAATCCAAATCCAGGGCGATGATGGGGGCAATCCAAAGGGGGTATCCAAGGGTTCCAAAAGGGTGTAGCAAGGGGGGTTGTTCGGGGTACTAAAAAAACAGTCAGGATTCCAGCAGCGTACAAAACACAAGAGAAAAGAGTCTTCCTTCTTCCTTCAACGGGAGATCATCTGTCAAGGAAGCTTCGTGGGAGGGATCTTTTTTGTCGTAGTTCAAATGTCCTGTAGCTCAAATATCCGTAGTTCAAATATCAATAATTCAGGTATCCATAGTCAAAGTTGTCCGTATTTCTAAATATCCGTATTTCTCTTCTCTATTGTCGACGGTTGTTTGCATGGTTTAAACTCTGTAGCTCGTGTGCCTCCTAGAGGCTACTCGTGGAACTTACATACGTCACAGGGTACATGTAATCATGTGGGTTACACATGGTAACCCTTATAACATACCTTCACTTGCACAATCAACCCCGCCACAGTGGGTTTCGGTATATTAGTGATTGATGTTACCTATAAGGTCAAGTCAAGTCGTCAAGTTTATTTATATAGCACATTTAAAACAACCACAGTTGAACCAAAGTGCTGCACAAGCTTAAAATACAATATAAAATAAGTGACACATATAAATATAAAAATATATGTAAAGAAGACATAATAAAATAAAGAATATAAAATAAAGAATATAAAATGTAAACAATAAGACATAAGAGTAAAAGTATATTTGCACAATAAAATCACGGTGTCAAGCTCAACTTGAATTGAATGCCAGCGAGAAGAGGTAGGTCTTTAACAAAGATTTAAAAGTCTCCAGGGCCTGGACAAATCTTATGTGTACTGGTAATTTGTTCCAGAGATCAGGGGCAGCTACAGCAAAGGCTCTGTCACCCCTATTCTTAAGCCTGGCTCTCGGAACATGTAAGAGCATCTGGTTTGTTGACCTGAGTGCTCTGACTGGTGTATGGTGATGTATTAGCTCAGATAAATAAGATGGTGCCAGCCCATTTAAAGACTTAAAAACAAGTAATAAAATCTTAAACTGGATCCTAAAACAGACAGGAAGCCAATGAAGGGAGGCCAGTACAGGCATTATGTGATCACGTCGTTTCTTTCCTGTCAGAAGGCGAACAGCTGCATTTTGTACAAGCTGCAGGCAATGAAGCGATGACTGAGCTACACCAACATACAATGAGTTACAATAATCCAAATGAGAGGTAATGAATGCATGAATTACCCTTTCAAGGTAAGGTAGGTAGATTCATTATGGTTTATTCTGATATCCCCTATGATATCAGACTTTTGCGTGTGTTTGATCACCCCAGAGCAGGGGTGTCAAACTCCAGGCCTCGAGGGCCGCAGTGTCTGCAGGTATTTGTTGCAACCGTGCACTACACCACCTGATTTAACTAATTAGCTCACCTCCTGGATCAAGGAGGAAAGGAACTAGTTTAATCAGGTGGTGTAGTGCATGGTTGCAACAAATACCTGCAGACACTGCGGCCCTCGAGGCCTGGAGTTTGACACCCCTGCCCTAGAGTATGGCAAAGGGAATGAAACATAATATCCTGTGTATTGCCAAGTGCAAAACCAATGAGTTGAAGATGCTGTTGTCTAAGGAGAAGTAATGTCATGTAAAGGGAAATTTTATACATGCAACACTTACGAAATGATGATGCCGTTATCTGTGGAGAAGCTGTCTGAGGGCAAGCCAGCAATTGTCCAAGCACGAAGCTTTACTGGATCACCAAGAGAGCTCATCAGGGACATGTTGCTGGAACATGGGATCTGTTTGATCTTGCACAAGTTTATCCACTCCTCTGTCTGCGACTGGTGGAGCATACAATCAGGTGCATGCATGTGTGTACGCATGCATGCATATACACACACACACACACACACACACACACACACACACACACACACACTTTACTTCTATATAAGAGTATACACAAACTCACTATACAGCATACATGCACAACCCCACATACAGAGTATAAATTCATAGATATGACTATAAGTAATAAAATAATAATAATAATGATAATAATGGATTACATTTATATAGCGCTTTATCCAGACACCCAAAGTGTTTCACAGAGAAGGGGGGAACTCATTTAAAACACCACCAATGTGTAGCACCCACTTGGGTGATGCATGGCAGCCATTTTGCACCAGAACACTCACCACACATCAGCTTGAGGTGGAGAGGGAGGAATCATTGAGCGACTTACACAGGGGGATAATTAGATGGCCAGATGGAGAGAGCCAGGTTGGGAATTTTGCCAGGACACCGGGGAACCCCCTACTCTTTGCGATAAGTGCCATGGGCTCTTCAATGACCACAGTGAGTCAGGACCTCGGTTTAACATCTCATCCAAAGGACGGTATCTACAGCACAGTATCCCCATGACTGCACTGGGGCATTGGGATTTTTTTTCCTTCTTTTAATTAGGACCAGGGGAAAGCAGGGGAAAGACTGCCCCCTATTGGCCAACCAACACCACGTCCAGCAGCATCTCAGTTTTCCCGGGAGGTCTCTCATCCAAGTACTAGCCAAGCCTTGTAGAACCTGATAATGTAATAAATCCCCAATAATGTAATAACTCTGATAATGTAATAAAAAAATGCACTTGATGCCATTGAAAATGCAATAAAACCCGATAATGTAATAACTTCCTGATAATGTCATAAAGTGCATTTCCCAATAATGTAATAAACTTTTTACCGATAATGTAATAAAGTATTGCATTAACAGGAGGTTATTACATGATCAGGTTAGCCTTCATTTCCCTGGTCCTGATAATGTAATAATTCCCCAATATTCTAATAATTTAACAGCAGACCACCTATTAATGGATTCAACTGGTGATACTGTGTTGGCAACTCTAGCTCCAGAGCTCCAGCGCCACCAACAGGTCAAAGTTGGACATGCATGAATGTTTATTAACTTTTGACCTGTTTATCCGTTTTTCACAACCACTGTATCACTGGAGCTGGTAGTTATTTCATGGATCCAAGGTACTATGCATCCTGATGAAGTTGCCTAGGCCTTTGGAATTTAAATAACCCCACATCATCATACAGTATACCCATCACCATACATGGAGATAATCAGTTATCTAAGCTGTTAGCTAGCCTAATGATTTCTCAATGGAAAGGCTGACTGAAATGACTGCACCATGATTATCTCAAGGTATCGTGGAGGGTATGTGATGATGTGGGGCTATTTTAATTCCGAAAGTCAAAGGAATTTTATGAAGATGCATAGTATCCTGGATACTATATACTATGCATACTATATTTTTAAATAAAACCATTTATTTATTTCTGATACATTATTCATTCACAAAGAAAATTGGTGTCCTTAAAGGTTGGATTTTTCCTCATTTGTTTAATTAAGGCATTAAGATAAATTTCCAAAGGGTGATTTTTTCAAATTCCTCTTTTTAGCCAACTTTAGCATGGGGTGCCCAGCCTTTTGCATACCACTGTATTCTGTCTAATCTACAGTACATGAAACTTGGCGCATGATCTTCGGGCCAAGCTGAACGTGTCAAACAGCTTTTTTTTTTTTCAAATTTCAAAACAGCTTGGCTGTGACTACATGGCGCAAATCAGGAAGTAAGCCCATTTCTGAGCTACCCTTTAACATATCATAATCAAATATGGTACATACAATAGATTCGTGACATCATCCTGGGCATACCACAAAAAAATGGTGACCTTTGACCTCTGTGGAACGCTGTGTTTAAACTGTTTATTTAATTTCAACACACAACAAAAGTTATATCCAAAAAATCCAGTAAATTAAAGTGTTACTGTACCAACAGTTTTCTGAACTGGCAAATGGATGTATTTGTTTAATTAATTTCAACACACAACAAAAGTTACTCATATCCAGAAAAGCCAGAAAAATATGTCACCAACAGTTCTCCAAACTTGTTACATGGCAGTGGACTCCAAATGCAACAACTTTGTATTTGTTCATTTCATTTCAACACACAACAAAAGTTACCCATGTCCAGAAAAGCCAGTAAAATATAGTGTTACCAACAGTGCTCTGAACTGGCAAGTGTCAGTGTACTCCACATGCAATTTTGTACTTGTTTAGTTATTGTCAACCCATAACAAAAGCAACCTATCCAGAAAAGCAACCTCAGTTTAAAGCTATCATTTTAAAACTACTTCATGGTTGATGTCTTCATCATGACTATTTTGAACATGGATTTGAACTTTCTTTCGGCATCCAGGCCTCCACCACTCCTTGTGGTCTCCTTGAAAAAGAAGTAATACAATATGAATTTTTTGAAAAAGTTATATCAACATACTAAATTCTGTATATAGCATAGATATAACCTCACTTGCCTCCTCTACTTCCAGTATATATCTCTGACTTGGTATCTCCCATGACGCAGATACTTTAGCACAAGCCATGCGCTCATCCAATGACGATGCTTGGCAAAGAGTTCCTTCAGGCATAAAGCCAGACCACTGTTGCAACCACATTGTTTGTATAACTTCATCATACTTATTGTGCATTCTTCTGCTGAATTCGATCCCAGACCCAGACTGTCAGACAATGAATTTCTTATATAAATCGATGGTAAGAAAGAGCTGGCTAGAAGCTTGAAGAGATGAGAGACCCTATTTATTGTTCCCAACATGCTCATATTAATTTCAAGGGTGTGCTTGATAATTAGTCGCCACAATTCATTAGGAAGTGTTGAAGGAAGTGATAGAGTAACATCAGGTGATGGAGGTAGAGCAGGTGATGGACCAACAGCAGGTGGTGGAGTAACATCAGGTGATGGAGGTAGAGCGGGTGATCTATCAGTAGATGACATGAGATGGCCAGATCCAGAGTTCACTTCAAGTTCATGTGTTGGACTCGATTCAATGCGTCTTCTAGATGTGATCCTGTGAGACTCTTCCTCCTGAATGCTATTAATGTATTGACTAATTGGGCCATTTAAGCTGACATAATGATCTCCATGGCCTTCGGCTATATGACCAACTACTAAAGTGGGGAAGTCCTCACAATATTCTCCAGATGGTGAGACAACTGAGGAAGCATCCGAACCAAGGGTAGAAACAACCAAAAACTGAACTTGGAAAATTTGAGCAGCTCGCTGGAGAGTGATGTGATCTCCATAAGTTCCCAACTCACCCATGCTATTAATGTAGTCATCCCAGTTTTGCTCAGTAACAAAGTTTAACAAATGTGTGCCATCAAGACCTAAAGGATTTGCCACCAAATCAGATACAATTTCCTGTCTAAGAGTTGTGGATGACCGAAAGATTCCCAAGCTTGCTAACTGGTCAGCCATAGCTGCAAATTTACAATTGCCATCTGGGAGAGGATCAAAAGCTACTTCCAGTCCAGAAGAAACAAATGAATGAAGCTGATCTGAGTGACTTTTTGCAATTAGAAAAAACTTTCTCTTCGCATTAGCTGACTGATTAAGAGTTCTTCGTTTTTTTCGGGACAGTGCATTGGATATCAGCATGGCCCTCTCTATTCTCAGTATCATTGTTTGACTGTAGGACAATATTAGACTTTCTGCCATAACACACCTCAAAAGGGGAGGCCCGGCCAAGTGTCTTCTTTGGATCATTATTCAGAATTCTGGCATAATCTGGCAAATGGTCCACCCAGTTAATACCACGCAAATTCAACAGGTCATCATATTTTTCCTTAATGTTAGATGCATTCTCTCCACCTTTCCTTGGCTTTGTGGGTAGTAAGGGGCACTCCGAATGACCTTTACTTTCAGGGCATGCGTTAATTTTTCCACTGCCCCGCGAAACTCCTTTCCTTGATCGTGTTGGACTATTTTTGGAGTACCATGCTCTTTGTAAATCGCATGCAAGTGCTCAGCAATTTCACTGCTGGCCTTGTTTTTCAATGGCTTCAGCCAAACATATCTGCTAAACACATCTTGCACCGTTAGGATGTATATGTACACTGATTTTCCACATGTTACTCGCCATTTATTCATATCCATTAAGTCAATCTGATGTCTCATTTGAACTTCCTTCGCTGTTATTGATTTGGGGATTGGTTTATTCGTAAATTGGGCCTGTAAATGATGATAATTCCTGCATTGGTTTAGTTGTGATTGGATCCTTGCCTCACTGATTCCTTTGTATTTCTTTCTAAAGAGCATCATTAGTTTTCTTGCCCCGGAGCCTTTCGTGTTTGCTACGCCATTCTCCACCAAGTCGGGAATTGAGCCTCTTTTTGCCACTCTCTTTCCATCACATAGGACAGTCTTGCCATCATCGCCTAGAGAGAAGCAGCCCCTATTCCTCCAGAATCTTATAACAGCATTGCGTTGCACTTTTGTTTGCATTTTAACAGGGACATCAAACTTTCCTTGTAGTAACTGGGAGATGGTTTTGTAGGTTTCATCATCCATTGGCTGGTGACCATAACCACAGCACATGGCTACAAGAGCCAGTAGCAATATAATTCCAAGTTATTCCTCCAGAATCTTATAACAGCATTGCGTTGCACTTTTGTTTGCATTTTAACAGGGACATCAAACTTTCCTTGTAGTAACTGGGAGATGGTTTTGTAGGTTTCATCATCCATTGGCTGGTGACCATAACCACAGCACATGGCTACAAGAGCCAGTAGCAATATAATTCCAAGTTTCATTCTGTTGAAAGATATGTAGGCTATTATATTCATTAAAATTAGAATGCTGAAATCTCCTCATTTACTTATGGATGTATGACTACAATATCCATGATTATTGTTATAGTAAAAATGATAGAATGACAAGCATGGCTAGCATGATTACTGTCCTGTTATTAGCATTAATGCAAATCCTAAAAGTATGTTTTCAAATCCTTGATATTCTGTCCTTTACAGCATTATAAATTTATAAACTATTTATGTCCAAATTTGTTGAGTTGAAAATTTGAGATGATGTAATACAAACCTTTTAAAATGATCATGATCCAACTGAGAAAAAACATGTGTGGAAGTAGCTTGGAGGTAGCTTTGAGGAAGAGTAAAGCATTCATGCATGTCCAACTTTGACCTGTCGGTGGCGCTAGACCTCTCGAGCTTGCGTTGCTTAAACAGTATCACCAGTTGAATCCATTTATGGGTGGTCTGCTGTTAAATTATTACAATATTGGGGAATTATTACATTATCAGGGCCAGGGAAATGAAGGCTAACCCGATAATGTAATAACGTCCCGTTAATGTAACACATTATTACATTATTGGTATAAAGTTTATTACATTATTGGGAAATGCACTTTATTACATCATCAGGAAGTTATTACATTATCAGGTTTTATTGCATTTTCAATGGACTCAAGAGCAGATTTTTATTACATTATTGGGGTTATTACATTATTGGGAATTTATTACATTATCAGGTTCTACAAGGCTATACCTGCTTAGCTTCTGTCATTCAGCAGAGCCAAGGTACATGTTAGTATGGCTGTCGTCAGTGTGCATATATATTTACATATTTAAACTTACACATGCACAAAATCACTCAGACATGTGACTCAGATCACTCTGTAGTCCACAATCCCTCTATAGTCACTCAGAAGTGACCAAAACACTTAATCCACTGTCTCCGCTCTATCTTTTTTTCAGTGGACAGTGGCTCTTAAAAGAGTGAAAGTAAAAGTTCACATTTACAAAACACTACTAGCCTGCTCTGGGAAACATGGGGCTCAGCTGGAAGAGGAAGTAAAGTGCCTCTTGCATGTTTACCTTCCAGCAAAGTACTTTGAATCATTCACAGGCTTTTATTAACCTGAAAAAAGTACCTGCACATTTGTGATAATGCACCAACCTGCAAAACTCTATTAGCTTTACAGTTAATGAAAATGTGAACTCCAAATATATTACCTGTGCGAGAGCTCAGGTTATGTCAAAGAGGCGTGCCATTCAAACAATTTTTTAAATAACATAAACTCGAATCAAATCTGAGGTCACTTCTTGTGGCTGCATCACTTCTTCTGCCATGTGACAAATTCCTATTATCTGCATTTTGATCAGCGAGGCCATCTATTTTTCATGAATGTTCTTCGCTTGTTGTTTAAAAATACTCGGGTGAGCCTAGGATTGGCGTTCACCAATCTGGTCTTCAGAGGAACGCTCTTTAATGTGGCTCCCTCTGAGCATGACAGAGAAGCACACCAGTTAAATATTTACAATGTCTGGCGACCCTCGTCTGTCACATCAAAGCCTTGATTCAGTGGCGATGACTGAGGCCCAGTGACTCCGACAGCTCTGCACAAACAAACAAGCCTTATTTCCCATTCAGGAGGCTTTCAATTTCACAGAGATTCACTACATTTCTATAGTACAGTATCTCATTGTACAATGCATGACAAGTCTCGAAATAATTATAACTGCAACTGCCCTGCCAAAAGTGCCTTTTAACATTGGCTGTCCTGCTGTTAGCAGTGCCCTGTTACATGTCCATTCTTTTCTGAGAACCAAATTCTCTAGAGCCCAGGCCAGCACTAATATAGGCTTATGTTTAGTGGAGTTCATATGTACCCAACTCGAGACATGCATTATCCATCCAGGAGCTCTACCCAAGCTAACTTGCCAAAGTTGGTACAAGTCCCTTAGTTTCTACAGCTGTTAGTGTTACTCAAGTAGTGGCTGTCTTACACTGACTGTGGGTACTCCCTTTTAATATTAGCTGGTAAAATTCAAATCACAGCATAAACTTTCCACATCTTTATAGCATATTTTATTTAACCTTTAAGCAGATGTTTTGTTCAAAGACATTAACACCCTTAGGTGTTGGAAAAATAAAATAAGCTAAAAGTTATAAGATTTATATTTTCAAATTCAGGGGTCTAACTGCTGATTCAGTGCCTAAAAAGTGTACACAGCACTAACATATCGGCAAATGTATTTTTCACGTTTTTTTTATGTGTCGGTACCATCTATGCCCCAAGTATACCTTTCTGTAGCTAGAGGTGAAAGCCCCCAGGTAGGCCACTATGCCTGCTGAGATGAGGATGTCCCCAGTCAGGTTGTTGTAGAGCTCTCCCAAGTTGAAGGCCGTTTCACTCCAGCGAGTCTTTTCTCCACCGAGGCCACCAACAAGCTGCTCAGCTCGCTCCAATTTCTTGCAGCACATTTCCACCTGGATATCATCAATAGAAAGTAAAAACAGCCAGAAAGAAAGGGTAGTATGTATATGAAGGGTTGGTGGTACTAGTCTCTTGGCACTAATAGTTTTCAATGTTGCTGAAGTGCCCACAAGCAAGGGTGCAAAAAAGCAACTGAAGTGTACCAACTGGTTCCAAGAAGTGCTGATAGCCAGACTCAGGGAGAGGCTTTAGATTTATACTCTGATATTCTGCAATTTTGCAAACTTAACCATTTCTTCCTATTTTTCTTTGCCAATCCCTGACCATGGGTAAGGGATCAAAAAAGTACACAAACATGATTTACACTAATTGTATAAAGCAATAGGACCATCTATTCTTTCCTTAAAAAAAACAAAAACAAAACCTTACCCAGTGAAAGCTACGACCTTGATTTCACCAATTACATTACATTACATTACAGTCATTTAGCTGACACTTTTATCCAAAGCGACTTACAATAAGTGCATTTAACGTGGGAAATTAGGAAAACTACTAGTCATCAGAGGTCATAAGTGCATCTAAACAAGCATCTAAGAGCAAAACCAGTGCTAAAGTAAAAGTGCAAGAAAGAGTTTGTTTTTTTTTGTTTTTTTTAATGAGTGAATACAATAAGTGCTAAGAACAAGTAGCAGGGTAGTAGTTCTTGAAGAGGTGAGTTTTCAACCTGTGCCGAAAGATGGGCAGTGACTCCGCTGTCCTGGCATCAGTGGGGAGTTCATTCCACCACTGTGGGGCCAGGACAGAAAAGAGCTGTGACCGGGTCGATCGGCAGCAAGGGCCTCTGAGCGACGGGGCAACCAGGCGTCCCGAGGCAGCAGAGCCAAGTGGTCGGGCGGGGGTATAGGGCTTGACCATGGCCTGGAGATAGGAAGGCGCTGTTCCTTTCACTGCCCTGTAGGCTAGCACCAGAGTCTTAAACTGGATGCAAGCAGCTACTGGGAGCCAGTGTAGGGACATGAGAAGGAGAGTTGTGTGGGAGAACTTAAGGCGGTTGAACACCAGACGAGCTGCAGCTTTCATTAAAGCCACTTTTCTCATGAAGAGGAGATACAGATGACAGAGAAGAGAGAAGACCAGGGACGGGGTGTTTTTCAATTTTAAGACAATTGATAAATGGGCTATATGACTTTGGTGTAAATGTCTTCCAAATATTTTGGACATGAAATGTGAACAGTAAAACCTTAACCTTGTCATTTGCACTGGAAAACTTTTAATGGAAGGCATGACTAAAGACCAGGGCATTAATCTTCACGGAACTCCATGAAAATCACCAATCCTTCATAATATCATCTGTTGCAGTTGATGCATTATTTGTGGCCTTTGAACCCTAGAGGAAGAACAAAAACCAGTACCTCCAAAGCAACCATCGGTGTTCCAATAGAGGAAAATAATTACAAATGTGAATCTTACTCGTCTAAACATCATCCCTAACATGAAAATGAATAGGTTAACTTTACTGGGGAGAGTTGTAAGACTTTAGTGCATGAAAAGACTAAAAAACAAAAACTAAAAGAAAAAACAAAAATAAAAAACGTGGATCCGGGAGGCAGAGTCCATCAGCTGACCTCCCCCTGGAAGGATGAGAGGAGTGAAAGAGACAACCTGAGGCCAAAGCATGAAGAGGGGGAAAAATGAGCAGACATACAAGGATGGGGATTGGGACTAAGGACAAGAAAGAAAGCAACATCAACTATAAATTTAGAAGAATTAGAGAGGGGGGGGGGAACCCACAAAAACAAGCAGTGCAACTTAAAAATTTGTGTAAGGGGGGTTGCATCTCTTTTGATGACTGAATAGTTCCCTTTTTGAAACACTATTAAAGATGCCAGCATGCCTCAAAGAAATATCTTTGATTGAATCAGGGAAAGGAGGAATTCACAGCCATTTTTGGGCTCTTGAAAAAGCCTACAAACCTATATGAAAGAAAGCTAAAGCTGAAGAGATGCTTTTCATGTTTTTCTTGCAACCACAATCTTTGAAAATAATATCAATTAAGTTATATTGAAAATGTATTGCAAAGATTAAGTGTATGTGTAATTTTGAACTTTTTGAAACTTTAGAACTTTTCAGGGACAGAAGTGAGAAGTCTGTAAAAAAGATGAAAAGTGGGAGGATGACAACATGAAACTTTATCAAAAGATTGACTTTTAACATGATTTTCATTCATCTATTCTGTCATTGCTCAATAACAAAGGGACCTTAGGACTTTGATAAAGGCAGCTGGATTATTTTAAAGACTTTTTTCTATGTTTTTCAGTGTTCTGAAGAGTTTTGTTCTGCACTGTTGCAAGATATTTGCTATCTGAAAGTTGAAATCCCATTACACTAATGAAAAAGCAGCAGCAAAAACTCTTAAACTCTATGGTATACGCTTTTTACACAACATTAGAAAATATTTCCACATATTTAATTGCAGCCCTTTTTGAGAAGTTAATGTGAAAATCTCTACCAAGAATGTTCTATGTTATATTTTGTGTTGGTCAGTTGACTGTATTGAAATACATACATCCTATAAGTCATTGCAAGTTTTTTTTCCAAGAACTTTTCAATTAATAGCTAAGAAACTAGCACACAAAGGTAGAAGACAAACACAAATTCCACCATAAACGTGCAGTGCGTGCACACACGGACGCACGCACGCACGCACGCACGCACGCACGCACGCACGCATGCACACACACACACACACACACACCTGATTCTCCAAGTCAGCCTTCTTGTTTTTGTTAGTGTGTAGGGTCTGTTGAAGCTTAGCCAGTTTATCCTGGACCTCTTTGAGAGCAGCTTGCTTTTTGTGTAGGCTTTCCATAGCCACTTTCAGCTCTCCTTCAGCCTGGGCCAGCTTCTCTTTCTTAGGCGCCACCACCTTGGCAACTCTGAGGGATCCACAGAACATAAGATTCAGGAATGTGTTATCTAATGTGTTCCAATTAAGATATTTTAATGTGTTGCTATGACTAATCGATCTTAAAGACATATAAATTAATGCAAATTCTAGAATTACATGTATGCCAGTACCATGTGACATGAACGTGTTGATGTAAATCTAACACTTGCCAGAGAAAATGTCTTTACCTCACCTACTTCTACAAAATATTAAAAGGCCCTCCCCTTAACATTTATTCGACTACATTTTTTTTGTGTTACATGTCTTTGTTTGTTTGTATATATTTCTTTAAGGCATCTCCTCTCTTTGTTATATTTCCAATTTCTGAGAGAAGAGAATATCCATCCATCCATCTATCCATTATCCAAACAACTTATCCTGCTATCAGGGTTGCGGGGATGCTGGAGCCTATCCCAGCAGTCATTGGGCAGCAGGCAGGGAGACACCCTGGACAGGCCGCTAGGCCTGAAAATAGACTCTAATAAAGGTCCAAATATTTTGCAAAACTATTCTTGCAAACTAATTCCCTTTCTTTCCAATGACAATTAGATTACATGTTCTGTAATTTCTACATCTAATATTATCCATGCAGTGTTATTTTTGCTGATTTGGTTACCTATTGCAGCTACATCTACCACCACAACAAATGCAATGATGTGGCCCTTATTTGTGTAGTACCCTAAAATAAGGAAATGTGATTATTATTTATTAAAAAAGTTACCAGTAACCAAGATTCAAATTTATACTAACCATGTAAAAAATTAATAAAAAGCTAATGGTTGAAATCTTTCCGTTTCTTTAACTTTATACAATAGCTTTTTCATGACTGATGGGACCTCTTGTGAACAAAAGTCAGAATAAAATAACTTACTTGTCATAGGAGTCCATGGCACAAACCCACTTACACAGCCCTTCAGCAGCCATGGAAGCTGTTCGAATTTTCTCTGGGACAAAATCTGGGTTGGTTATATACTTGTTGCGGATGATGGCAATGAGATTGGACGGAATGTTGTCTTTGTCATACTCGTGGAGGCTTTGAAGGAACTTCATGTCGCCCAATAGTTTTTTGGCTGGACCCCAGAAGTCCTCAATCTTTTTACCCGTTCCTGATGGGTCAGGCACACGGTCAGGCTTGATACCCTTGAGGATACAGATGGCTTCCATCACCAGCTTGACTGCTGTAGGAGGGCTTTTCATAGACTTGACCACTGTGATGTCCTGGAGGGGACATGCAGGGGTATGGTCAGTTTGCAATGTTATCCTCAGGCCAAACCTAGTATCTTCACAATGTTGACTTAAGAAATTAAGAAGAAATTTCAATGGGTTTAATTGGCCTTGGCCTACAAGTCAAGGAGCTTTCTCTCCAAATTCTGAAGTTGCAAGATTTTTTTCACGATAGTACTGGTATGACACTAGTGTTTTAGGTAACTAGAATAATAAAGGCAAAAATAAAGGCAACCGTTTTGTCAAAACATGCTGAGAAATAGACAATGTTCTACGACTGAGTTACAACAATAATATTATACTGTATAAAGCACTGAAAATAAATCTTTAACAGCGATAGAATTAAATATGTAGGAAGGAAAGAAAACTCATTAGTGCAATTGAATTGTTCATCATGTGTAAGGTAAAAACAGATGTGTGAGTTTTGATATATCAATTTCATTTTTTTCCCCTCAACTCCAGTTATCTCATAGAAACTTAAAAGGCAAGGCAAGGCAAATGTATTTATATACAAGGCTCAGCGTTTTCGGTTTTTACCGATTTTAACCGAAAAATACCCAGATTTTTAAACTGATTTTCACCCGGATTTTATGTTTCCACGGATCCAACAGTTGTTCCTGGTCGTGTGAGGTTATGTAACAGTGTCCTCTTGTGGCGAAATTCGGCATGCTGGATGGCTTTGAAAAATAAATACCGAAAACGCTGAGCCTTGTTTATATAACATATTTCATACCCAAAGGCAACCCACAATACTTTAGAGAGTACACAGGCAAAAGCACAAGAAACACAAGTTAAAACAATAAAAGCAAGCAAGCAGAAGCACAGAGTAAAAACAACAAAACACAATCAATAGCATACAGTAAAAACAATAAAATAGGCAAATAAATTTGATTAAAGGAAAATTAATTAAAAGCAATGGTAAACAGGTAGGTCTTTAGCTTGGATTTGAAAGTAGTCAGCATTGTCTCAAGTCTTCAGGAAATTTGTTTAACATTTGACCAGCATAGAATCTAAAGGTAGCTGTACCATGTTTAGTTTTGACTCTGTGAACAGCCAGCAATACAGTACCAGCCAACCTAAGAGATCTGAAGGTTTGTACTGGGTCAGGAGATCTGACAAGTATCTAGAAACTACATCTGTTCCTACATTTTTTAGCGTTAGTGGCCTTTGGCTAGCCCATTCTAAGCAAGAAAACCAAAGTACAAACGCTATGGTGCTTTCATTCCCTGAATCTTGGATGTTTTCATTTCCATACCTGCATTCTGTGTGTGTCACTTAACTGCGGATCTTTATTTTTATCCACAAGGCTTTATGGTGATATTTTTTGCTATTCCACCCATTATCTGGATGCTTTATTATGTCTATTGCTTTATACGTCATACTCATTTATATGCAGTTGGGAAAAATAATTTTCATCAAATTTCACACAAAGAAACAATGCACTCAACTGATAACAGGCTTGGAAATGTTTCACTGCAAATGAAATTGGCTTCTTAGCGAAGCCTCCCCCTTGATGAGTGAGGACATAAATGAGAACATCTGTGCAGAAGGTGCCTTACTTTTGGGGCCATCTGAATGTTGCCACTCCCCCCAATGATGCCCCTCCCACTTGTGAACAGGTTGGCAAGACAACTCACCAAGGTATAAATGTAACAGCAGCATTATACGTGGTGCCGTACTATGGCGACTTGCTATGAGCTACTCTCACACTTTGTTTGTTTTCGTGTAATGTGTCGCTTTTGTTGCACAAAATGCGTCTTGCATAATTACCTATGATCACCAGATTTTACTGGACGTAAGACTGATGTTTCCAACAGCTGGAAGCTGCATGACTTGCCGAGAGAGATTACCTACAACAAACAGGTACCACTATGGAGTAATGGCCACAGACAGTGCTTCCAGAGGCAAGGTAAATGAGGCGACACCCTGGTGATGCTACGACAGCGTCCTACCCGGCCCCCAATTCCCAGCATACCGCTGTCTAACATCCAGTCCCTCAACAACAAACTGGAATAACTTCATTGCCGTATAAGCTCTCAAAGGGACATTAAGGACTGTTGTGTGTTCTGCTTTACAGAGACTTGGCTGGGCCTTAATACACCTGATAGGGCTAAACAACTGAAGGTTTTTCTGTGCACTGCATGGACCATTCCTTGACGACTACTGGCAAGGTAAAGGGAGGTGGTGTATGCATCTTTGTTAACAATTCATGGTGCACTGGCATGGAAATAGTCTCTCAGTCCTGTTCGCCAGTGTTGGAACAATTAACAATAAGGTCCAGATCAATTCTATCTCCCAAGGGAATTCCCCTGCGTGTTGTTAACTGCTGTCTACATACCGCCACAAGCTACTGCTGTGGCGGCACTGGACAAACTGTATGGAGCCATTAGCAGGCAGGAGAACTTGCTCCATTAAGCCATTTCAATTGTGGAGGGGGACTTTAACCAATGTAACCTGAAACCTGTACTACCAAAATTTTACCAGCATGTCACCTGCCCAACCAGAGGCATTAAGATCCTTGACCACTGTTATTCCACAGTCAATGCAGCTTAAAGGTCTATCCCACGACCTCACTTTGGGAAATCCAACCACCTGTCAGTGCTCTTGCTTCCTGCCTACAAGCAGAAAGTGAAGTGCATGTAGTCCGCTGTGAGGACAGTACAGTGCTAGACTACAGAACATGAATCCAAACTTCAGGGATGTTTTGAATCAAAAGACTGTTCAATCTTTAAGGATTCAGCCTCGAGTTTGGATGAGTATGCTGAATCGGTCACTGGTTATGTTAGATTATGTGTGAATAACTGTATCCCATTATGGTCTATTCGCTCCTACCCAACCAGAAGCCACAGATTAACAGCAACATTCACTTGAGGTTGAGGGAGCATAACACTGCTTTTGACTTGGGGGACAAGGATACTACAAAAAAAGAAAAAAAAGAAATCCAGGTATGACTTAAGGAAAGCCATCAAAGCCACAAAAAGATAAACTGGAAAATTATTACAGTGGTTGTGCATGTGGAAGGAGCTGCAGGCGATTACGGACTATAAATCTAAACCCAGTGTGGCTATCAACACCTCTGCCTCTCTCCCAGATAAGCTTAACAACTTATAACCACTTTGAAGCTTACACTTGGACCCAGTGACAGCAGCACATTGCCCACCCGATGATGTCAAACTACAGGTAACAGAGGCTGATGTGAATAAAACTTTTAAAATTCAATTCAATTCAATTCAATTTATTGTCATTAAAAACAATGTGCAGGCAAATGTTAAAAATGAAATGAGGGCTGTGGCTTCACCAAACAGTGCAAGACAGACACAGACAAACACAGCAAACACAATATAAGATATACACACATGAAGACCAAAAGCTAAAAATAAGTTAAAAAAGAGCAGAAGTACAAAATATTTAAAAATATCCACAGACATTCAGTGGGTGGCCAGGCTCAGGTGGGCAACAACTTGTGGAAAGAAGCTGTTTTTGAGCCTGGTAGTGCGGGCTCGGAGGCTCCTGTAGCACCTCCCAGAGCGCAGGGGGGAGAACAATCCATGGTTGGGGTGGGTGGGATCTCTGCTGATGCTCAGACCCCTTCGAAGGCAGCGTTTGTGATAAATGTCTTTTATAGCTGGGAGCTGGGTACCGGTGATATACTGGGCCGCCTTGACGACCCGCTGCAGAGCTTTCTGGTCTACTGAGGTGCAGTTGCCGTACCACACAGATGCAGCTGGTCAGGATGCTCTCTATGGTGCAGTGGTAGAAGTTGGTGAGAATTTTGGGGGATAGACAGGTGCTCCTCAGCCTCTTCAGGAAATGCAGGCATTGTTTGGCTTTTTTCACAAGGGCCTGGGTGTTTAATGTCCAGGAAAGTTCCTCGCTGATGTGGACTCCAAGGAATTTAAAGCCGGAAACACGCTCCACTTCCACCCCATTGATGTGTATGTGGGAGTGGCTGCAGCTTCTAGACCTCCTAAAGTCCACAATCAGCTCCTTTGTCTTCTGCACATTAAGGACAAGATTGTTGGTAGCACACCATGCTGTGAGGTGCTGAATCTCGTCTCTGTAGGCCGCCTCGTTATTGTTGGTGATACGGCCAATGACTGTGGTGTCATCTGCAAACTTAACTATAACATTTGAAGGATGAGTCGGCAGGCAGTCGAGGGGAAAGAGGGAGAAAAGGAGGGGGCTCAGAACACAGCCTTGAGGGGCACTTGTGCTGAGGGTCAGGGTGGAGGAGGTATGGTCATCTAATCTAACAGACTGAGGTCTGTTGGTCAGGAAGTCAAGGGTCCAGTTACAGAGGGAGGGGTTGAGGCCAAGGGAGAGGAGTTTGGTGGTTAGTTTGGCAGGGATGATAGTGTTGAAGGCAGAGCTGTAATCTATAAACAGCATCCGGATGTATGTGTTGTTAAGTTCAAGGTGGGTCAGAGCAAAGTGCAGGGCAGTGGCAATGGCATCCTCAGTAGACCTTTTGGGACGGTAGGCGAACTGATGTGGGTCGAATGTGGGGGGGATAATGTTTTTGATGTGAGCCAGAACCAGTCTCTCAAAACACTTCGTGGCAATGGGGGTGAGTGCTATGGGTCGGTAGTCATTCAGACATGTGGATGTTGGTTTCTTGGAGACAGGAATGATAGAGGTGGTCTTAAAGCAGCATGCCGGGACTATATATTGGGACAGTGAGAGGTTAAATATAGTTAACCCAGCCACTGAGGATGCACAAGCCAGTGCATCCTTAGTGCCGGTCCCAAGCCCGGACAAATGGGGAGGGTTGCGTCAGGAAGGGCATCCGGCGTAAAATCTTTGCCAAATCAAATATGCGGATCATAAATAAGACTTACATACCGGATCGGTCGAGGCCCGGGTTACCAACGACCGCCACCGGTACTGTTAACCAGCAGGGTGTCGGTGGAAACTATGCTACTGTTGGGCGAAGGAGAAGGAGAGGGGGAAAGCATGTCCAGAGGCAGCTAGAGAGGAGGAAGGGTAGGCATGTGGAGGTGAGAGTTGGAACTTTGAATGTTGGCACTATGACTGGTAAAGGGAGAGAGCTGGCTGACATGATGGAAAGAAGAAAGGTAGGCATACTGTGTGTGCAAGAGACCAGGTGGAAGGGGAGTAAGGCCAGGAGTATCGGAGGTGGGTTCAAACTCTTCTACCATGGTGTGAATGGGAGGAGAAATGGGGTAGGGGTAATTCTGAAGGAAGAGTATGTCAAGAGCGTGCTGGAGGTGAAGAGAGTGTCAGACAGAGTGATGAGTATGAAGCTGGAAATTGAAGGTTTATTGCTGAATGTTATCAGCGCATATGCCCCGCAAGTTGGGTGTGAGATGGATGAAAAAGAAGAATTCTGGAATGAGTTGGACGACATGGTGGAGAGGGTACCCAAGGAGGAGAGAGTGGTGATTGGAGCGGACTTCAATGGACATGTTGGTGAAGGGAACAGAGGTGATGAGGAGGTGATGGGAAGGTATGGAGTCAAGAAGAGAAATGTGGAAGGACAGATGGTGGTCGATTTTGCGAAAAGGATGGAAATGGCTGTGGTGAATACATATTTCAAGAAGAGGGAGGAACACAGGGTGACGTACAAGAGTGGAGGAAAGTGCACACAGGTGGACTATATCTTATGTAGAAGGCGCCATCTAAAAGGGATTGGAGACTGCAAGGTGGTGACAGGGGAGAGCGTAGCTAGGCAGCATCGGATAGTGGTCTGTAGGATGACTTTGGAGACCAAGAAGAGGAAGCGAGTGAAGACACAGCCGAAGATCAAATGGTGGAAGTTGAAGAAGGAAGACTGTTGTGTGGAGTTCAGGCAGGAGTTAAGACAGGCACTGGGTGGTAGTGAAGAGTTGCCAGATGGCTGGAAAACCACTGCAGAAATAGTTAGGGAGACAGCTAGGAAGGTACTTGGTGTGTCATCAGGACAGAGGAAGGAAGACAAGGAGACTTGGTGGTGGAATGAGGAAGTACAGCAAATTATACAGAGGAAAGGGTTGGCAAAGAAGAAGTGGGATAGTCAGAGAGATGAAGAAAGTAGACAGGAGTACAAGGAGATGCAGCGTAAAGCAAAGAGAGAGGTGGCAAAGGCAAAGGAAAAGGCGTATGGTGAGTTGTATGACAGATTAGACACTAAGGAAGGAGAAAAGGACTTGTACCGATTGGCTAGACAGAGGGTCCAAGCTGCAAAGGATGTGCAGCAACTTAGGGCGATCAAGGATAGAGATGGAAATGTGCTGACAAGTGAGGAGAGTGTGCTAAGAAGGTGGAAGGAATACTTTGAGGGGCTGATGAATGAAGAAAATGAGAGAGAGAGAGAAGGTTGGATGATGTAGGGATAGTGAATCAGGAAGTTCAGCGGATTAGCAAGGAGGAAGTGAGGGCAGCTATGAAGAGGATGAAGAATGGAAAGGCAGTTGGTCCTGATGACATACCTGTGGAGGCATGGAGATGTTTAGGAGAGATGGCAGTGGAGTTTTTAACTAGATTGTTTAACACAATCCTGGAAAGTGAGAGGATGCCTGAAGAGTGGAGAAGAAGCATACTGGTACCGATTTTCAAGAACAAGGGCGATGTGCAGAACTGTAACAACTACAGAGGTATAAAGTTGATCAGCCACAGCATGAAGATTTGGGAAAGAGTAATAGAAGCTAGGTTAAGAGGAGAGGTGACGATCAGCGAGCAGCAGTATGGTTTCATGCCACGAAAGAGCACCACAGATGCGATGTTTGCTTTGAGAATGTTGATTGAGAAGTATAGAGAAGGCCAGAAAGAGTTGCATTGTGTCTTTGTAGATTTAGAGAAAGCTTATGACAGAGTGCCGAGAGAGGAGGTGTGGTATTGTATGAGGAAGTCAGGAGTTGCAGAGAAGTATGTAGGAGTGGTGCAGGATACGTATGAGGGAAGTGTGACAATGGTGAGGTGTGCGGTTGGAATGACAGATGGGTTCACGGGTGGAGGTGGGATTACATCAAGGATCGGCTCTGAGCCCTTTCTTGTTTGCAATGGTGATTAACAGGTTGACGGACAAGATCAGGCAGGAGTCTCCATGGACGATGATGTTCGCGGATGACATTGTGATCTGTAGCGAGAGTAGGGTGCAGGTTGAGGAGAGCCTGGAGAGGTGGAGGTATGCACTGGAGAGAAGAGGAATGAAAGTCAGTAGGAGCAAGACGGAATACCTATGCGTGAATGAGAGAGAGGACAGTGGAATGGTCAGGATGCAAGGAGTGGAGGTGACAAAGGCATTTGAGTTTAAATACTTGGGGTCAACTGTCCAAAGTAACGGGGAGTGCAGTAGAGAGGTGAAAAAGAGAGTGCAGGCAGGTTGGAGTGGGTGGAGAAGTGTGTCAGGAGTGATTTGCGACAGAAGGGTATCAGCAAGAGTTAAAGGGAAAGTTTACAAGATGGTTGTGAGACCAGCTATGTTATATGGTTTGGAGACAGTGGCACTGACGAAAAGACAGGAGGCGGAGCTGGAGGTGGCAGAGTTGAAGATGCTAAGATTTTCACTGGGAGTAACGAAGAAGGACAGGATTAGGAACGATTATATTAGAGGGACCGCTCAGGTTGGACGGTTTGGGGACAAAGCAAGAGAGGCAAGATTGAGATGGCTTGGACATGTGTGGAGGAGAGATGCCGAGTATATTGGGAGAAGGATGCTGAATATGGAGCTGCCAGGGAAGAGGAGAAGAGGAAGGCCAAAGAGGAGGTTTATGGATGTGGTGAGGGAAGACATGCAGGTGGCTGGTGTGACAGAGGAAGACGCAGAAGACAGGAAGAAATGGAAACGGATGATCCGCTGTGGCGACCCCTAACGGGAGCAGCCGAAAGTAGTAGTAATAGAGGTTAAATATAGTTGTGAAGACCTCAGCCAGCTGGTCGGCACATTCCCGGAGGACCCGACCCGGTATGCCGTCCAGTCCGACAGCCTTCCGTGTGTTCACTCTGCACAGTGATTCTCTGACCTCTGCGATTGATAGAGTGAGCACCTGGTTTTCTGGGTGGCTGGGGATTTTTGTGGCTGGGTCAGTATTGTCCTTGTCGAAGCGGGCATAGAAATGATTTAGCTTGTCTGGGAGGGAGGCATCATAGACAGTGGGACCGCTATTGGAGCTTTTGTAGTCTGTGATAGACTGAATGCCTTGCCACATTCGCCGGGATCAGAGTTATTGTGAAAGTGGTCCTCTATTCGTAGGGAATATTTATGTTTGGCTGTTCTGATGGCCTTTTGAGGTTGGATGTGCTGTAGGCTGGGACCAGGAACAGGCAGAGGTGGTCAGAATGCCCCAGATGGGGGCAGGGAGTAGCTTTGTATGAGTCCTTAATGTTTGTATAGAGATGGTCCAGGGTGTTTTGTTCCCTAGTGGGGCAGGAGACATGCTGATGGAATTTGGGCAATACAGCCCTGAGGTTAGCCTGATGAAAATCACAACCTATGATAAAGGCAGTTTCCAGGCGTTTCGTCTGTTGTCTGCTGATGGCACATTGTATCTGCTCAAGTGTTACCTAAGCATTAGCATGTGGAGGGATGTATACAACAGCGATGGTAATGGCCGTTAGCTCCCTGGGCAGGTAAAAAGGCCTGCACTGAATCATAAGGAGCTCGAGATCAGCAGAGCAATGCCTTTCAACGATCTTTATATTGTTGCAGCACGAGTTACTGACATAAATACTCAAACCTCCTCCCCGGATCTTGCCGGAGTCCGCTGTCCTGACGGCATGGAGGCTGTGCAGCCCACTAGCTCGACTGCCGAGTTGGCTATGTTGCTGTTGAGCCAAGTCTCCATAAACATCAGCAGACAGCAGTTCTGCGGCCTTTTCTGAGAGGACAGCCTGAGTCTTATCTCGTCCATTTTTTTAGCTAACGATCGGACATTAGCCATGAAGATGCTGGGGAGGGAAACTTTGAAAGGAGCGCTACTTAGCTTAGCATGTAGCCCGCCTTGGTTCCCCCTCTTCTGTTTATGTTGCCGATGGGGGAAACGTTTCCACGGCGAGGCCGGTGAGCGGATAATATCGATGGGGAAATTGTCCTTGATGGTGGAGGGAAGGGAGTAATCCGTTCTGAGGTTTAAAAGTTCCTGACGGCTGTAGAAGAGCGCTTGACCTACACTTGTCAGTAAACTTAAAACTAACGTGTGAATAACAAAGAAAACATAGCACTGGACAGGGAGCCGCAGTAGCCGCTGCGTCCAGCGTGCCGCCATCTTTGTTGAACATAAAAGGGTTAAGGTTCGTAAAGCTGCTGGCCCAGATAGCATCCCTTCACATGTCTTCAAGGTATGTTACACCAAGCTATTTCAGGTTTTTACTGACATTTTAAACCTGTCGCTGTCATTGTGTGTGGTTCCACTGTGATTTAAGAAAACCACCATTGTGCCTGTACCTAAGAAAACCCCATTCTCTTGCTTTAATGATTACCAACTTGCTGCTTTGACCACTGTTATTATCAAAGGTCTGGAAAGATTGGTAATATCATAACTCATCTCATGTCATCATCAGCCACTTCTCTGGGGTCGGGTCGTGGTGGCAGCAAGCTAAATAGGGCACTCCAGATGTCCCTTTACCCAGCAATGCCCACCAGCTCCTCCTAGGGGATCCCAAGGCGTTCCCAGGCCAGGTTGGACATGTAGACCCTCCAGCGAGTTCTGGGTCTACCCTGGGATCTCCTCCCAGTTGGATGTGCCCGGAAAACCTCCAAAGGAAGGCGACCAGGAGGCATCCTAATCAGATGCCTGAACTACCTCAACTGGCTCCGTTCGACATGAGGGGGCAGCGGCTTTATTCAAACCGACCTCCGGATGTCCAAGCTCCTCAACGTACCTCTAAGGCTGAGCCCAAACACCCTTCAGAGGAAACTCATTTGAGCCAGTTGTATCCACGATCTCACCCTTTCCGTCACTACCCAAAGCTCATGATCATAGGTGAGGGTTGGAATGAAGATTGACTGGTAAATTGAGAGCGTTGCCTTCCGCCTCAGCTTCCTCTTCACCACAACGGTCCAGTACAATGTCCGCATTACCGCTGATGCTGCACTAATCCGTCTGTCAATCTCCTGCTTCATCCTACCCTCACTCGGGAACAAGACCCCGAGATACTCAAACTCCTTCATTTGAGGCAACAACTCATCCCCAACCCGAAGGGAGCAATCCACCATTTTCCAGTACAGAACCATGGCTTCAGACTTGGAAGTGCTGACTTTCATCCCGGCCATTTCACACTACGCTTCAAACCACCCTGGTGCATGCTGGAGGTCGTGTTCTGATGAAGCCAACAAAACCACATCATCTGCGAAGAGCTGAGATGCAATTCTAAGGTACCTAAAATAGAAACACCCCTCACCTTGGCTGTGCCTTGAGATCCTGTCCATGAATATCACAAACAGAATCGGAGACAAGGACAACCTTGGCGGAGTCCGACACCCACCGAAAACATGTTTGACTTTATGCCGAGAAAATGGACACAGCTCTCATTTCGGTTATACAAGGATCGGATGGCTTGTAGCAACTGCCCCATTACCCCATACTCCCGCAAAACCACCCCCCCCACACACACACACATAGAGTCCCCCGGAGTACATGGTCGTAAGCCTTCTCCAAGTCCACAAAACATATAGCCTGGCTGGTCAAACTCCCATGCCTCCCTCAGCACTTCCACAAGGGTAAACAGTTGATCCATTGTTCCATGGCCAGGACGGAATTTGCATTGTTCCTCCTGGATCTGAGGTTCGACAATCGGTCAGTCTCCTTCCTGAAGCAGCAAAGGTACCAGGAGGCCAGAAAGGCTGCGGCTTTGGCGATCATGGAAGCAAAAACTCGGGTGTGGGAGGAGTTCAGCGAGGCTATGGAGGAGGACTTTCAGTTAGCCTCAATGAAGTTCTGGCAAACCATCCGGTGACTCAGGAAGGGGAAGCAGGGCTTGACTCAGGCTGTGTTAAGCTGGGGGGGAACTGCTGACCCGGACTGGGGATGTTGTTGGGTGGTAGAAAGAACACTTTGAGGAGCACCTGAACCCGACTAACATGTCCTCAATGGAGGAAGTACAGTCTAAAGACTCAGAGGAAGACCCACCCATATCCCTGGCAGAGGTCTCCGAGGTAGTTAAGAAGCTCCCCAGCAAGGTGCCGGGAGTGGATAAGATTCACCCTGAGATGGTGATGGCTCTGGACATTGTTGGGCTGTCTTGGTTGACTTGTCTCTTCAATGTCACATGGAGATTGGGGACAGTACCTCTGGAGTGGCAGACTGGGGTGGTGGTTCCCATATGGGACCAGAGGGTAATATCATATATAAAGTGTAATAATTCCTGCTACCCTTGACCCATTACAGTTTACCTACTGTTCCATAAAATCTGTAGATGACACTATCTCATTTGCTCTGCATACTGCTTTAGTACACTTTGCAAAAAACAAAATAACTATGTTAAATTGTGTTGATGCATCCTCAATAATCCAGGTAAGGAAATCCCAGAAAGTTGAATCAGTTCATCGGAACACAGCATTCAGTGGGAGAAACATTTCACCACTCATTTAAGTGACTTTGTCAGTCTCAACTGACTGCAGGATTCCCCAACTTTATTAACAGCACGGTTGCATAATGACTGAAACTGACACAGTTGTGTCACAGCCGAAATCAGCGAACAGTTTCATATGCAAATTGCTGCGACCCTTAATTAGAGTTAAAATTACCACATGTACTATTCATAGAGGATTAGGGCATAGGACTTGTACATCGGAGAAACCAAACAGACACTGGCCAAGAGGATTGCACAACGCAAAAGAGTTACTGTGTCAAGCCAGAACTCTGCAGTCTACACCAATCTACAGGCCAGTGGCCACTCTTTCAAGGATGAGGATGTGCACATCCTTGATGGGGAGGAACGCTGGTTTGAACAGGGAGTCAAAGAGGCCATCTACATGAAGAGGGAACGACCATCACTGAATGGGGGGAGGGGGGGGGACTAAGAGTACATGTCACCACATTACAATGCTGTGATTGCAACCATTCCCCAATCCTCTGTGAATAGGACACATTGCCATTGTAATTCTAGTTAATTGCACAGCAATTTGCATATGAAACCTATCTTTGTTTCCGGTTGTTATGCCACTGTATTGTTTGCAAGGTTGGGGATACCTGCAATCAGTTGAGACTGAAGAGGTAACTTAGATGAGTGATGAAACGTTTCTCTTAGTAAACGTTGTGTCCCGATGAACTGATTCAATTTTCTGTTATTTTCTAACCTGGATTATTGAACATGCATAAAGACAAATATATCTGTGAATGTTCTCATTCATCCAGGTCATGGTTATCCAAAGGAATTGAATCAAGTGCAACTGGACTTGGTATATATCCGTGAAGACGTATCGCCTCTCATCCAAGAGGCTTAATCAGTTCGTGCCTTTCTGACTAGACCAAGCTAGCTTGGTCTAGTCAGAAAGGCACAGCGTAACAGATATAGTGTACGCTGTTAAGTGCCAGGAGGATTGCCATGAATTGTACATCGGGAAACCAAACAAACTCTGGCGAAGTGGATGACACAACACAGAAGAGCTACCTCATCAAGGTAGGTCATCAAGATGGTGCCGCAAACGGTAGCCTCAGTTCTGCGCTCTCTTGTACTTTGGTTTTGTTTTGCTTTTTGTTTTTTTAGTTTCCAGCAGCCACTCACTGATCACATATAGCAGGGAAGAACTTTTAAGCCTCCAACTGTCCACTGGACAAACTGAACAGACTTTTTTTTTTTACCGACTTTAACTTAACATTTCAATGAAATTCTTACTGAGCTCTTGACTGGTACAGCCATGTCTGGACTACAGTGAAGATGCCGAAGGGGTAAGCAAGCTGGCGCACTCTTTAAACTGCGACAGCAGGGATTTAGCGCCGCACTCCCATCAATCCACCTAGTGAATGTCTGCTCTCTGGCCAACAAGATGGAAGAACTCCTACTCATAAATGGGAAAAACTCGGACTTTTCCAGATCTGCCACCTTGTGTCTCATTGAAACCTGGTTTAGTGAGCATATAATGGACAGTACAGTTCATCTGCTGCAGTTCCAACTCCTCTGGGTGTACCGTGAAAGAAACTATCAGGAAAAAAAGGGGTGGTAGCATATGCTTCTACATAAACAAAGGTTGGTGTATGGATGTCACAGTGTTGAAGAAATCATGCAGCCCTCACTTAGAGGCATTTTTCATTGATTGTAAAGCATTCTATTCACTGTGGGAATTTTCATAATTTATTGTGATCAGTGTCTATATCTCACCCCAGGCCTGTGTTAAAGAGGCATTACAAAAACACAGAGCTGATCAAATTACAAACATTGAGCGCAAATATCCAGACTCCTTACTCATTATCGCTGGGGATTTTAACAGAACAAACCTCAACCACGAACTGCCAAAATACAGACAGCATGTTAAATGTCTATATGCATGCTCAATAATCTAGGTAAGAAAATCAAGGAATGTTGAATCAGTTCATCTTGACACATCATTTATTGAGAGATACATTTCATCGGTCATATAAGTGACCTCTTCTTCTAAACTGACTGCAGGTATCCCCACCCTTATATACAATCCAGCTGCATAAAGATGAAACCAATGATCAGTTTCATATGAAAATAGGTGTGACCATTAACTAGTTTCAAGGGCCATGCATACTAAGGATTTGGGAATGTTTGCAATCACAGCATTGTAAGATGGCAACAGATGTATTCTGTGAATCGTACACATGGCTACTGAAACTCTTGTTAATGGTCATGCCTATTTGCATATGAAACTCCTGGTTCTGTAGAGAACCTAGGTTCTATGAGCTACGGAGTAGTGCTATATTTACATATTGCCCTCTGACCTCGCCTCTGGCGACGCTAGGCTCTGAAATTCACCGCTCATGCGACAGCATCCCCTAAGCCCCGCCCACAACTGCACTTGACATGCGTCACCACATCACTCGTCAGTTCGACCCACCAAAGCCTCCTTCAAGGGACCTCAGCAGGCGAGCAGGAAAATATAGCACTACTCCGTAGCTCATAGAACCTAGGTTCTCTACAGAATCAGGAGTTCTATTATCGCTACTCCGTAGTGCTATATTTACATATTGCCCCAACTACGGAGTAGCGGCGAACTAATGCCCCTCGCCTGCCACCCGCGCTGAGGACAATAAGGGGAACAACACCTCACACCCAGTACTCAAATCCCCCCTTTGGCCGGCTAGTATATCGTAGAGGGGAGGCTCGCATAAGGGGGTGGGAAAAAAGAGAAAAGGGAACGTAACCATTCCAACTTTCCATATACATATACACATAGGCTACAGCCTATATATAATATTCTTTTTTTTTTCATTTTATTTTAAATGAACTATGTACAAACGTCCGCGCTCCCGATGGGAGACACTTGCGTATGGCCGGAGCGCATTACGCATCAGTGCGCCTCGCTGTGCCAAGCACAGCACCGGTCACTGTCATAGCAGACTGGTCAGTTAAGTAATGATTAATGAACGAATGTGGTGAAGACCACATTGCCATTGACATAATAGACTCCCATCGCCACACCAGCATAGAGAGCCACCGAAGCGGCTGTGCCCCTCGTGGAGTGCGCTTTAAACCTGGGTACTTCTCCACTAGCCCCCACATAGGCTTGGGAGATCCCAGAGCAAATCCAATGAGAAAGCCTCTGGCTAGACAGCGCCTCTCCTTTCCTGCCCATCACCCCGTAGCAGACAAGGACCTGTTTAGTCTTTCTGAAAGGACCAGTGCGCTCCAGGTAAACCCGTAGCGCACGAACCGGGCAGAGGAATGGAGCCTCCTCTCCTCCTCCAAAGAGGGAGAGGGATAAAAGGCCGACAACACCAATGGCACCCGCTGGTAACACGCGGTGACATGTTTCGGACGAAACGACGGATTCAGGTAGACTATCACCTTTGAACTGTCCGCGGCAAATTCGATGCCCTCCGTGGAGAGCGCGCACAGTTCGCTGACCCTACCCAAAGACACCAGGGCCAGCAGGAGTGCCACCTTGGCCGACAGCCACTTAACGTCAGCCGATTCCAAAGGCTCGAATGGCGCAGAACACAATGCCGACAGAACCAGGGATAAATCCCAAGTGGCCGTGTGGTCGTTCCGAACACCCTGCCTGTTCCTCACCCCCTTGAGGAACGCCACCATACGGGGGTGAGAGAAGACAGTGTCGCCACCCAGCCTAGGCATAAAGGCTGAGATCGCTGCCAAGTACCCCCTGATCGTTTCGTAGGGTAAATTGTCAGTCGATCTCTTGTATTCCAAGAACCCCGCAACGTGGGCCAAGGATGCAGACAGAGGTTCCACGCCCTCTCCCACGCACCACCTAGCAAAAACTCTCCACTTGGAGTCGTATTGCGCCGATGTGCTCGGAGCCCGCGCGGCTTGTATAGTGGCCACCGTGGTCTCATCAAAGCCCTCCTCTCTCAGCCTGGCCCTCTCAGAAGCCAGGCCACCAGTTGGATCCCCGCTAGAAGGGGCTCCTGTTGGATAATCCCGTCTGCCTGCGTCAGAGCGTCCAGCCACATCGGGAGGAGGAACTGTGGCACGTGCACCATGGAAACCATGTTCGGAAACCACAGTGCGCCTGGGTTGTTGGGAGCCACCAGGATCACCGACGCGCCCGTGCATCTGATCCGTTCCACCACCGCCAGTATCAGACCCAGAGGGGGAAAAGCATAGAGCAGCTCGCGTGGCCACGGCTCGATGCCCAGCACATTCACCCCCATAAGCGGGTTGTCTCTTGGGCACAGCGAATACCATCGTGCGCATTTGGCGTTCCCCTTGGACGCAAACAAGTCCACCTGCGCCACTCCGAACCTTGCCCAGATCATCTCCATGATAAGAGGATTGAGGGACCAGTTGCCCCAGCTGGGCCCGCCGCGCGACATGATGTCCGCTGCCTCGTTCTGGCCACCAGGCACATGAACTGCCCGAATGGACTGCGCGTTCTGATGCACCCAACTCCACAGGTCGTAGGCTAACGCACGGCACGCAGCCGACCACGTCCCGCCCTGCCTGTTGATATACGCCACCGTAGTGGTACTGTCTGACCTGACCAGAATGTGTCGATGTCGTAGGAGAGGAGCGAAATGACGCACCGCCAACAGCACTGCCTCCAGCTCCAGCGCGTAGATGTGTGCATTGTGACTCACGGGCCATACTCCTCTGATTGTGCCGTGGCCACAGATCACACCCCAACCTCCCAGGGATGCGTCCGTGAATAGAATCACCTCCTCCGATCTGGGTCCGAGGGGAACCCCAACCCTGGATCTGCAGGGCTCTGCCCAGCGATCCAGGTCCAAGCTCACCCCCTCCGGGACCACTAACCTGTGCCGTTGGCGCAGCCGGCAGAACCGGCCCTCTCGAATAAGCCAACACTGGAGTCTCCTCATAAAAAGCAGACCCAGAGGCACCACCTGGTGAGCAGAGGACATGATGCCCAGAAGCCAACGCAGTTGACCTACTGTCACTGACCAGCCCGGGGCAAAACTGGCAAGAAGGTCCTCTAACCCCTGCCACCGCTCCTCTGAGACGGAAGCCAGCATCCTCCCTGAGTCCAACACTAATCCCAGATAGGTGGTTTCGCGTGACGGCCAGGGAGCGCTCTTCTTCCAGTTTACCGTGAGACCCAGGTCTGACAGGTGCGAGACCAGGCGACTCGTGCATTCCATAGCCAGCCGGTGATCTGGGGCTATCAGAAGCAGATCGTCCAAGTAGTAGGCTATAACGTAACCCTGGGCGAACAGCGGAGTGAGAGCCGCCTTGACGCACATCGAAAAGACCCGTGGGGCCAAACTGTAGCCGAACGGGAGGACTTTGTACTCGTAACACGTTCCCTGAAACGCGAACCTGAGATATTTCCAGTGGTGACCCACTATCGGGACATGGAAATATGCATCCTTGAGGTCCACAGATGTGAACCAGGCTCCACTCGATATCATGGCTAGGAGCTGGGGGACCGTCAGCATGTGGAATGATTCTTTGCGCACCCAAGTATTGAACAATTTCAGATCTAGAATCGGCCGCATGCCCCCCGATTTCTTAGGCACGAGGAAATATCTCGAATAAACCCCTATTTCCTCTGTGCCTCTCTCCACCACCTGTATCGCGTCTTTGGACAGCATCTCCAATATTTCCTGCCGCAACACCTCTGCTTCGGCAGGTGAATGGATCAGCGTCTGACGTATGCCCGTGTAAGGGGGAGGACCCTGCTCGAACCGAATCTCGTGCCCATGCCTGACCGTCCGGAGGATCCACTCTGGCACACCCGGCAGCGCCTGCCAGGGTGCATAATGGGGAGACAGAGGGCGCGTGACGCGCTGTGTCTGGCTGTCGAGAAATAGGCTGTATCGCTGCCATTCCGGTCCAACCTCCGAGCTCTCCACGGAAGTGTTGAGAGGCTCCCATGGCGGACCGCGTCCCATATGGGGAGTGAATATGTGCAGGATTTTGCCCAACAGAAGGTGGGAGTGCGGAAAAATCAGCATCAGCATGCGCGCGCCCAGCACCCTCTCCAACTGGCCACAGACAGCGAGTCATGCGCTCCGGTAACCCTGCTTTACGCACGGGAAAACCCAGCGCGTAACTCTGGACGCCTGTCTGATGGGATAAACTTATTTCATTCCCATCTGACAGCTCATGATTATCCGAGACAGGCATAGATACAGAGTTCAACAACCCATAACCTCGTGTACGGTTTGAAACAGAACTGATCTCAGCGGTGTAATTCACATAGCCTACACCCTGTGAAGCTAGTGAACCCGTTGCCATATCTGGAACATCTTCATTTCTTCTGACTTGCTTGCAGAGTCTGGTGGCATGTGACACAACATTACTCACTACACCATGTGCGTGTGGAATAAAAGTAGCATCGACATCACCAACATTATATGACAGACCACCCACCGTAGAATAATCTACAGACGAGGAACACGAAGGATAAAATGCAGAACTGAAATCTTTATTCATCAACATGTTCCCCTCATTGCATGGTAAAACCTTGCCACCAGTGGCCATAACATCAATACCTGCAATGTTCGAACAGGGGGTGTGGGGGTCTGTCACGCACCGTCAGCGGCGGTGCGGATCTCCCGAGCTGGCACCCCTGGTCTGGTGCTCGTACTTCCGCTTCATGTCAGGCTGAGGACCACTCGCGCCGCCTCCGCCAGCGTGGTGGGACTGACTGTGAGCCCCAGGGGCTGGCGCGGGGCCAGCCGACTGGCTCTTGTCGTAGTTCTTGCGGCGCTTCGAGGCTCGACCTCACTCCCCCTGCAGCTGGGGCTTCGGAGAGCCTTGAGCGCGTGCCGGAGGCTGCGCGGGACCTTTCTCTTTGAAGGTCTTAGCCAGCAGCTCTGCGTTGGCCAGGTCGTGACGGATCTTTTCCAGTGCTGGCTCATCCACACCGAAAAGGCCGTCCGTGTTGATGGGGAGCTTGCGGATCATCTTAACGACCCCGTCCTCCAAGCGACAGTCCTTCGTCCAGAACTCGCACCTCAGCAGGACTGAGGAGGACAGAGCCGCACCCAGGTTCACCGCGGCATCACGGGGGAACATGCCGATGATCTGAGAAGCCCTCCAAGCCTCGTCCAGGCGTGAAGCATCGGTGTCGTCATACCCCTGGCTCTCACTGTCCACCGCCCGCGCCAGATGACCAGCTGCCAGACCAGCTGTGGAGATGGCCGCTGCGGAGCGGAGAACACTGAACCAGATTTGGCGCGCGTGGTCATCCATGGACGCTATGTCTGGCGAGGGATGTTTGATCTTCATCGCCGCCTCCTTGCTCTCCGGTTCACGTAGCTTACCAGGGTAGAGCCGGGGAAAAAGAAATTTCTCCACAGTGGGGGGCAGCATAGAAGCAGGAGACCAGCCAGCAACCGTCAGGTGGCTCTTGGTGTTCACTTTAACAGTGGAGCGCACCTTCTCTGGTTCCGGCCATGTGGCTTTGATGGACTCCGGGACGGGGGGGGAAGGGCGGAATGTGCTTCGGGTCTTTGCGCACCTCCACCGAGGCAGAGAACACCTGATCCATTCCGGGCGTCACCGAGGCATGGACTGGGGCAACCCTTGTGGTCCCCATCGAAGCCAAGGCCCTCTCGAGGAAAAAAGGGAAAAAGTCATCGAACTTTGCCTCCTCCTCGGACCCTTCCTCAGGGACTTGGTAGGAGCAAGATCCGCCATCTTGAGTAGCAGCCTGCGGAACCGCCGGCGGGCACATGTGGTCCTGGCTCCCAGGTAGCACAGCAGAAACCAACGAGCCCGGCCGGGGAGGGATCTCGATCACACCGGCACCAACCTGAGTGGAAAAGGCGTGTGAAACCCAGCTCGTCCGTCGACTGAGCGGCCATGAAGCACACACCATGCATGGTGGCGCCTCTAGGCCAGCTGCAGTCTCCCGAACATGAGCCATGCTAGGATGGTCGCTGCAAAAAGGATGGAAATCGCCAGCGTCCTTCTTCCTGTGGCAACAACTATAAAACTCGGCGAAAAGAACATCGACGTCGACGTTAACACCAGCCATAGTGACGGAGAAAACCGCACTATTGTCAAAATAGAGAAAATAGCTAAGCTAGCTAGCAATGAAGAAAAAACCCGCAACAGAGCTCAGCGCGACACGTCTTCCCTTGAAGGAGGCTCTAGTCGAACTGACGAGTGATGTGGTGACGCATGTCAAGTGCAGTTGTGGGCGGGATTTAGGGGATGCTGTCGCATGAGCGGTGAATTTCAGAGCCTAGCGTCGCCAGAGGCGCGGTCAGAGGGCAATGTGTAAATATAGCACTACGGAGTAGCGATAATAGAACTGATCGTTGGTTTCCGTTGTTATGGAACTGTATTGTTTATAAGGGTGGGAATACCTGCAGTCAGTTTAGACTGACGAGGTCACTTAGATGAATGATGACATGTTTATCTCAATAAACATGTCCAGATGAACTGGTTCAACTTTCTTTGACATGTTAAATGTCCTGACAGGGACAAAAACACTCTAGATTATTGCTATACAATATTAAAGGATACCTATCGCTCTACCCCTGTGAAGCCCTACACCCCTGTGATCACTGTCTGATTCATCTTCTCCTGACCTACAGGTAGAAACTAAAATCTGCAGAGCATGTGGTTAAAACTGTGAGGAAATGGACCAATGAGTCAAAACTGGAGCTCCAGGCCTGCCTCGACAGTACTGACTGGCGTGTTTTCGAGGCTGCATCTACAGACTTGGATGAACTTACTGACACTGTGACAGCTTACATCAGCTTTTGTGAGGACATGTGTGTGCCCACCAAAAATTTCTGTACCTTCAACAACAATAAGCCCTGACACACAGCAAAACTCAGGCAGCTTCATCTGGCCAAAGAAGAAGTGTACAGGCGTGGAGATAGGATCCGACAACAAAGCCAGAAATACACTCACAAAGGAGATCAGAGTAGCAAAAAGGTGCTACTCTGAAAAGCTGAAAAACAGGTTTTCTGCCAATGACCCAGCATTGGTCTGGAGAGGTGTGAAAGACATTACATTACATTACAGTCATTTAGCCGACGCTTTTATCCAAAGCCACTTAAAATAAGTGCATTTAACATAGGAAATCAGGAGAACTACTAGTCATCAGAGGTCATAAGTGCATCTAAACAAGCATCTAAGAGCAAGACCAGTGCTAAAGTAAAAGTGCAAGAAAGATTTTTTTTTCAGTGAATACAATAAGTGCTAAGAACAAGTTAACAGGGTAGTAATTCTTAAAGAGGTGAGTTTGCAACCGGCGCCGAAAGATGGGCAGCGACTCCGCTGTCCTAACATCAGTGGGGAGTTCATTCCACCACTGTGGGGCCAGGACAGAAAAGAGCCATGACCGGGTTGATTGGCAGCAAGGGCCTCTGAGCGATGGGGCAACCAGGCGTCCCGAGGCAGCAGAGCGAAGTGGTTGGGCAGGGATGTAGGTCTTGACCATGGCCTGGAGATAAGAAGGCGCTGTTACTTTCACTGCCCTGTAGGCTAGCACCAGAGTCTTAAACTGGATGCAAGCAGCTACTGGGACCCAGTGTAGGGACATGAGAAGGGGAGTTGTGTGGGAGAACTTAGGGCGGTTGAACACCAGACGAGCTGCAGCTTTCTGAACAAGCTCCAGAGGTCTGATGGCGGACGCCGGGGCGCCAGCAAGGAGGAAGTTGCCATAGTCCAGCCGGGAGATGACCAGAGCCTGGATGAGCACCTGTGCCATCTCGTCGGTGAGGAATGGGCGAATCCTCATGATGTTATAGAGGAGAAATCTGCAGGAGCAAACAACCGATGCAATGTTTTCAGCAAACGACAGTTGGTCATCCAGGATCACACCCAGATTCCTCACAGTCCGATTTGGCGTCACCACGGTGTTGTCAATGGTGATGGCCAGGTCTCAGTGTGGGCAACTTTTCCCCGGGAGGAACATCAGCTCTGTCTTGTCCAGATTGAGCTTCAGGTGGTGTGTCGCCATCCACTCCGAGATGTCAGTCAAGCACGCAGCAATGCGTGCCTCTACTTGTGTGTCAAAGGGAGGAAAGGACAAGATCAGCTTGGTGTCATCGGCATAACAATGGTAATAGAAGTCATGCGTGCGAATAACAGAACCCAGGGATGTTGTGTACAGGGAGAAAAGGAGAGGACCCAGAACCAAACCCTGTGGAACACCTGTAGTCAGTCTGCGAGGCTCCGACACAGATCCCCTCCATGTCATCTGGTAGGAACGACCCATCAGGTAGGTTGCAAACATTGAGAGAGAGTGCAGAGCCTGTGACACCCAGCCCCTCGAGGGTAGAGAGAAGGAACTGGTGGTTCACTGTGTCAAACGCATCTGACAGGTCCAGGAGTATCAGGACAGAGGAGAGAGAGTTTGCTCTTTCAGAGTACAGCGATTCTGTCACTGCAAGGAGCGCCATCTCTGTCGAGTGACCCACCCTTAACCCAGACTGGTTGGGGTCCAGGAGGTTGTTCTGGTGGAGGTACAAAGAAAGTTGGTTAAAGACAGCACGTTCGAAGGTTTTGGATAGAAAGGGTAGAAGGGAAACTGGTCTGTAGTTTTTGACATCAGAGGGATTTAAGTGATGGTTTCTTGAGAAGGGGGGTGACTCTAGCAGTCTTGCAGGCAGATGGAAAGCATCCTGCCTGGAGGGAGGTGTTGATGAGGTGGGTTAGACAGGGAAGGAGTTCAGGTGCTATAGACTGAAGAAGAGAGGAGGGGACCGGGTCAAGGGAGCATGTGGTGGGGCGACTCGAAGTGATGAGGTTTAGAACCTCGTCGGGGGAGAGGGGAGCGAGGTGGGATAGGGTGGGACGTGGAGAGGTGAAGGAGGGTGCAGAGGGTGGGATAGTGCAAGCAGCACTAACCGGGTGGTGAGAAAAGGAAGATCTGATGTCATTTACCTTCTTGTCAAAGAAGTTAGCGAAGTCATCAGGGAGAAGGGAGGAAGTAGGAGGAGGAGGTGGGGGTTGAAGAAGTCTAGAGAAGGTTTCAAAGAGTTTCTTAAGATTAGAGGCAGAGGATATGATTTTAGAGAGATATAAGGCAGCCTTAGCAGCAGAAAGGGAGGAGGAGAAAGTGTAAAGAAGAGACTGGAAGTTGAGAAGGTCCTCTGGGAGTTTGCCTTATCTCCATTTGCGCTCTGCCACTCTCAGGCTCCGTCTGTCAGTATGTACTGAGTCAGTCAGCCAAGGGGCAGGTGGAGTTGGGTGTGCAGGCCTGAAAGTGAGGGGACAGAGATTGTCCAGAGAAGAGGAGAGGGTAGAGAGAAGAAGATCAGTAGCAGTGTCAGGGGGTAGAAGAGAGAAAGATTCAGATGTAGGGAGGATAGAGTTAACAGAGGAAGAAAAATCAGTGGTGGAGAGAGAGCGGAGGTGTCTACAGGTGGAAACCATGTGGGTAGGGGAAGGAGCTGAGGGGGGTGAAGAGAGGGAGAGAGAGTAGGACATGAAATAGTGGTCAGAGAGCTGGAGGGGAGTAACAGAGAGATTGGAAATAGGACAGTGTCTACCAACTACAGGAGACCCCCCCCCCCGCCGGTGTAGGGAACCATCAACTGGCTTATGATCTAAATGGGTTTTACTGCAGGTTTGAAAAGCAAAGTATCACACCCCTCACCCTCTCCAACCACAACACATCACAACACACAACAGACTGCACTCCCTGCCAGCCACTCTCCCCTCCCACTGAACTCCCACCCGCACTCAGGATCTGTGTTGAGGACATGTGCCAGCTCTTCCAAAGACAGAAGACCAGGAAGGCACCAGGCCCAGATGCCGTGTCACCCTCCTGTCTGAAAGTTTGTGCTGACTAGCTGGCCCCCATTTTCACAGTGATCTTCAACAGATCACTGGAGCTGTGTGAACTCCCCTCTTGCTTCAAGAGCTATACTATCATCCAGGTTCCCAAGCAACCCCATATCAAATGACTACAGGCCAATTGCACTAACATCTGTGGTCATGAAATCCTTCAAGAGACTGGGGTTGGCCAACTTGAAGGAAATCACAGGCTCCCTGCTCAACCCCCTGCAGTTTGCCTACCGAGAAAACAGGTCAGTGGATGATGCAGTCAACATGCGATTGCACATCATCTAACAGTTCAACTCCCCAGGGACATATGCAAGGGTCCTGTTTGTGGACTTCAGCTCAGCGTTCAACACAATCATCCCAGGTATATTCCACTCCAAACTCACTGTACCAACCCTCATCTACCAGTGGATTAAAAACTTCCTGACAAACAGGAGGCAGCTGGTGAGGCTGGGGAAAATCACATCCAGCACCCGGACAATCAGTACTGGCGCTTTCCAGGTATGTGTGCTCTCCCCTCTACACAAATAGCTACACCTCAGGTGACCTGTCTGTTAAACTCCTGAAGTTTATGGACAACACAACCATCATTGGCCTTATCCAGGATGGTGATGAGTCTGCATATAGATGGGAGGTTGATCAGTTGGCCCTCTGGTGCAGCCCTAACAACCTGGAGCTGAACATGCTCAAAACAGTGGAGATGATAGTGGACTGTGCCCCCTCTCACCATACTCAACAGCATGATGTCTGTGGCGAAAACCTACAGATTTCTGGGTTTTGCCATCTACCAGGACCTAAGGTGGGTATCCAACACAGACACAATCATCAAAAAGACCCAGCAGAGGATATTCTTTCTCCGCCTGCTCAAGAAGTTCAACCTGCCTCAGGAACTGCTGATTCAGTTCTACACTGCAATAATAGTCTGTCCTCTGCACATCCATCACTGTCTGGTTTGGATCAGTAGGTAGGTATTGTAGGTCTATGTAGGTCTTTAGTGTTTTTTTCTGGGATGGTGTCCTTATGTAATTTGTCCTTGTGTCCATTGTGTTAAGGCAGTCAGGGCACAATAATTTCATCATATTCTAATACACATGACAATAAAGTTGAACTTGAACTCGGTGTCAAAACCTCCCCAAACGATTTAATGAGGGCTGCTCTTGACCTCTTTAATACCCCTCTCGAACCATCTGTCTTCTCACTCAAGAATGGAGACATTCCGTTCCTAGCAGCTGTATTTCTTGTTCTGTAGATGGGTGTAGACCAGTGAATCTTGGCTTGAAGTCTTCGCTTGTCTATGTTGTGCGATACACCAGTATAGGGGGCTGCTTGGTCTCATCAATGTACAGATCTGCACATTCCTCACCACAATTCACAATGTAGACTATGTTACTCCAGTAATTTTCGCAGTAACATTGTCTATGCTATAAAATGTACAAAAGCTTGTATGCTGTGACACCACATGTTCGCCACCTATGACACTGCTATTATAACTATACCCAGATGGTTTGCCACGTCAACCTGTCCACAAGCAAGAGGGATGTCACTGAGAGGAGTGACAACATATTCAGATGGCACCACAATTAAGGTGCCTTCCTCACAAGTGTACTCACTTATGTCCCCACTCATCAAGAAGAGTGGTTTCTCAATGGAGATAAAAGCTAGGGGTTCTTCCACCTGAGATCAGAACTGATCAAGCAAATCAGATGTGCTACAAAACTTTTTCACACCTACGTTACCATTCCAGTTGAATGTATTATTTCTTTGTGTGAAATCTTTATACCTGGATGAAATGAATTTACAAAGACACAGTTATGACATAATTTGATCTGATCTACTCTTATCTGGCTCCACATACCTGGGTGGTAAGCGTATCTAGCGCTGCCAAGGCTGACTCCAGGATCGGTAGGGCGATGGCCAGGTCAGCGTCACATTCATCCTTAATGGCCTTGGCGGCCATTGCCTGTTCATTGGCCACCGCCTCATCTGCCTTCACCACCTTCTCTGTCCCGGCCACCTCCACCGACTCCCGCTCGATCACCACCATCATCTCATCCACCTCTTTGCTGGCCACACGCAGCTGTGGCTGCAGAGCCTCCAGCTCCATCTGCATTGTAGCCACCTGGGTTGCAGCAGACTCCAGCTTCTCCAGGCCTACCTCATAGCGACACTTCAGCTTCATCACCTCACTGAGTAAAGGGAAAGAGGAAGAAAGGACAAGGACTTTGACTTTATATCTCTACTCCTGGTGAAATGCACCAAGAGTAGAGACACAAAGTCGGCTGGACCTCTTGAAATTACCTTACATTTACATTACAGTCATTTAGCCGACGCTTTTATCCAAAGCGACTTACAATAAGTGCATTTAACGTAGGAGTTAATGCAGTAGTGTGTTAAATGCACACTACTGCATATGCATGAAATGTACATGCATATGCAGTAGTGTGTCTGTATCTCAATTTAAAATATCTATCTTACTTTCTCTTCTTCTGCAGCAGCACCTTAAAGGTGGAAATAAGTTCCAGGTAGGAAGTGGGTGTGACATAGTTGTAGTGCTGCAGCTCAGCCAAGAAGCGTGTGGACAGCTGGATGGTGGAGGTATGGAAGCTCTTGCACATGCTAATACAACCCTGCCGTGACTCATCCGTCATCTCAATGTCTTCCAGGAAGCGGGAGGCAACAGCCTGCAGGGCATCCTCAGGCCAGCTCTGAGAAGAGAGAACTCACCCTGTCCTGACACCAGCCTATATATAGTGTACAATTCTCTCTACTGTAGGTCAGTCAGAATCCCACCAGTGGTTGTTATAAAGGAGCCCAAAGAGAGATTTGGGTTGTGAATAGAACCATGATATAACTACTTAATAAATAGTTAATATGACCCAAAAACCTCACCGATACCCAGTCAGAGAGTTCATGTATGTTACTTTTCTTAAACAATGGGCATTTACATCACCATGAGAATGAGACTGCAACTCAAATACATCAGCCACCTAGAGCTAGGAGATGTATATCTGTCTGGTCATACAGGACTAGAAAAAGCCTGATGATGTGTGACTGAAAGCATCCCAGAATAGCACAAGCTTGTAGACACGCACCTGGAACCAATCAATAGTGCAGCAGTTGATGAGGGCTGGGAAACGTCTCAAGCGGCTTCTGAAGGTGTCTCCAATAGGGCTCATGGCCAACACCACGTGCAGCTGAGAACGGCAGCGCTCCAAGAACATGTTGAAAAGGGCCAGGGGACTACCATCTGTCTGCTTGTCGCACTCCTGATGCCGGTCCAACACACGCATTTGCTCACAGATCTCCTGCCTCTCATCCACTGCAAACAGGTTGGGCACCTGGAAATGGCCAAAAAAAAACAACAACATTGAGACCATACAAAAATGTTTGTTTTTATGGTCATTGAAATGGCCTGTAGTTGGGTTTTTGATTTGTACAACAGTATTATAGAAATGTGTTGAAATTAATAAAAACATCTGTCCCTTTCCATTTCATCCATGCTCGATTTTATCTATCCATCCATCTCTCGATCAAGCAATACATCCTTCATAAATCCCATCAAGTGATTCTTTGTGTGTGCTCCCTCTTACCTCGCCAGTGTTGAGCAGATTACTGATGTCTTCTAGGAAGGACTCCATCTTTATCTGTGTGTCGGTGAACAGGAAAACACCATGTGTGTCACCCTGCGTAGATTTCCTCAGGATCAGCTTCAGGTCGTCTCGCCATTCGTTGGTCCCATAGCTCTTGGAGATCTCTACTTGGAATAGTTCAGCCTCTGCCATATAGGCAGCCAACCGGGTAAGAGACTGACGTCCACTCCCACCCACTCCCACCAGAAGAGAATGGCCCCGCGGCTGCTTAAGCACACGGGAGACACGGCAGACGTGCTCAATGGCAAAGCGGAAAAGCACCAGATTCATGGGCGCCTTGCTAACGTTGTTGAATTCATCCAGATGGGACTCTACCACCTGTCGGAGCTGGTCCAGGTTGTGCACCTCCCTGTAGTGTCGGTCCTCCCCCTTGGGGTCATGGAAGTCACAGAACATGAGACTGCGCAAATCATCCTCTGTGACCATTCCATCCTGGTCCTGGTCCAGATGCTGGAAGAGCTGATGAAAGTCCTCCATCAAGTGGCTTTGGGACACTGCCTGCAGATGACTCAGCAGCCATGCACAGTCTGAGTCATGGACTAGACGGTCATAATAGACTCTCAGGACCTGTGGAGGGAGAAATTTAAGGATGAAGAGCCAAAGTAAGAGAGGCAAAGAGAGTTAGAGTGTATATTAATGATTTCTAAAACTCATCCAGTTTGCTAGTTGGATTGTGGTCATATGTTACGACAGACAGATATAGAATGATAGTTGTAATGAAAAATTCATATAATGCATATGGAGAGAGGTATAATCATTTCGTTTGGAATTGTACAACTTTTCTTTTTTAATTTTTGCTTATATTTCAGTATGTGTGATATTTAGCCATTCATAGATATGTCTTCTATACTTGTTTCTCTGTGTGGCATTTACCAAGTAACAGACTGAAAACATTTTTTTTTTTGGCATTTACTTGAAATTACACTTCAGTTCTTTCATACCTTTTTTTTGCCGTTTTTCGCCTTTATTTGATAGTGATAATATATATATAGAGAGAGAGAGGAAAGGCAGGGGAGAGAGAGGGGATGAAATGCAGCAAAGGGCCTGGGCAAAATTCTAACCCAGGCCGCTGCAGCAAGTACCCAGCCCCATGTGGCATGCACTCCACCAGGTGAGGTTACACAAAATGTAAACTGATACCTCGTGCACCCAAAGTCGTTTGACGGCTGAGGGTTCATCAGCAGTCTCTGGCCGGGATAAGCAGATGCCTTGGATGACACGGGAGAAGTCACGCAAATTGAAGAGGTAGTGAGACTTAGCAGGGGTAGGCAACAGGTTCTTAGTGGCTTCTTGATACACAGACATAGTGCTGTTGACGATCTGAGAGGTCAGGGCAGCAAATGGTTTTGGGAAGGTAAATCTGAGGAAGAGACCATTGGTTATTTCAGTGGTGACTTGATTTACTGAATAAAATTAAATGTACAGTTTTGAAAGCATTCAATACAATTATATACAAAAAACATGTCAAGGGAGAGAGACTCTGGAAGTGAGAGTCCTTCACCCTGAGAATCTGAGGTAGACCCATCTAAAACAGAGGGACCCCCCAACTTTTCCTCTTGCTGTCCCCTCTTATCTGTATTTGTTTTTGAATGGGGGGTGGAGAAGAAATGTGAAATTGTTCAGTTATGAAATATACTGAGGTAATTCAGTACATTTTTAGTGAACATCAGAAGTCACCCCTAAGACTCTTGTTGCAAGGGTAGCATATTAGTGTGGCATAATATTTTTCTGCAGTGGCTTTCCAGGTTTGACGTTTGACAGAGCACTGTCTAGTACATAGGAAAATAAAAATACAAAATATGACGTTACCTTTCAAAACAAAACAAAAAGGAGAAAAAGCTCACTTATGTTCATTTATCATTATAGATTATTTTAGGATCAGGATAAAAGCTATCCTGACAATGATTCAAAACATTGATTCAAGAGACCTTTGTGAAAAAAATAGTTATGCTCATAATTGTCTACTTAATTTATCATAATGGTTTACACAAGCCACTCAAAATCAGAACAGTTGCATTAGCTATTGAACAAAGGGGAGTAAAAAAACTGGCATGGAGCCTCATAGCTATATGGAGAAACAGGCACTGTAGAGGGTTCCTTAACGTGTGGTTTGAGATAAAGCCACAAGACTACCTTGGTACTATCATGCTTCATTACAACAGTATGCACAAGACTGAAGGAAAGGACAAATCTAATTGTTTTGGATATACACATTTGGTTGTATAACGGCACATTCAATCAAGCGTTCCTATGTTATGATGCTAGGCTTTGATGAATAATACAATAATTTATGTTGTAATATGTGTGGGAATGACAACATTTTTGTGGAGCCTTAACATCGAGAAGACTTGCCTTAACATAGGCAAGTTTGTGTGCTTGACATTAATGTAAAATTCAAGCAAGTTTATCCCCAAATATTATCGGTTTTGCTTAACTAATGACACTAAGGTTGATAGCAATGATGCAGTGGTGTTTCAGCAATCCAAATTCCATATCATAGATTCATTCAAAATAAATCAGTCACCAGTGCAATTGTGTCATCCCCTTCTGTACCTCTGAACAAAAAACAAAAACAAAACATGATTAACTTTTTGTTTTAGCGATCTATATAGTATCTGATGGTAAAGGTTAGGGGTTACGGTAGGTAAGGTTAAGCCATATCTGTTTGTTAGCCACAAAATTTTTCCTTCCTATTCGAACGAGCTGCTACCTGCCTTTTCTCCCAAAATTTGATTGCTATAGTTATGACATGAAAAGCTGTGTACCGTAACTATTTTCCAGAAAAACTGTTAAGGTTATTATTCCTGCCTGTGCCCCTGACCAAGACAATGGAAAGATGAACTGGAGTTGATCCCGAGCGCTGCAGCTGCCCACTTCTATACAACAGGATGGGTTAAATGCTGAGAAGGAATTCATTGCAAGAATACGATGCATTGTAAGAATACAATGTCAAATAAAGTGGCTTTCTTTCATTTTTCAAAAGTGGTAGCTGGCAGTAACCATTGCAATGTGCAATGGTTTCAAAGCTTTCATGATTTGGATGCCCATGGATTTGCTAGTTTTTTATTTTTTTATTTTTAATATGCCAGTGGTAGAAAGAATCAAAAAGAGCATCGTTTGCATGTAAATCTTGAGGAATGTAGCCCAAGTTGAAGTTATCCATGAAATTATTACATAGTATCAATGAAACAAATCAGTGGTGTAAAACTTAAGGCACTTTGTGTAGCATAGTTTAGGTCTCAAAGAGTGTAACCTCTCACCGATCTAATTACAAAAACCTACACTGTTAGGGCAAGGTAAACTTATTCAATTTTAGGAATGGTCCTATTGGGAAATCTATTAGGGCCATTGTTAAAACTATAAGTTTGGTGTGTTTTCTTTTGACAAGTGCAGTCCTTTTGATAAAATGCTATGGGAGTTACCGTATGGAGAGATGCCAGTCCATGATCCTGGAGAATATGGTGTACATGGTCTTCTCATCAAAATCGTTAATGGTAACCATGTTAAAATGGCGCAGAAAGCGAGGTGTGACAGGGTTCCTCCCCCCACCTGAGAAAAGATGGGACAGAAAACACAAAAATTAGCTCTTTCTGCTGTTTCTAACATGACCCCAAAAACTGTCACGATTATCAAAATGTATGCAAACTTTATCATATCTTAAGCCATTTTAAAGTTTTTCATTGTTATATTAAAGCCGCATACCATGTAAACAGTTGTAATAACACAAAACACAAACATGCACTGGGTGTATATATGCACTGGGTAAGCAGGCACACAATTAAACAAGACATCCCAGAAATGTTGCCATAGAGACTTTTAGAGACAAGTTTGACCTGCATGGTTAGATCTATTTATCATTAAGATTATCATTATTATTTTCATATCATCATAGAATATAAAATATATTGGATAATAAATTATTGGAGGTATTATCTCTGCACCAGGAAAAATACATTTTGATGAATTATCAAGTCATCCTGCCCTTACCCATTAGTTTTGCACAATACAGTACATGTTCATTGCTGTGGTGTAATAAAGGTACAACCCATTTTCATACTAGCAAATTCATTGATTTACTCCCAAATGGAGCCACTGGCAAAGGATAATCTCCACCTATTTTGGATACAAAGCAGACTAAAGCAAATACTTAGAAATTAGGCTGATGAACAGAATGTCAGAATAAAGTAGATTTTCTGAAATAAGATATCTACCACCTGGAAAAAAATTGTCATCTATTATAAAATGCATTTCTACATATGAATTACCTGTACTTTTGTGTTTTTATTTTCTCTGTTATAATGGAATATATATGTAATGTGTATAAAGTATAAGAATTGATGAGATTTTTTTTCAAAACAAGTACTTGGCATTTCAGACCCATTCATTAGAATCAGGTCTGATGATTTGAACTTATAAGGATTTTTATCTACTCATGATCTTCCTAAAGCAGCACTATGCCTTTCCACATGGTTACCATTGGTGGCTGGTGCTTTCTGACACAGGGGAAGTATAGCAGGCAGTTATGTAATTGCAAAAAGTTAATTTGTTCAAATCCTTTCTCACTCTATTTTAAATCTAACTTGTCTAGTTTATGCAACTTTTGCTTTGCACAGTTAAGCGTCTTAGGCCCTATTTAGACCTAATATTAAACACTTTTGATTGAATCGTGATGTTGAAAGGGGACTTTGAAAATTCTTAGGTGTTTTGAGTCTAACAAGTCTAACAAAAACCCATGGCAAAACTTTCTTATAGAATGTGATCACAATTCTGGAAAATGTTGATTTTGTTAACCAGCTGCAGTTAGATACTTAATTTGTAGGTTTCTGGGGTAGTGTTGCCAAGTGGAGGAATAATAATAAAAAAATTTTTTTAAAAAAACACCAAACATAGTCATCTTCACACCAGCCTAAATCACATTATTAATTTTGATAACAAAAGTTTTAGTTTACTATTTTTCTGGTCTTAGAAAACTCTGTATAAATGAGTAGAATTTTTATTACATCTACCTCATTTTCCGAAGGCATGTTGTCTAATAATTTGTGATGATGAAACTCCTGCTGATATTTTGTCCAAATTCTAAACCTGCTCCACTTAGAGGTCCCAATCATCACACAGAGAAGCCAGCTGACTGAGCAGGACAAAAATCAATTTATTAAAGCCTACCTACCGTCCAATAAATGTAGAGATACTTTTCCCCATGCAAATCAATCATGATATTCTCACTGACTCCCAATGAAGCCCTGACCCAAAATTACTTTGCCTGTTGTCCAATAAAATTAAAACTAAGTTTCCTTTATTAATCCCCTTGGGGAAATTCAGTTACTGCAAATTAATCCATCCTAGCTGTGATCTGTGTAGCTAGGAGCACTGGGCTGCTGCCTTCACGCTGCACCCAGGGACCAACTGCAGTTCTTTTTCCATGGCCTTGGTCAGAGGCACAGACAGGAGAGTATAAACCCTACCATGCATGTCTTTTTGGTGGTGGGGGAAACCGGAGCACCCGAAGAAATCCTACCGCAGACACAGGGAGAACATGCAAACTCCACACAGAGGATGACACCCCCCCCAACATTGGACAACCCCGGGGTTCGAACCCAGGACCTTCTTGCTGTAAGGTGACAACACTAACCACTGGGCCACCATGCCACCCCAAGAAACATTGATCTTTGCTCCAGTTTACTTGAATCTGTCATAGGATCCCTACTGACACCCAGCTTCAATAAAGTTCTATGGGCTGTGCTTCCACAGACAAATTTATGTAGACTACGCTGTCTTCTGCAAAAAAAGATTGTGTTCGCGCAATAGTGCACAGATATAGTGAATATACTTTACACTTTCATTCACTAAAATATTAAATTGTACCATGAGTGATGAGTAATGTAAACACATTGTTAAACATTTCATTGGCACATTTCTTTTGGGAAGCCATGCTTCCCATCTAGTCTTATAGGAATTGTCTCTGACAGTTACATATTCTACATGCGGATACTAGACAGTAAAAAAAAAAAAAAAAAAAAAAAATCTCACTGTTAGCCAGTGAGCAGCTCCACTGGAACAGTTGGGGGTTCATTTCTTTGCTCTAGGTCAGTTTAATGATACTTGATGAAGCAGTGGGAGAATGGGAAAGTTCTTTGTGCTATTCCCATTTGTAAACCCGAGCTAGCAACCTTAAAGTACCTTTCCTAATCTTTGGTATAACTCCACTTACCAGGTGGACCCATGGCACAAATGATCTGGATGTCCACCAGGTTGATCATGGAGCAGTCCTTCATGTCGTACCAGTTCCAATGATCCAGCCACTGGCGCAGCAGCTCCACAGGGGGTTGGGCACCATAAGTCTCCCGAGCTGGCATGTTGACATCATCCACAAACACCACCTTCAAAAAAAAGACACTGTTAGCGCTATAGGACTTACAGTAGAGTAAGTTCAGTGATGTGAACATATAGTGCTCTAGGTATTTAGCCACTGCTAGGAGTGAAGTATACAGTTGTCACTTAAACAAGAACCATAAAAAGAAATTACCTGCTAAACACCCTCTTAATCTAGACCCACATTACTGCAGTATAGTTTTCTGTATATGTGTTCAAAGAACAGTTTTTCTAATAATTTATCCAAAAAAAAATAATAAAAGAAATGAGCTGATGAAAATAAAATGGCCAATTCTAGTGACTAATCATTCATTAACTCTAATTTAGGTATGATATAGTAAAATAATTAACATGTCTATCATGGGGGAAAAAAATCAATCTGGGTGCTTTCCAATAGAGTCAAAATTACAAAGAAACTTAACCATTTTCTTCCCCAAAGGAGGACCAAACACTCCTTTGCGCCTCTTATCTAGCTTAGACATAATGATGTTTTGAGTCTTGGCAGCTGTGGTCTGGGCAGAGAAGTTGATGAGTAATGGGCTGTACACATCCTTCTTCAGTCTATTTAACAGGAAGTCCTAGACAGGAGACAGTGTTTTTACAAAGGGACAGTGTTAAGGGTAGTCATTAGTAAGTAAATCAAAGGGTGCACAAGTCATGCCACAGTTGGGAACTTAAGTCATTCTAAACACTAGATTTCCCGAGCTGATCTATATCTTACAGACATTGAATTAAGATTATTGGATACTGATCTACTTCCAAAACAGATGAATTAAAATTGGAAAAATTATTTCACTGGCTCCTGCTTCATTCAAAGGTTTCATTACATGGTGTTGGCAATGCTTGTGAAGTAGCTGCGTGTACTAATGAAGTCTACCCTTTATTTTTATCTCGGGGTTCTATTTTGGTGTACATTCATGTACTACATTGTCTTCATAATTTGTTGTGCACTGTGGTTAAGTCATGTTGTGCACATTGCAAGACTACTCTCTGCTTGTGGCTGAACTAATGAACCATTTGAGGATAAAGAAATGTTCTGTTGCCAGCTGAACAAATAGCCCAATTTTTTTTTTACACAGACAAACCTTTTGTAAGTATTTGCTGTCAATATAACTGTGTCTTTACTATCAACAAATGATCCACCCACAAATTATCAAGCCAGCAAGATTAGCCAAACCATTTCCCTGTGATTTTTGGCCCATTAAAATTTATGAACTTTGAAGCATTCTGCTTTAAACAGGATGAGCCAACTCACAGTGGCATTGCTTATGTTGACTGAGGAACTAGCATGCTGAAGTTCTAATGTACATATAAGTGTAAATCCATGATATAAAGGGGGGAAAAACATCTGTGGCCATGAAAGCATTTGAGTCCATCATTTTGTCACACTTCAAATCTTGCACCTCTCCAATGATGGACCCATATCAATTTTCCTATCAAGCCAACCGGTCTGTTGAGGATGCAGTTAGCATAGCCCTGCACCATGCCCTGCAACACCTGGAATCACCAAATACCTACGCACGCATCCTGTTCATAGACTTTAGTTCCGCCTTCAACTCCATCAACCCACTCAAACTCTTTACCATACTCTTGGATATGTACACTGACCTAGCCATATGCCACTCGATTTGGAGCTTCCTGTGGAACAGGCCACAGAGGGTGAATGTTAATAACCTAACCTCACACCCTCTTACCCTCAGTACAGGTGCTCCTCAGGGCTGTGTTCTCTCCCCCTGGCTCTTCTCACTTTACACCACCCACTTTACATCCACGGATAGCTCTGTGAAAATAATAAAATACGCAGACGACACAACCATTGTAGGCCTCATCTCCAACAATGATGAAACCCAGTACCGCACTGAAGTAGACCAATCTGTCACTTGGTGTGCAAGCAACAATCTTCTGCTTAATACAGCCAAAACCAAGGATTCATTATTGACTTCCGATGCATGCCGAATCCTAAAACACCTATAATGAACGGAGACCCCATCACCATCACCGACTCTTTTAAATTCCTTGGAACATACATCAGCAATAACCTGAAGTGGAAAACTAACACTGAACACATCATTGCAAAAGCTCAACAACAACTTTACTTTCTTAGGCAGCTTAAAAATACCGGCTCAAACACCAACTGCTGTTCTGTTTTACTCAGCCATTATTGAGTCCATCATAACATCTTCTATTACAGTATGGTACAGCGGTACAGACAGTCAAACATGGAAAAAACTGCAGCAGATTGTCAACAAGGCATCCAAAATCATAGGCAACCCACTCCCCTCAGTTGAATCTCTAGTACATACTAACCGGACTGTAAAGCGAGCAAAGAAGATCATCTCCGACCTCTCACATCCTGCCCATCACCTCTTCCAGCTCCTTCCCTCAGGGAGGCACTACAGGTCACTGTCAACTAAGACTATACGCTTCGCATACAGTTTTTTTTTTCTTTTCCCCAAGCCATAAGGACTCTGATTCCTCCCTATAGTCCCTCCTCACACACTATTGGCATAAATACCACCATTCACCTGTTATGTGTGATATGATTATTTCTGTTATTGTGTAACTGTATTGTTTGTGACAATATGTGGAGTGTCTGTTGTTGTCCATGTATGTATTGTGTTGCAGAGTGTAAAGTGTACCAAAAACAAATTCCACCGGCCTTGGTCGTGTGGCTAATAAAACAATCCATCTATCTATCTATCTATCTATCTATCTATCTATCTATCTATCTATCTATCTATCTATCTATCTATCTATCTATCTATCTAAAAGTATTATTTTTTTTAGATTTGTTCCCCCCTTTTTCTCCCCAATTGTACTTGGCCAATTACCCCACTCTTCTGAGCCATCTCGGTCATTGCTCCACCCCATCTGCCAATCCGGAGAGGGCTGCAGACTACCACATGCCTCCTCCAATACATGTGGAGTTGCCAGCCACTTCTTTTCGCCTGACAGTGAGGAGTTTCACCAGGGGGATGTAGTGTGTGGGAGGATCATGCTATTCCCCCCAGTTCCCCCTCCCCCCGAACAGGCACCCTGACCGACCAGAGGAGGCGCTAATGAAGTGACCAGTACATATACCCACATCCGGCTTCTCATCCGTAGACACGGCCAATTGTGTCTGTAGGGACGCCTGACCAAGCCGGGGAAAAAGTGTTCCAATCCAAAAGTGTTAAAATTGAATTCAGAGCCTTTGTTAGGAGTTATCATCTTAATTAATTAAAAAATATTATTTGAGTACAATTTTCACCCCTAATGATAAACACAATTATTTTTTTCTACACAAGTGTTTGTTCTAGATTATAGTAGAAAAGGTAATTGGAAAAGGAAAGGGGGGAAACATGGCTCATTTGCTTACTGTCGTTAGTGCAACTTTCACAGCACTCACTAAAGAAACATTCAATTTAATGTTCTCCCTGAAAAAAAATTCAACATCCTGTCCTGAATTAGCATGCCAAAGACCGCTTCCCTCAAGGGCCTGTAATCCTATGAGTAAAGCACATATAAAATTATTATTTCTGGCCCTGGTCCTGACAGATGGTTGTGATAAGCTTTGACTTTCAAATCAAATGTGGTCTTTAGTATTTATTTCATGAAGTAAAATTGGGATCTTAAGCAGTCTCTGAAAATGACTTCAATGTCACTAGCATGGGAAGGCGTTGCCATAGGAAATGGATTGGTGTATGAAGAAATAATTTTATTTTGTCAGATCAGAGAAGTAAATTCAATCCATTTTGGGGGGGTATTTTTTAGCTTGCTAGCAAATTAAGGCAGTGAAGATGAAGAAGTTTTGATGTGGTAGCCCACATCTACCCAATATGTTTTAGGGTGGTGTTATTTTTTAGAGGTTGATCTTGGTACAAATACTCAAAAGAGCCACTGAAGGGGATGGCTGTGAATGGATGAAAATATTTTCAAAAACTCCAAACACCCATTGTACTGAGAAATGTTTTAAGAAGAGAATTCACTAATTGCCAAAGCTATTTGCTCAAAAAAAAAAAACAAGTAGAGACTGTCTTTGTTGTTAGTCCCTTGGTGAATCTAAATTCCAACACTTGTGAGCTGCATTGAAAAAAAACAACCTTTGGCTCGCATGACAAAGAGACAGACTGTAGCAGCTGCACATGAGTAGGTGTGTGTGTGTGTGTGTGCGTGTGTGCATGTTTAAATATCCTAATGTGGACCAAATGTCCTCATTAGGATAGAAAAACCAGAAATCACCTACCTTGTGTGGACATTTTAGAGGTCCTCACAAGTAAAAGGGTCTATTTTAGGGTTAGGACTTGGTTTTAGGGTCAAGGTTAGAATTAGGGTTAGGTTAAGGTTAGGGTAAGGGTTAGGCATGTAGTTTGCGTGGTTAAGATTAGGGTCAAGGGCTAGGAAATTAATGTAGTCAATGAGGGGTCCTCATAAGGATAGTGAAACGAGTGTGTGTGTGTGTATGTGATGAATCAATAAATGTGTGTCTGTGTGAGCAGGCATGGAAAATGTGAGCAACAAGCTGGATAACTGATGGAGGACAATGTGATGGATCAGAGGGCTCAGGTAGGGTCTATCTACCTATCCCCCTTTGAGCTGAAAATAGGAGATGCAGCTTGTGTCCCTCTTGAACATCTGGGCTGGACTGCAGCACAGAGCCTAGTAGAGAGTACGGTTGTTTGATAGTGCTGGTGCCAGCAACATTTGCTTGGTCTAAGCAATGAGGAGGCACCAGCCATAGACAGAGAGCTGCAGCTCATTTATCATCCCTGCTAGGCCCCAGATCCAGCAATGGTCTAAAAGGGACAGAGTTACATCCTCTGGGTGGACAGGCAGGTAGGTCCTAGAACAGTGTATGGTCGTCAGAGATGGAGGCAGGCTTCCCAGTGAGCTGATCTCTGCTCACCCCAGTCTCAAGTCTGAATACACTAATGGATGAGCTTTAATGTAGTTATAGAGGTTGGAGGGACAGTGATATAAATAGGTAAAGGTCTGTTGACAGATACTGCAGATGGCTCCAAGGTGGCCATTTCAAACCTGCCGTCTGTGTTGTATCTGTGAAGTATAAAGATGATTTGGGTGTTCAGAGAGCTGGCTCTAGCTTCAACTAAGGCAGGTTCGGCAATGTGTAGAAAAGCATGTTAACCATAATGTCATTGAATGATGTGATTTGTGACAGCATGGGCAGTGGCCTTTTTATACATTTGAAAATCCACATTTTTGATGAAAACTAATCGGAAAAAAAAACCAAACAAAAAACAACAACGGGTATTTAACAGCATATTCCATCTCACACAATGTCCCTGGAGGGAAATAGATGGACAGAAATGGAGAAACTAATGAGAGCTGATAAATAAGCCTGAATGCAAATAATACAAATTGGACAACTTTCATTTCCATGAAACGGACTGGCTTTATGAATCAGCTTTGAGTCATTAAATCTCTCTCAATGATGGAGGTGAGACAGGAACAGGTGTTAAACCTTGAAATAAGTGAGACATACAAATGAGAATGTGACTCAAGATAAAAAAAAGCTGGTCCTAATATTCTGTATGGAGAATATATTCCTGTTCGACGGCAATTTAGGGAATATTTTTTTAAATTCGGTAGGTTTTGTAATTCGCCTTAATAATAGCAGTTTCCATGGTTATAAAACATTAAATACTTTAATTCTTGATGTAAAAAGAAACTTGAGGTAGGGCAGATAAAATCCCAGCTATGGATTTCACGACAGACTATTAAATTATTAGACGTTTAGCAGACACATTTCCTATTAGAATTGTCTACAATAAAGACAAATGGAACGATTTGTGCGTATATGTCTGAATTGGGTAGGAGAAGAAACGTTTTGGGTTTTTTTTTTTGTTCTTCTGATGATGGATCATCATCACAATGTGAGCAAGGGAAAAAATTTGAACAGACTTTCAGTCTCCCATCTCTCATCTATCCCCAGTTTGGAGGTACCTTATCTGCTCTTTTCAAGTACAAGTTCCACCTTGTAATTCTAACAGCTTGTAGCCCAAAACAATAGATTTTTTTTTTTGGGCACAATTTCATGAAGACATGTTTTTTTAGGCATTCAATACCATGCATAAGATATTGCTTTCTGGTTCAGTATAACATCAAAGGATTTAACATGTTTTTCCTTTTCTCCTCCATGTTTTGCCCTCTGAGATTTTACAGCTCAAAATAAATATCAGTAAATGTACTATAATGAATATATTATTGTAATAAAATATTGATGTTAATGTTAATTATATAATATTAATGTTTATATATATATATATATATATATATATATAATATTAACATTAACATTAGAAACAAAGATCTGTGCCCTGATTCTCTCTCTAAATTAGACATGTGAAACTGTTTTTCTGCCTGGCCATGGGAGGTGGGTCCTTATTTCGATGATCGCAAGGTGCCATTAGCGTGTATCTGGCTTATCCGTTCTCCATGTCTACAGTAGCCCACTCACTATGATGTAGACACTCTTGCCAGTGCCGGTGGGTCCAATGAAGACAGTGGGCTTTTGATGGGTGATGAGCAGCTCCATCAGAGCTGTGTAGCATACTGTGTTCTCTGTAGGCACAATGATCTCATTGAATTGTGTGTCTTTAGAGATAGGGGGTGCTGCCCTAAGCTCATCTGTCCACATATCCCACCTGCCCAGGCCCTGAAAAAGTAAGATGGACAGAAAAGGCAGGATGAAAAAGGCTTTCAGTTTCCATTAACACAAAACAAGGCTCTTGCGTTTTTAAAAGCTTTCCTTTCAACATTTCCTTTTACTCCCAAGAGACGACAAAGCCAAAGAAGGAGATGAAGGACAGGCTGTATCTGCAGATAATCCAAATAGAATGGAAACAGAGCACAACTGTGTTTGTTTTGTGAACAGTCTTCCAACTTAATGTAAGTCAGTTCCATAACCAAGTTGAATAATGCCTAAAAAATCATTTGAGGGTTAATTTGACTTAGTGGTATTTGACAGGAGACATTTGTTAGATAATCTGGTCTCATTATGTTCTAAAGCAAGTTAAGTCAACAGTTATTCAAAGACTTATGAAAATAAACCTCAACTCGTATGAGTAACAAAAGGCTCAAAATGCACTCAATAAATTCCAGCTTTTATTCTGGACTCAAGTTAAGAGTGCACTGGAGGCCCCAAAAACTGACAATTGATGCAGAGAAATGTGCTTCCGATCTACAGTGGCTTGCAGAAGTATTCATACCCCTTGATCTTTTCCACATTTTGTCACGTTTCGACCACAAACATAAATATATTTTATTGGAATTTTATGTGAAAGACCAACACAAAGTGGCACACAATTGTGAAATACAAAGAAAATTATACATGATTTAAAAAAAAATTTACAAATAAAAAACTGAAAAATGCGGTGTGCAAAAGTATTCAGCCCCCGAGTCAATCCTTTGTGGAACCGCCTTTTGCTGCAATTACAGCTGCAAGTCTTTTGGGGTATGTCTCTACCAGCTTTGCACATCTAGAGACTGAAATTTTTGCCCATTCTTCTTTGCAAAACAGCTCAAGCTCAGTCAGATTAGATGGAGAGCGTTTGTGAACGGCAGTTTTCAGATCTTGCCACAGATTCTCAATTGGATTTAGGTCTGGACTTTGACTGGGCCATTCTAACACATGAATATGTTTTGTTTTAAACCATTCCATTGTAGCCCTGGCTTTATGTTTAGGTCGTTGTCCTGCTGGAAGGTGAACCTCCGCCCCGGTCTCAAGTCTTTTGCAGACTCCAACAGGTTTTCTTCCAAGATTGCCCTGTATTTGGCTCCATCCATCTTCCCATCAACTCTGACCATCTTCCCTGTCCCTGCTGAAGAGAAGCACCCCCAGAGCATGATGCTGCCACCACCATGTTTGACAGTGGGGATGGTGTGTTCACAGTGATGTGCAGTGTTAGTTTTCCGCCACACATAGCGTTTTGCATTTAGGCCAAAAAGTTCAATTTTGGTCTCATCTGACCAGAGCACCTTCTTTCACATGTTTGCTGTGTCCCCCACATGGCTTCTGGCAAACTGCAAACAGGACTTCTTATGGTTTTCTTTTAATAATGGCTTTCTTCTTGCCACTCTTCCACAAAGGCCAGATTTGTGCAATGCACGACCAATAGTTGTGCTGTGGACAGATTCCCCCACCTGAGCTGTGGATCTCTGCAGTTCGTCCAGAGTCACCATGGGCCTCTTGGCTGCATCTCTGATCAGTGCTCTCCTTGTTCGGCCTGTAAGTTTAGGTGGACGGCCGAGTCTTGGTAGGTTTGCAGTTGTACCATACTCTTTCCATTTCCGGATGATGGATTGAACAGTGCTCCGTGAGATGTTCAAAGCTTGGGAAATCTTTTTATAGCCTAACCCTGCTTTAAACTTCTCCACAACTATATCCCTGACCTGTCTGGTGTGTTCCTTAGACTTCATGATGCTGTTTGCTCCCCAATATTCTCTTAACAAACATCTGAGGCCGTCACAGAACAGCTGTATTTGTACTGAGATTAGATTACACACAGGTTGACTCTATTGTCATTAGGTCAACATTCGGTCATTCAGCAGTCATCAGGCAACTTCTGAAGGCAATTGGCTGCACTCAGAGAAAAGGGGGCTGAATACTTTTGCACACCGCACTTTTCATTTTTTATTTGTAAAAAAAAATTAAAATCATGTGTAATTTTCTTTGTACTTCACAGTTGTGTGCCACTTTGTGTTGGTCTTTCACATAAAATTCCAATAAAATATATTTATGTTTGTGGTCGTAACGTGACAAAATGTGGAAAAGTTCAAGGGGTATGAATACTTTTGCAAGCCAATGTATATACCAGAAATAACATTTTCCAATTGTTTGTCCATTAACAACAACAAAGAACCTATTAGTAAAGGCCAAACAGTGCAGAGTTATTTCTGTCCAGACAAAAATTGCTGAATTCAACTGCTCTTGCCGGCAGCACTCAAGATTCCCTGAAAAAAAGAGACCTCCCAATGGTATAGTTATATGGGGAGGTGCAGGATCCAGGGAGGCAACCCACCTCTTTGATAAAACGATACTGGTAAAGTGTGCCCTCACTGGGCAGGGGAACAGTAAGCTGTTTGGGTGGAGGCTCCACGGTGGCCAGGATTCCATGGCGGGCCCGTGTCTCCTCACTAAGTGGTCCATTCAGCACCTCCCGAACCACAGCATCAAACTTGACCCGACCCAGCTCGTCACAGCTAGCGCCCACTGACCACACAAGGCAGAAGACAAAAATGCCCTGTGGGAAGACAGGCTAAGTGTCAGTATTTCTAGACTGCCTGGGGAAAAAGGCACATTTCATTGCATTGGGATGCTCTGTATGATACTAGATTCGTAACATGATACCTTCCATCAGATAATTATCTTGCCTTCCTCCAAGAAGGTTCATAACACAGGGTCAGGTAGCAAACAATGACAATACAGGTCTTGAAACCCAAATATATATAGTGCACTTAATCAGGTTGTCTAGGTGGACTATAACTGTTAACGTGTTCACCTCACATGAGGTGAACAAATGCAGTGCTTCAGGATGCAGTCCAAAAAATGAAATATTTACACAATTTATTTTTTTTGAGATACTTTATTGATCTCCATAGGGAAATTCATCTCTGCATTTAACCCATCCTAGCTGTGTAGCTAGGAGGAGTGGGCAGCCACCGTGCAGCGCCTGGGGACCAACTCAAGTTCATCTTGCCATGACTCGGTCAAGGGCACAGACAAGAGTATTAACCCTAACATGCATGTCTTTTGATGGTAGGGAAAACCGGAGCACCCAGAGAAAACCCACCACAGACACAGGGACAACATCCAAACTCCACACAGAGGACGACCTGGGACTAGTACACCAGGTAATAAAAAGCAATATGTAAACAAACTAACAAAACTCAAAGTGTCAGAAATCCCAGGGCATGCATATAACGTCATGATTGCAATTTGCATCACATATGTAGATGAGTCGCCAATGTTGTGTAGATATATTTATGAAAAATAAAAAAGAAGAAAAAACGTACAGAGCAGGGGCTCCTTTGCTGGAAGAATTGCAAAAAAAAATGTAAATGAGCCTTGGCATCCCTGCAAACGTTTCTGCTGTGAAAATGTTGATTAATTCGACACTTTGATAATGACTGGCTGAGACACATGGGGGGGGGGGGGTTGAAAGGCATTCATCAGTGCAGTGTGTAGGAACCTATGCAGGGGGCGGGAAAAGGGGCTCACATTCTAAAACTCTGATGCTGTCTGTGAGCTTTAAGGGCAGATTAGGTTGGGTTTTTTTAGAAAGAGAAAAATCATACTCTATGGCAATGGAACGCATGGTGTGGTTTAATAAAGGTCACAGCGGAGGTTGTATTATGTGTGGATTTAAGGAGGAATGAAGCAGAAACCACAGGAACCAGCAACAAGGCCTCCCACTTTATTTTCTTGAAATTAATTCACAAGCTATTTTTTGACTCAAGAGTTTAGATTGCAGTGCGACTCTATGGGTGACTTGATCTGATGTGTCGAGAAAAAACACACTGCAGATGAAAGCAAATAAACTATTTTTAAATGTGTAAAAGTCCTTTATAGCACAAAGTGTAGGGGATAGTAATAACTGGGCTTCCTACACATTGTCTTTTAAAAAGTTAGGTCTTTTTTCAAAGAATTTTTGTCAGTGCTCTGTATGTGATGGCCTGGCGGCCTGTTCAGGGTGTCTCCCCGCCTGCCGCTTAACGACTGCTGGGATAGGCTCCAGCATCCCTGCGACCCTGAGAGCAGGATAGGTGGCTTGGATAATGGATGGAGGGATGGATGAGGAATATGACAGTAACCAATGCAATCTTATTCTGTTTTTATAAACTGTTCTTCACTAGACTAATAAAATATGTTAAATGGCAGCATATCAACAACTGCATAAAATGGTTGGTTGCATATTTAAGCTTTAAGTTTGAAATACAATATTTTCCATGCTTTGCCATTGTTCTGTGAGGTGACTATAATATGATATACAATAGATATAAAAAGTCTACATACCCCTGTTAAAATGGTAGGTGTTTGTGATGCGAAAAAATGAAACCAAGATAAATCATGTCAGCACCTTTTCCACCTTCAAATGAAGAGAATTAAATATTCACACAATACAGACTATTACACCAGGTAATAAGAAGCAATATGTAAACAAACTAACAAAACTCAGTGTCAGAAATCGCAGGGCATGCATGGTTGCAATTTGCATCCATCACGTATGTAGATGACTCGCCAATGATGTGTCGATATTTTTATGAAAAAAAAAGGAGAAAAACTTACAGAGCAGGAGCTCCTTTGCTGGAAGAATGGCAAAAAAATATGAATTGGAAATGAGCCTTTGCATCCCTGCAAACATTTCTGCTGTGAAAATTATAATTAATTCGACACTTTGATAATGACTGGTTGAGACACATGGGGGGGGGGTGAAAGGCATTCATCAGTGCAGTGTGTTACGCGAGGATAATAGCAGTGCTTTCAGAAGATATGATTCCGAGGCAACGAATTCAATAGGAACCTACATGGGGGGCAGGAAAAAGGGCTCACCTTCTAAAACTGATGAGTTTTAGTTTTTTTTTTTTTTTTTAAAGAGAAAAGTCAGTTTCTGGCAATCGAATACATGGTGTGGTTTAATAAAGGTCAGAGGGGAGGTTGTTGTATGTGTGGACTTAAGCAGCAATGAAGCAGGAATCATAGGAGCCGGCAACAAGGCCTCCCATTTTATTTTCTGTGAAATTCATTCAAAAGCTATTTTTGACTCAAAAGAGTGTAGATTGGGGCACCCCGGTGGCTCACCTGGTAGAGTGCATACCACATAAGGCTGAGTCCTTACCGCAGCGACCTGGGTTTGAATCCTGCCCGGGCCCTTTGCTGCATGTCATCCTCTCCCTCTGCCCTGCCTTTCCTGTCTCTCTCTTGACTAACACTATCCAATAAAGCCAGAAAATGCCAAAAATAATAATAATAATCTGGCGACTTCGATATACAATAGATATACACTGATGAGCCAAAACATTTTGACCACTCATGTGTGAACTAAATAACACTGATCACCTCCAAACAGAGGCACATGTCAAGGTCTGGGTATATTGGATAGGAAGCGAACAATCGGTTCTCATAGTCAATGCATCGGATGCAGGAGAAATGGGTAGGAGTGAAGAACTGAGCAACTAGGGCCACATTGTTACGGCAAGACGACTGGGTCAGACCGTCTCTGAAACAACAAGGCTTCTGGGATGCTCCTGGTCAGCAGTGGCGAGTACCTACTGACAGTGGTCCGAGGAGGGGCAAACCACAAACCAGTGACAGGGTTTTGGGTGATTGAGGCTTATCAATGTGTGAAGGCAATGAAGGCAGTCCCATCTGGTCCAAACTGACAGAAGGTCTAATGTGGCACAAGTCACAACAATGTTTAATGATGGTTACGGGAGTTATGTGTCACAACACAATGCAACACATCCTGCTTGCACAGCCACAGAACGGTCAGAGTGCTTATGATGACCCCTGTTCACGGTCTAAAGTGCATACAATGGGCATGAGAGCATTGGAACTGGACCTTGGAGCAGTGAAAGAAGGTCGCCTGGTCTGATGAGTCCTGTTTTCTTTTAGATCAAGTGGATGGTCGAGTACATGTGTGCCGTTTATTTGGGGAAGTGATGGCACCAGGATGCACTGTGGCAAGATAAAAAGCTGGCAGAAGGACTATGAGGCTCTCGGCAATATTCTGCTGGGAAACCCCGGGTCCGGCCATTCATGTAGACATCAATTTAACACATACCACCTACCTAAACATCTTTGCAGACCAGGTACACCCCTTCATGCCAATGGTATTTCCTGATGGCAGTGGCCTCTTTCAGCATGATAATGCACACTGCGCCATTACACACTTTGTTTGGGAATGGGTTGAGGAACATAATGAAGTGTTCAAGGTATGGCCTCCAAATTCTCCAGATCTCAATCTGATTTAGCATCTGTGGGATGTGCTGGACCGACAAGTCCAAATCGTGGGGGCTCCATCTCACAGCTTACATGATTTGAAGGATCTGCTGCTAATGTTTTGGTGCCAGATACCACAGGACACCTTCAGGAGTCTTATATGGTCCATATCTTGGCAGGTCGGCGTTGTTTTGGCAGCACATGGAGGACCAACAGCACATTAGGCAGGTTGTTGTAATGTTTCGGCTCATCAGTGTAAAAAGTCTACACACCCTTGTTAAAATGGCAGGTTTTTGTGATATAAAAAATAAAACCAAGATAAATCATGTTAGAACCTTTTCCACCTTCAGAGTGAAATTGCAATCTATAAAATTCAGGTGAAAAAGAAACAAAGAAACAAACCTTTTAGGAAAAATAAAATAAAAAAAAACTCACAATAACCTGGTTGAGTAAGATTGCACACCCCTAAACAATTTGATTTGATTACAGTACTCAGTCTTTTTGGGTAATAGTCTATCAGTTTGGCACATCTTGACTTGGTAATATATTTCCACTCTTCCTTGCAAAAACGTTCTAGAGGGCATCTCCTGTGCACAACCCTGTTCAGGTCACCCCACAGATTTTCATTTGGATTCAGGTCTAAGCTCTCTGGCTGGACCATTCCAAAACATTTATCTTCTTTTGGTGAAGCCATTCCTTTGTTGATTTGGATGTATGCTTTCGGTAGTTGTCGTGCCGAAAGGGGAAATTATTCTTCATTATCCGCTTTCTAGGAGACATCTGAAGGTTTTGCGCCAAAACCAACTGGTATTTGGAGCTATTCATGATTCCCTCCACCTTGACTTAAGCGCCTGGGTAGGCCTGTGCAATATGAACAAAATCTGATATCACGATATAGGTCACTCATATCACAATAACGATACATATCACGATATAGCACATTTTCTGTAATTCAATGAATAAATAGTTTATATGAAATGACAATTTGAATGACAATTTCCCCATCGATATTGTCCGCTTACCGGTCTCGCAGTGGAAACGCTGCTGCTGTCGGCAATGTAAATAGAAGAGGGGGAAATGAAGCGGGCTACATGCTAAGCTAAGTAGCGCTCCCTCCAAAGTTTCCCTCGCCCGAGCATCTTCATAGCTAATGTCCGACCGTTAGCTAACAAAATGGACGAGATAAGATTAAGGGTATCGTCTCAGAAAAGGCTGGAGAACTGCTGTCTGCTGAGGTCTACAGAGACTTGGCTCAACAGCAACATTGCCGACTCAGCAGTCAAGCTAGCGGGCCGCACAGCCTTCCCTACTGACAGGACAGCAGACTCCGGCAAGATTCGTGGAGGAGTTTGAGTATGTATGTCAATAACCATTGGTGCAACAATATAAAGGTCATTGAAAGGCATTGCTCTGCTGATCTCGAGCGCCTTATGATTCAGTGCAGGCCTTTTTACCTGCCTTGGGAGCTAACGGCCTTTACCATCGCTGCCGTATACATTCCCCCATATGCTAATGCTAAGGTAGCACTTAAGCAGCTACAATGTGCCATCAGCAGACAACAGACCAAACACCCAGACAATGCCTTTATCATAGGTGGTGATTTTAATCAGGCTAACCTCAGGGCTGTATTGCCCAAATTCCATCAACAGAACCTCACATTCAGAGCCTCACATCATGGTGCACTACCAACAATTTTATTCTCAATGTGCAGAAGACAAAGGAGCTGATTGTGAACTTCAAGAGGTCTAGAAGCTGCAGCCACTCCCCAATACACGTCAATGGGGTGGAAGTGGAGCATGTCTCCACCCTTAAATTCCTTGGAGTCTACATCAGCGAGGAACTTTCCTGGACATCAAACACCCAGGCCCTTGTGAAAAAGGCCAAACAGCACCTGCATTTCCTGAGAAGGCTGAGGAGCGCCCGTCTATCCCCCAAAATTCTCACCAACTTCTACCACTGCACCATAAGGAGCATCCTGACCAGCTGCATCTCAGTGTGGTATGGCAACTGCACATCAGTAGACCAGAAAGCTCTGTAGCGGGTCGTCAAGGCAGCCCAGCATATCACCGGTACCCAGCTCCCAGCCATAAAAGACATTTATCACAATCGCTGCCTTCGAAGGGGTCTCAGCATCAGCAGAGATCCCACCCACCCCAACCATGGACTGTTCTCCCTCCTGTGCTTTGGGAGGCGCTACAGCAGCCCCAGAGCCCACACTACCAGTCTCAAAAACAGCTTCTTTCCCCAAGCTGTTGCCCACCTGAACCTGGCTACCCACTGAATGTCTGTGGATGTTTTTAAATATTTTAGACTTGTGCTCTTTTTTCTTTTCTTTTTTTTTAGCTTTTGGTTTTCATCTGTGTATACCTTCCACTGTGTTTGTCTATGTCTGTCTTGCACTGTTTGGTGAAGCCACAGCCCTTATTTAATTTTTAACATGTACCTGCACATTGTTTTTAAAGACAATAAATTGAATTTAATGCACATTTCCTGCCTGCATCTGTGCTGTGCAAAGAGAGGAAAGGGTCATCCGAATGATGAAAAATATTGCCGTAGAGAGTGTGATTTGTGACACAACAAAATAAATGACAGAGCTTAATATGAAACAACAGACATTTTCTATCGTCACTGAATATATATCGTCATATCGCACAGCCCTACTTCCCCCAGCTGAAGAAAAGCAGCCCCAAAACATGATGCTGCCACCACCATGTTTCCCTATGAGTGTGGTCTTCTTTTGGTGATGTGTTGTGTTATTTTTGCGCCAAACATACCTTTTGGAAATATGGCCAAAAAGTTCGACCTTGATCTCATCAGACCATAAGACTGGATGGAACTTTTTGCAAAATTAAGCCAGGCTTGGATGTTTTGTTGTTGTTGTTTTTTTGGTTTTTTTTTCCCATGTGAATGGGCTTCCATCTTGCCACCCTACCCCATAGCCCAGACATATGAATAATACAGGGATTGTTGTCACATGTAGGGAGCAACCAGTACTTGAAATTCCTGCAGCTCCTTTAAATGTTGTTGTACGCCTCTTGGCAGCCTCACTGAGCCGTTTTCTCCTTGTACTACTACTACTTTCTACTGCTCCCGTTAGGGGTCACCACAGCGGATCATCCATTGCCATTTCTTCCTGTCTTAGGTTAGTGGTTGAGTCAGGAAGGGCATCCGACGTAAAATTTTACCAAATCAGTATGCGGCTTGACAAGACCATACCAGATCAGTCGAGGCCCAGGTTAACAATGACCACCATTGGTGCGGTGCCTTCACATGGTACTGATGGAAACTGTAAAATCCGCTGTAGCAACCCCTGAGAAACAGGGAACAAGCCGAAAGAAGAAGTCAAGATTGTTTTCACTGTGTTCCATGGTATATTTGGAAATTACTTTGTACCCCTCTCCTGAGCAATACCTTCCAGCAATGAGATCCTGTTCATGCTTTGTAAGCTTTTATTGAACCATGGCTTTTGCAGTTGGACGCAACCAAGATGATGTCATGACAATCCTACAGGAATAGCTGAACTTTATTTGGGGGTTAATCAGTCACTTTAATTGATGGCAGGTTAACCACTAACCACTATCTAATATGAGCTTGAATGTTATTGGTTAATTCTGAACCCAGTGACATCCCCAATCATAAAAGGCTGTGCACACTTATGCAACCAGGTTATTTTAAGTTTTGTATTTTTCCTTTTTCCCCTAAAATGTTTTATTGTTTTTCACTTTATTTGTATAGGTTGCAATTTCACATTAAGGGTGGAACAAGTTATGACATGATTTATCTTGGTTTCATTTTGTTACATAAAAACCTGCCATTTTAACAGGGGTGTGTAGACTTTTTATACCCATTGTATTTTAAGTATACACACACACTTAACAGTATGAATTATTATATCGTATGAATTCCCTTGGTTCCTTGTCTTCCTTGGAAGAATAACTTCATGACCCACTAAGAGTCAGTATTCTACCAGAACAGTTAAATTACCTCCCACAAACATTTTCCTCTTGGCTTTGTGATTAATGGATTACAATTTTCTTTTTCAACTTTTAAGTATATTTAAACCAAATGTGTTCTTTTCAATAGAAATTGTAGCAACTTGACAATGATGCTGGTAGAACAGGCAGCACTTAACATGGCCACAAAACGTATCAACAATGATGCAGTGTGGTTGATTATTTACCATACTCCCCACTCACCTCCAACCAGAAGTATGCCTCTTTCTCAACAATAGTCTGGAGTATAGCTACATTTCTCACCACCTAACTTCAATGGATGTCTCTTTCAGTGTGGTGGTAAATCTCCAGACTGTCTCCAGAGTGTGTGTGTGTGTGTGTGTGTGTGTGTGTGTGTGTGTGTGTGTACACGTGCGTGTGTGTGTATTTTTCTATTGTTTTTCTATTTTCCCATTCTTTCAAGACCCATGTAAGAACAATGATACAATCTGAAGCAGACCTTGACTCTCACCTCCAACCAGGAGCAAATATCCCTTTCATTCATGCTCTGGATCTTGGCTTCGTAGAGGAACTCATCCATCATGCAGTCCATCAGGTTCATCAGAGACTTGACGAGGTTGGTGTCAGAGGTAGGTGACAGCTCCTAAAACCAGGTGAAGAGACAGAGAGACAAGTCAAGTCTAAACTCAATGTTCTCTACACGAAAATATATGTTATCTTTTCAATGTAGGGCTAGCTTAACTTGGCTCAGTAAAACTGAAATGAAGACAGGAAAACATTAAAACATGTAAAACTAAGATTAGAAAAACAGCCATAAAGAAAACATATTTGTTAAGTGAAATGATAAAAATCAAAACATGTAAAACTAAGATTAGAAAAAAGCGATCAAGAAAACATTTCTGTTATGTGAAATGACAAAAACGAAAGTGCGTGAAAAAGAATCTACACAAACTGTAATCTTAGCTACCAAAAAAACGTAATAGCAATCTATACAATTCAGCATTGATTCTCTTAAGTTTTCCTACAATGTCAAACTGTGAAAGTTGTGAACAGAAAATCCTCCAAATGGAACACTGACAGGAGAGCCCATTTGCTAATTGGGTTCCAATGGTCGAATACCTTGGTGGCTTTCCGAATAAGTTGCAGGCAGGTAGGTAGTATGCGGTCAAACAGACCAGTAATGACGTCCTTATGCATGGATCTGACTGTGGCAGGGAGGGTGTTGAGCCAGGAGAGCATAACAGGCCGCCAGCCCAACATATGGGGCTCCATGTAGATCATACCACAACGAGACACCTGCCTCAAAACAACACACACACACACACACACACACATACACACACACACACACACACACACACACACACACACACACACACACACACACACACACACACACACACACACACACACACACACACACACACACACACGTATACACAAACACAAAATACACCCATCCAAGATGACATTTCTTTAATTGACAAGTGCAAAAAGTAAGCAGGCATGAAATAAAAGTGCTGTAGCAAGACACCAAGTACATACTGTACACAACAAACATGTACACACGTGTACAGTCATACAATATGGCTATGTGCCCAGAAACCTGTCCAAGTCACAGCAACTTAAGAAGAGCCTTACAGTTCTTAGCGTTACTTGCTCATAAATATTGTAGTCAATACAAGACTATGAAACAAACAGACACAAGCACTATGATTCTATGACAGAAATGAATTAATGAAAATTGTCTCATTCTGTTAATGTAAGGTCTGTCTGGCTCTCTCTTTTACTGTATTTCAGGAAAACCTTGAGGTCAGAGAGTGTTTGTGTTTGTGTGTGGGAGCATGTGAAAGTGTCCAGTGACTTAAGTTACAGCAGGGCTTGGATTCTATATTGCAGCCCTGAGAGATAGCCTCTTTCTTGAGTGGGGCATGAATGAGACCCTGTAGCACTAAATCATAACTACGAAAGAACCTCACAAAAGGAGAAAAGGCAAAGACCAGGAAAGGAAAAAGACAAGCAGAGAATGGGGGAGGAGATTTGCACTGGAGTTAAGTGACACAGATAAGATAGCTCGAGAAAATAAAGTGAATAGAAAGTAGTCGAGATAACACGCCAAGGAGGAAGGACTTTCAAAGGCAGTGAAAAAGGTGGTATACAGAAATAAAGAAAGACAGCAATAAATAACAAAGTACAGTGATCATAAAAAAAGGTTTGATGCTGCCGCCTTGGAAAGGATGAAAGAGTGTAGACACCAGGCTACAGAAAAACCAACATAGAAGCCTGTTTGAATAAGAAAAGGAGAGGCAGATAGATACAAAGCCAATCTCTTCAAGCACTGTGTTGCGAGCAACAACGTTTGTCTCCCCCACACAACAAGAAAAAAGGTAAAAAAAAAAATTGAACATCTAACTACTCTCACATCCCAGTTCAAAACAAGAATACTGGCAAAAATCTGCATTAAAGGCTGTTTTTCTTAATCTCTGAGTGGTAGCACTGTAAATTTACCAAGAAAAAATATAAGTATTTGATTGCTGTCCACCAATCCAATGTTCCTGGCTAAACTGTGTCAAATATAAAGTCAGATACTCTTCGACCTTAGCACATCTTGGAAACACCTTCAAGTAGTTTCCTTGGCACAGTACAGCCTATGGTACATCTGGCCAATAAAAAGCATCAGCCAAAATAATTTTATCTTTTTCTGAGCTTCTGAGCACAAGGCATATTGAACAATGTTGCAGTATGCATTTAACATTCGTAAATGAAGAGAAATATGTCTGCATGGCACTAGATAAGACAAGAGATCAAATCCTCTACTGGTGCATAGCCTAGACTTGGGAGGACACAATCTAAGGGCAGAAATACAATGTGATTTTTCATGATTTAGGGAATTGGACCAAAGCAAATGTTTCAATTAGGGTAGCAATCTGGATCAGATACTCTCTGCAAATTAAAAAAAAAAAGAAGAAGTAAAATGGAAAAAAAAGTAAGAAAGTTTGTGGTGAGCGCCAGATGTGTGGCTGGGGTTTGTGCATCAGATCAATCAGACAAGTACAACAAAAATACCCTTGAATGCTTCTCTTGGTGTGTCTACACTTTCTCAAATAATAATATTTCATCCTTCAAACAGGATTGGACAATTACTAAATTATATTTGCAGTTATTCTCTCATTAAGAAGACTACACAGTAACCAGTTCTCTGAGCCTGATCAACTTTGTCTACCACTGCCAGCTAACAGTGACTCACTCACCTCTTTCTCCCCATTGAGCAAGAAGGAAGTCTCCAAGCTTCTGCTGGACTCTCATCCCAATACCTGTCCACTTGCCCCGATATTATCCAACCTCCTACAGATCATTTCCCCCGCACTTAACCCCACAGTTACACATATCACACATCATCAACTCCTCGCTTACAAAGGGTGTGTTCCCCACTGCATTTAAGTGAGCTCGGATCACCCACTGCTCAACAAACCTACACTCAACCCAGCACAGGTTGAAAACTACAGACCGATTTCACTCCTACCCTTTCTATCAAAAATATTTGAGTGCACATTCTTTCGCCAAGTCTCTGAATTCCTTTCTGAGAACAATCTGTATGATCCAAATCCATCTGGCTTTAAGCGGGGTCACTTTACCGAGATGGCACTCTTGTCGGTGATGTAATCACTGTGTTTGGCTAGAGCTGCTGGTCAGTTTTCAGCTTTATTGTGGCTAGATCTGTCAGCTGCTTTTGACATGGTTAACCACCAAATCCCTCTCTCCACACTCACCGAGCTTGGTATCTCAGGATCTCCCCTCCGCTGGTTAATGTCTTATCTCAGGAAGATCTTTTATTAGAGTATCTTGGAGGGGAGAAGTGTCCAAACCATGCAGCTTTTCCACAGGGGTGCCTCAAGGGTCAGTGCTCGGTCCCGTTCTCTTCTCAATATACACCACCTCACTTGGTGCAATCATCCACTCCCATGGATACCATTGCTATACTGATGATATCCAGCTCTTCCTATCATTCCCGCCAGACGATCTTACAGTCTCGGCATGGATATCATCATGTCTTGCCAATATTGCTGCGTAGATGAAAGAATGCCATCTTCAGCTTAACCTATCCAAGACTGAGCTCCTTGTCATCCCAGTCAGTCCATCCTTACAACATGTGACAACCCTCCACTCCACTAGGGGCGCCTGTGGTTTTGTGTTCTGCTTTGTCTTGCAGGATATTGGAGGCTCGTCATTTTGCTCATGAGCTGAATAACGAGCCTCCGCCCCTGACCAAGATCCTGCAAGACAAAGCAGAACACAAAACCACAGGTGCCCCTAGTGGAGAGGAGGGGTCAACAGATCAATATCCAGCTCAGCTCAACCCAACTCATGCCCACAAAGTCTGCCTGAAACCTGGGTGTCATGACTGATGACAAACTAACCTTTAAGGTTCACGTGGCCACTATTGCTCAGTCATGCCGATTTGCCCTGTACAGCATCAGGAAAATTAGACCCTACCTGTCTCAGCATGCAGCACAACTCCTGGTACAGACTCTTGTAATATCACGCATTGACTACTCCAACTCCTTACTGGCAGGTCTCCCTGCATGCACTTTCAAACCTCTGCAAATGATCCAGAACGTGGCAGCACATCTGGTCTTCAACCAACCCAAAACAGCACGTCACTCCGCTGTGCATATCCCTCCACTGGCTCCCAGTAGCTGCCTGCATCAAATTTAAAACCTTAATGCTCGCTTACACAACAGCAACTAAAACAGCTCACGCCTACCTGAACTCCCTCATTCAGGTTTACACTCAGACCCGCTCATTACACTCTACCAATGAAAGGTATCTGGCACTTCTGCCACAACAGGACCCTAAATCACTACCTAGACTCTTCTCCTCTGTAGTTTCCTTGTGGTGGAATGAGTTACCAAACTCCATTCAATCCATTGCATCCCTCTCCATCTTTAAGAAGAAGCTAAAGACCCAGCTCTTTCACAAACATCTCCACACCTGATGGTATTAATAAAAATACAAAAAAAAAAATGCTTCATGTACCCTATGCATTGCCTTTGTGCATTGTCTATGTCCTATCAGACGTGAACCTAGTTTTTTTTTTTTGGCACTTACTTGCGTTGTTGTCTCCTGACTAGATCCTTGCTTGTGTTGTATTAACTCTCACATGAACATCACTTTGGATAAAAGCATCTGCCAAATGAAACTGTAGCATTGTAACATCCACACATGAATTGGATTAGACTTTATTCACTTGGTAGACATGACTTTAAATAGTCATGTAGCTGATAAATCAAAGCAGACAGCACCAGGTTATAACCAGCATTTTGAGTAATTCAAGTTGACAGGAGGACGAAGACAAATGGGGAGAAAGAGAAAAGGAAAAAGATCAAGACAATGGGACGGGTTCCTTGAATGAAGGCCTCTGTATACCATTGCCATTCATTTTCATGTGCCTGTAATTGTGTCTCTGTGATTATGAGCTAAGAGGATTGGCTTTTGCTCAGGGACAGCATGCTGACAGTCCATTAAGGCGGATGCCTTGGTGCATTATGCATCACTCCTGTTTATAAACATGCTGCTCTCGGCGGGCACGGTGGCCCAGTGGTTAACACTGCTGCCTCACAACAAAAAGTTCATGGGTTTGAACCCCAGGCCATCCCAGGTCCTTTCTGTGTGGAGTTTGCATGTTCTCCTGTGTCTGCGTGGGTTTCCTCTGGGTGCTCTGGTTTCCTCCCACCATCAAAAACATGTGTGTGTTAGGGTTAATACGCCTGTCTGTGCCCTTGACCAAGGCAATAGAAAATAATAACTGGAGTTGGTCCGCAGGCACTGCACCACAGCCGCCCACTGCTCCTATGCAATAGGATGGGTTAAATGCAGAAAACAAACTTCATTGTAACTGAACAACTGTACAATGGCAAAATAAAGTCCTTGTTCTTCTTTATATCCAGTGACATCAGGAAGACTGGAAGTTTGCCGTGACTTTGATTTTATGTGGTGAACAGAATTATCCATAAGGAACTTGCAAGCTAAAGCGTATATTGATCCATTTGATTTCGGTATGCCAGCACAGCTATCAGCATTGATGCAAAGACAGACAGCCAGCGCTAACAATTGTCAATAGCAATGTCAATGCTGGTTCTTTGGCACACCCAGCTATGTTTATCCTGCTATACTTGCATCACAAAGTACCAAGACCAGCCTTGCATGTTTTTCACCTTTGGGTGGTTTTTAATCTGTAGATGTCAGAATATCATTAAAATTGTCTAGGGATTAGCTACTCTTTATAGATCACTTTGACAGACCATCATCACTGCATAGTCACTGACAGAGCTATGGCTCAGAGACACAGATGACAATGTTGTTAAGGAGAAAACCATGTTTTATTACAAACTAAAAGCACCAGGGTTGCATCTGAAATCACATACTATGTACTACATACTACATATGTGTACCATTTTCCAGCATACTATTAGTGAGTAAAAAGTATAATGGCTATTCAGACATACTACTTAGTTATAGAGCCATGCCACTTCTTTTGAACGCTTTGTGAATCAACGATGACATACATAAACTTCCACCAATGTGGTGACCTACATCTTTTTTTAAAACGAAAAAACAAATTCAACTACGTTCTGCTTAGCATAGTGAAAAGCGCTACATACATTTAAACAGTTCCATCATTCTGCCAGTTAGGTTTTGTATTGACCTCCACCATTACGGCTTGTTGCTGTGAAGTATTGCAATGCATTGTGGGATTCTCATGCCAGTGTAGTGTCCAGTGCTTAAATACTACAATATTTTTCTGGATTTAATCTGACATCCAGGTATTTTTGAATATTTGATGTATACCTATGGTTTTGGACATACTAAAAATACTTGCATATTATTTTGGTGTACTAAATAATATGATAGAATGTGATTTTAGATAGAGCCCAGATGTAAAATCCATAAGTAAAAAAAAATAAAATAAAAAAGTGATATGCAGAGAGCTCATAGATGGGAGAGAGCTGCTGTGTATGTTTTTCCTTCTCTCCCTCTCCTTGGTGTGTCATCAGTGTGCGTGTGTGTGAATGCAATTTAACCCGTTCATTAATTAAACTTATCCAGAACAGATCAAAAAATGTATTGACCTTCATCTCTCTTTCCCACTAAAAAAAGTATTTGGTAAATGATGAAGCTGAAATAAACTGTACAGACTCAGTGATAGGCTACTGGGCAGTTCTATATATTTTTGATTTGATAGCCTAGGTGAGATAGATGACTCTATAGTATCTTTAGTTAGCTCATTCATTCATCTTCAGCCACTTCTCCGGGGTCGGTCACGGTGGCAGCAAGCTAAGGAGGGCACTCTAGACGTCCCTCTCCCCAGCAATGCCCTCCAGCTCCTGCTGGGGGATCCCAAGGCATTCCCAGGGCAGATTGGACATGTAGTCCCTCCAGCGTGTTCTGGGTCTATGCTGGGGTCTCCTCCGAGTTAGCCGTGCCCGGTAAACCTCCAAAGGAAGGCGCCCAGGAGGCATCCTAATCAGATGCCCAAACCACCTCAACTGGCTCCTTTCAATGCGAAGGAGCAGCGGCTCTACTCCGAGCTCCCTCCGGATGTCCGAGCGCCTCACCCTATCTCTAAGGCTGAGCCCAGACACCCCACAGAAGAAACTCATTTCAGCCGCTTGTATCCGCGATCTTACCCTTTTGGTCACTACCCAAAGCTCATGACCATATAGGTGAGGGTTGAACGAAGATTGACTGGTAAATTGAGAGCTTTGCCTTCCGGCTCAGCCCCCTCTTTAGTTAGCTTCAGACAAAATTTGACTTTTCTGACTGACTGGAACAAGTATCCTACTTCTATATAGTTTCAAGCACAACTATATGAAATTAGTGTTTCCACCGCATTCACTCAGCAATGGTGAGCTACTTCAGTAGAAAAAAACTACTACTTTTGCAATGTAGAATGTTTAATTGATGAACATTTACAATTAAAATCACTTTCTGATATTGGGCTATACAAATAAAACTCACGACTTGACTTTGTTTCTAAGAAAACAATAAAAACAGAAAACCCCTTTAAATATTGTGCTTTTATGCTATTATTAGCTCTCTAAAAAAGAGGGGTTTTGATGTCCCATCCTGGAACAAGAGGGTTGGCATGTGGAATTCAGTTAAAAAAAAATAGCCTAAGCCAAGCCACGATGGCTGCAAATTACAGACAATTTAAATTAATGCAACAAAAAATTATTAGTAAGTCAACATTTCTCACCGTAGCAGGTGAGGCCACCTCCAGATCCATGGGCTCAAAGATGAGGCTCATTTGCGGTGACATCTGGATGATTTCACCACTCATCAAACATAGCTTCTTGTTGTCATCTAGCACTGTGTTCATGTTCTCAATCCACACTGCATCCACGGGTCCATCAAATATTAACCATTTCCTGTCCAGACTCTGAGAGACACAAAGAACAGGATTACTGGACCTTAGTGGGACCTTTGCTGAGATAATTGCTCATTATCGGTAGTGACCGAAAGACAGACAGACAGACAGACAGAAAAGTAGATGAGAGACAGTGAAAGACAGATGACTAAAGAAAGAAATAACAGAGAATGAGGAAGAGACAATAACTGTGGTTGTGTCATATTGGTTCTCCAATTTGGGCCTCAGACTAATACCTGGCTCCAGACAGCGTGTACACAGACATCATGTCATATCTTGGCCAACTGGTCACTTTCAATGTATATAGTCTATCTACTTAGGATGCATTTCATGTAGAACAGCTTTGACTAATTACAAACATCCATCAATAAACAGCTACTAAGTACTTTGTAACATGAGTCACCTTGTGATAACTTGTAAAATTCCAACTCCATATTGATCTAACACAAATATAGTAGAGTAGGCATTAGAACAGGCTTCTTCTCAGGCTTTAAAACCTTGAGAAGAATTGTCTTAATGCGCGCCTGAGAAGAATTTTTATTTAAAGAGCAGAGTCGAAATAAATGTTCCAGGAGGTTTGTCGCTGCATTGCTAAAAGTTATTGGAGAAATTTTCAAAGTATAACTAGAGCTTTAAAGTTTGGAGGAAAAGCTCAAAAGCACATAAGAAAGATCTCTCATTAAGTACCTGTTGGTCTTTAAGACCATACCCATATGGATTAATCTCACATATATTCAGCTCATGTGCATCCCTTGGCAAGCATTAATGTTTGCAAAGGGGCTCCCGTATGTTAGCATTGAGACAGAGCATGTTTGTGATATGAATAATATTAACACATGTACAGTCATAATGGACGGTGACACTGTGTGTCAGTTCTTCAAGTTAGATGGGCTGGAGAGATTTGAACTTTAAATTGATTTGTTTAGAATATAAACAACTGGAGATGCCTGGACTTGGGCCATCTGGTGCTTGAGAGGGAAACAAGAACACTGTAATGAAATGTAATGTACTGATCTGACAGAAAGCACCAACTGAGAAACCCCCCAACACACTTCTCCCACCACAACAACCAGAATAATTACATTGTGTATGCAGTGGGTTATACACACACTACTGCTAACTTTAAATGAATGGCAACAGTAGAGATTTAGTAAGAATTGCTATTGGGAATGAGATATAACAAAGAGGCATTTTGGCAAAGACATTTTTTTTATAATTAAATGTAGAAAGGCAGGGATATATATAATTGTTAGGGATTACCTGCTTCACTTTGTGAGGCAAATGTCATCTTCAAATGAATGGACAAAAACTATATTACAGCATAAAAATGCAATCACTGCAAAATCATCAATAAAAAGTGTGAATATAGTATGTGCGTTGCCTTAAAGGCATAATATTGGATAGACTCTTATTTTGATAATATTCTATAGACTGTTATTTTGATAAGTGTTTGTCAAACATAAAGAGTTCCAACTTCACAAAGTTCACTTCCTGTTAGTTTATTCATTTGAAGAAGCCGGCTGAATCTGTACACATGCTCTTTACATCCACCCTAATCCACACTTGTAAATGCCACAGAGGCAATGTCGTAAATAAATAATTTCATAGTTCTTAGTACTTACTAGTTAATGTTAAAAATGATATTTACATTAAAAAAAGCATTTGATGTGTTTGTAATTAAAAAAAATGTTTTATTTACATGTATTTACATAGGGAAGAGCACATGTTGCCAACAAAATGGTAATTGCTTGTATTCTGTCTTTCTACAGTTTTCACTCTGTCTGTGTAAAATGGTATAAAGAGCCACAGTAAACAGCAAGTTGTAGAAATTGCAGGAAAATAGAGATGAACAATTTCTCTCATTGACTACATGTCTTTTATTTTTCATCAACCAACAGCCCAAGCAACATGGCGCTGCTCCAACCAATCATCACTGTAGCTCCAGTCAACCCGGAAACACTTTTTCTTAAAGTGACCAGAACCTATTATTGTGAATTATGTCAATAGAGTCCACTACATACTTCCTCCCAGAATTCACTATAATAGAAAAAGTCAACGTGGAGGGGGGCGGATGGCCCGGCCACAACGGCTTCACCGAACAGGTGCGGAGGCCGGGGGGCCCACAGGAGAGGCCTTAGGGGCCCTGCGGCAGCATGGTAGTAGGGTGGGGGGGTCGAGGAACCTTAGGGGCCTTGTTGGGAGGTGGGGGCAGGGTAAGAGGGCACCCCCGCCATGGGAGCTGGGCAAGTCCAACAGGTCGGTCCAAGTCCAGGTGAGCCATTTTGGGGTGACCCATTGAAATATGCTGTGGCTTGTTGCCGACTTCCACGACAAAGTTCTTGTTCCTAGTCTCCAGGATGTGGAATGGCCCACCATAGGGAGGCTGCAGGGGTCCATGGTGGGGATCGTGGCAGATGAAAATGTATTCTACCGATTGCAGACTTGCGGGGATGTGAGACTGTGGGAGGCTGTGTTGTGAAGTGGGGACCGGTGCGAAAGCTCTGGCATTATCCAGGAGCGTGGTCTGTTAATGGGCTGCAGACCAGGGAACCGTGGTGTTGGGGACAAAATCCCCTGGGACCTGCAGCGGCTGTCCATACACCAGTTCAGTGGACGAGGACTGGAGGTCCTCCTTGGGGGCGGTCCTGATGGCCAGCATGACCCATGGGAGCCTGTCGACCCAGCTGCTATCCTTGAGGCTGGCCCGAAGAGCGGCCTTGATAGAGCGATGAAACCACTCGCACAACCTGTTGTTCTGCGGGTGGTACATGGTGGTGTGGTGGAGCTTCACCCCTATGCTCTCTGCGACTGCGTTCCAGAGCTCAGACACAAACTGTGATCGCTGGTCTGAGGAGAGGTCAGATGGGGTGCCGAACCGGGTGACCCAGGTCCCGATGAATGCCCGGGCTACATCGGTGGACGTTGTCGATTTACAGTGGGACGGCTTCTGGCCATGGTGAGGAGGCCGCATGAGGGTGACAGAACAGTAAAACGGCAATACTCTAAAAGGCTAAAATGTAGCAGGACGTCAGCGAATACTGAATCCATGAGATGATCTGCCATGCTCTCACTTATCCTCTACTGCGAACCACTGCGAGATTACCTTGTTCCCGCGAGACTTCACAAGATGACGTCATCATCACTGAGGTCTCTTAAAGAGACAGTAAAACGACAGCTCCCAGGCAGACTGATCTACAATGGACCAGACCAGGCAGACTGATCCACAGCGGACTAGACCAGCTCCACTGCTACATCGTCCAGGCACAGAGCAAGCTAACGACAGTACAGCAGTCTATGGACAGGTCTACAGTACATCATGGAAGAAAGCAAAACCCCCTCTCACCGTTCCTTCGGTACCATATCAAAGGTCTCCTCATCATCTAAGCGCTCTCATAGCTCTACTAGTAGTGCAGCTGCAGTTAAAGCTAGAGCTGAAGCTGAAGCAGCTACAGCTAAAATCCAGTTTGCTGAAAGATAGATGGAGATGAAAATGGCAAAAGCCGTTTGGACGCAGAAAAGGCATGTTTGGATGCACGTTCAGATGTACTAGATGTTCAAAGAGAAGCAGCAGTAGCAACAGCCAAAGCAGACACCTCTGCATTAGCACTTGTGAATGATAATGAGTCAAGTTGTAAGTACCACAGCATGCGTTGAGGTCAGTCTTTTGACTCCTCACGTGTTGACGAGTATGTTCAAGAACAAGCTGAATTACAGGCTAGGCATATGACACCAGAGCTAAAGCACAGGGACCTTACACTTGCAAAAAATCCCTTTGCAAAGTAGGCTGTCCATGGACAGCATTCCTAGTGTCAAAGTTGGTCTCTCTCATCAACACACGCATAGAGTTAAGAGAGAATTAACTGATATCAGCACAAACACTGCTAAGTTAACCCCCAGCAGGCAGCATTCACCCAAGAGAAATGTCTTATAACCCATTCTATAGCTATACTCAGCAATCAGATGATTATGATTACCCACATTTTCATACTCACCAGTGTGCAGATCCACAGCTGTCAGCTGACCAGTACCATGCTCACCACCATGCTTACCACAATGTAACAGCAAAACAGGCAAACAGAGGTGAGCAACAGAATATGGCAGACTGTCTAGTTTATGACGCGACATGAACTAATCGCTATGGGTTTACTGCAGTTCAACGAGCGCCCTGGAAATTACAGAGCATGGAGAGCGTCATTCTTAAATGCAACCAGAGACCTCAGCCTGACAATAAATGAAGAGATTGACCTCTTACTTAAGTGGTTGGGCTGAGAGTCAGTAGCACAAGTGAGATGCATAAGAGCTGTGAATATGAACGACCCAGTAAATGGCCTCCAGATGATTTGGGAATGTCTCTATGAATGTTATGGAGCTCCTGAGGTCATTGAGAACTCGCTAATAGAAAGTATTGACAGCTTCCCAAAGATTCTAGTGAAGACTAAACTAGGATACTTACTGATGGAACTCCAAGCAGCAAAATCAGAGGGACACCTTTCAGGCCTAGCATACCTAGACACAGCTCGAGGTATAAGTGGCATTGTGCAAAAGCTACCATTTAGCTTACAAGAAAAGTGGATGACACTTGGCTACACATACAAAACACAACATAAGGTTGCTTTCCCACCATTCCTGGTGCTTGTTGACTTCATCTGTCAGCAAGCAAAGATACATAACGACCCAAGTTTTTTCTTACCCGTGCTGATAACAGTAAGCCAGAAAGATACACTTTCAAGCCCACTAATTGAGTGCCCATCTCAGTCCACAAGATGGAAGTTTCTCCAGACAACAGATGATAAGCATAAGACAAAGATTGACCCTGCCAAGCTCTGTCCTATACATAAGAAGCCACACCCTCTGTACAAACGCCATGTGTTTAGAGAGAAGTCCCTTGAAGATAGGAAGTCCTTTCTGAAACAAAACGGTATCTGCTTTAAGTGTGTAGCATCGACAACACATCAAGCAAAGACCTGTGAAAGTAGTCAGCGAGAGAAGGCAATCGAAGTTTATGTGATTGTTGACGATCAAAGCAACAGATCACAGGTGAGGTCAGACAACTTCACCCTTTTTGACAATAAAGGTGACAGTGCTCCATACTCACTTAGAACTTGTGCTGGTACAGTCGAGACAGTTGGTAGAAGAGTGCAGGGATTCAAGGTGGAATCAATGGATGGACAGGTCACCCTCTCTCTACCAACCTTGATGGAGTGCAACCTGATTCCAAATGACCGTTCAGAGATTCCCACACCGCAAGCTGCCCTTGGTCATCCACACCTGCAAACTATTGCCAGTCAGATCCCAGAACAGGATCCTGAAGCCCCCATCTGGTTTCTGCTTGGAAGGGACATCATTACAATACATAAGGTGCGTAAGCAGATCAATGGACCACATGATGCCCCCTATGCACAGAAGCTAGACTTAGGGTGGGAAGCTAGACTTCGGGCACCCGCATGCGCCCTGAATAAGCCGACAGGCAAATAACACCTACTTCTAATTCACCATTAAAGGAAGTTGAACTGAAAGTTGTCTTCATCGTGGTGATTGGGGGGGGGGAATTATCTGCCTGTCAGCTTATGCAGGGTGCATGAGGGTGACAGAACAGCGTTTCCGTTGCTTTCAAACCCCAATACGCGCTGCACCAGAAATTGGTCCACCGCAAGGATTGGGTCCCCTGGCACAAAGAGCAATATAGTGTATCCTATTAGGTGCCGGGAGAATTGCCATGAGTTGTACACCAGGGAAACCAAAAACATGCTGGTCAAGAGGATGGCACAACACAGAAGAGCTAACATGTCAGTCCAGGACTCTGCAGTCTACACCCATCTACAGGCCAGTGGCTAAGGATGAGGATGTGCACATCCTTGATAGGGAGGAACGCTGGTTTGAATGGGGAGTCAAAGAGGCCATCTATGTGAAGAGGGAATGACCATCCCTGAACTGAGGGGGGGCTAACAATACATCTGTCACCATCTTACAATGCTGTGATTGCAACTATTCCTCAATCCTCTATGAATAGTAAACACTGCCATTGTAACTCTAGCTAATGGTCACAGCAGTTTGCATATGAAACTGATCATTAAATTCAGTGGTTATGCCACTGTATTATTTATAAGGGTGGGGATACCTGCAGTCAGTTGAGACTGAAGATGTCAGGTGAGTGATGACATGTTTCTCTCAATAAACGTTGTGTCCAGATGAACTGATTCAACTCTCTGTGATTTCCTTACCTGGATTATTGAGCATGTACAAAGACATTTTGACTGGATGTTCACTGCATCACATCTCACAAACTCCTTTCTAAACCCAAGCAAGCACAGTTACTACTACTACTTTCAGCTGCTCCTGTTAGGGGTCGCCACAGCGGATCATCCGTTTCCATCTCTTCCTGTCCTCTGCATCTTCCTCTGTCACACCAGCCACCTGCATGTCCTCTCTTACAGCATCCATAAACTTACTCTTTGGCCTCCCTCTTTTCTTCTTCCTTGGCAGCTCCATATTCAGCATCCTTCTCCCAATATACCCAGCATCTCTCCTCCACACACGTCCAAGCCATCTCAATCTTGCCTCTCTTGCTTTGTCTCCAAACAGTCAAACCTCAGCTGTCCCTCTAATATATTCGTTCCTAATCCTGTCCTTCTTCATCACTCCCAATGAAAATCTTAGCATCTTCAACTCTGCCACCTCCAGCTCTGCCTCCTGTCTTTTCGTCATTGCCATTGTCTCCAAACAATATAACATAGCTGGTCTCACAACCATCTTGTAAACCTTTCCTTTAACTCTTGCTGGTACCCCTCTGTCACAAATCACTCCTAACACTCTTCTGCACCTACTCCACCCTGCCTACACCCTCTTCTTCACCACTCTTCTGCACTCCCCATTATTTTGTACAGTTGACGGCAGGTATTCAAACTCATACGCCTTCGTCACCTCTACTCCTTGCATCCTCAACATTCCACTGTCCTCCCTCTCATTCATGCATATGTATTCTGTCTTGCTCCTACTGACGTTCATTTCTCTTCTCTCCAGTGCATACCTTCCCCTCTCCAGGCTCTCCTCAACCTGCACCCTACTCTTACTACAGATCACAATGTCATCCGCAAACATCATAGTCCACGGAGACTCCTGTCTGATCTCGTCACTCAACATGTCCATCACCATTGCAAGCAAGAAAGGGCTCAGAGCCGATCATTGATGTAATCCCACCTCCATCTTGAACCCATCTGTCATTCTAACCACACACCTCACCATTATCACACTTCCCTCATACATATCCTGCACCACTCCTACATACTTCTCTGCAACTCCTGACTTCCTCATACAATACCACAACCCCTCTCTCGGCACCTCAGCAAAAGCAATAGAAGTACTGAGACATTTGTTCACTGCTTATGGGTTACCAAAAGTAGTAGTAACAGACAATGGACCTCAGTTTGTATCACAAGAATGTGGGTCATTTCTAACAAAAAAAAATGAGTTAAATGCATCAAACCGCCTGCTTACCATCCTGCAAGTAATGGTCTAGCTGAAAGATTAGTGTAAAGTCTCAAGAAATCACTAGCCAAGAATTGAGCCATTGGTAATATGCCCCTCGGGCACTGTGTGGCGAATTTTCTGTTTAATTATAGAAACACACCCCATACTAAGACAGGAAAGATCCCAGCTGAGCTATTTCTAAGAAGACAGGTGTGAACCAGGTTGTCACTTATCAAACCTTAGTTCTCTCAGCGAATGCAAACTGAAACAGACCAAAAACCTCCTTATGTCAGGTCTTTCACAATTGGCCAACATAGGTAAGTGAAGAATTACAGGGGAGTGGAGAAATACTTGAATGGAGTAATACGTGAAGTGTTGGGTCCAATAACTTACAGTGTTGAAGTGAGAGGAAATTGTGTGAAAAGACATGTAAATCAAATGCTGAGTACCAAGGGAAATCGAACTCGGTTGACACAGAGAGAGGACTCTTCTTGTGTAGAAACATGTTGGGACTATGATGAGTGGAGTGCAGACAATGGGTTGGAACAACAGTTTGTGCCACATACAGTGGAGAAAAAATCAAGAGCACCACCCCTGCAGGTCGTTGAACTGAACACTCGTCCAGTGAGAAAAAGACATCCTCCTGAAAGACTGACTGAGAGATGCAGATGCCTGATTGTATAAAAAAAAAACAAAAAAAAAAACAACAAGACATGGAAGTATGGATTTACAGGGGAGGAGCTGTGGTGTTCTCAACACAGGATAGGTTGACAATCTTGATTGGTTCATGCTGTCCAAACTTCATGATTGGTGACCTCATTGTGGATGGGCGGTTATTGGTTATGCTGGTTGCATACAAGAAAGAGCTTGGGGTGTGGCTCTGGGTTCAAACTACGGCCGGTGTTAATGGTGGCAAATGTTAAATAAAAAGACAACATTTTATTTGGTGAACCTGCTGAGTGTAAGTTCCTCTTTACTTAACATTTTCGGAACACATGTATGGTGTTTTATTTATGGTTTATTTATTTATTTACTTAACCTTTGTCTAACCAGGAGGATCCCGTTGAGATTACAAACCTCTTTTTCAAGGGAAATCTGGCCAAGATAGGCAGCAGCAATTAGAAAGCACAGATACAAAATCACACAGTTGCAAAATTACACATGTGAAAACACAAACTAAAGACAAAAAAATTTTGAAAAAAGTAAATTACAAGCAGATTATAAAAAACAAGTACATGTTGTGAAATCAGCTTCAAGTACTCTCAATTTGGATTTAAAATGGCTCAGTGAGATTAAATGGTGTTTTCACACAACAATTTGAAATGCATCCTTGAGGCAAATTTATAATTTGTGATATTAGGCTATACAAATAAAATTGACTTGACTTCACTTGTCAGAGTTATGACTTCACTGGAGGTCAATGGAAATTATCACTGACAGCCATTTTACCTGTGAAATGGCGAAGGATCTGTAGCTTACAGCAAGGATGCCATCAGACCACTCATGAGAGACTGGATCAAATTGGCCATACAGTTGACCCATGGTGATGGACTTGGGGTTGATGACTGTGATCTGGACCTGGTTTTCATCCATCAGACCCTGGTTGAACATGCAAATACATATAAACAGACATAATGCATAATGATCAAACACTTATCTGGATTTCGAACAACAGAAATCCTTTACTTCGCAGATCAGGGAACTAAAAGAATGACAAAAATAAAAGAACCAAAAAAAGGGAGCAGCTGTATCAGCATTTGGAGCCACTCATTTGACCACATTTCCTCTGCCAAGGCTCATAAATCGCCTGGCAGGTAACTGTCTGCATGATAAAGAGCCTCTGCTAACAGAGTGGGAAAAGCCAAAACCAGAGCAAACGTTGTTTCAGAGACGAGCTGTCAGTCTGCATTAAAAAAGAGAGAAAAGCGGATGCTGTGGGGAAAAAAAACAGAAGCGGGACGGCAGACATGATGGGCGGACGACCAGTGATGATGACAATGATGATGAATGTGCCACTGCTGGGCATTTCATCAGTGAGCCTTCTTCTGTCTGCTTGGTGCTTGGTGTGATGCTTAGAAGCCCTCTTAACCATGTAAATACAACAAGCCAGTTGTTCTTATCCTCAGTGGGAAACAAGCTACCACCAAACAAAGAATATTAATCTGGCCAACTAGATACAGTTGCTTGCTTGGACCAGACATACAGCTCAGATATATCTTCGTAATGTAATATAATACACCTACCATGTACTCGCACATAAAATTATGATTTTTTTAAGGTCGTATGTAGCTTAAGCAAATGTAATCATGTATTGGCCCACAAAACCTAATGTGTGTTACATTTTTTTTAAACTGAAAACAATCTGAAAATGAGATTGTTTCTCTTAATTTGTTAAAAAAAAAACAATTGACCAAGTTTGATACTATCAGCAATGACACTGTGCATCATTATCTCAAAGAGAGAAGAGATTATACTGAGGGTTTTACATTGCTTTTTTTCAGTATATAATTTCCTTCTCTACTTCTACGTAAAAGTGTGGAATGTTTAGCCTTGTCTGCAGAAAGCCATTCCCATATCAAAATTATTCCCTAACTCAAAATTAAATCCATCCTCTTAAGCATCTATCTAGTACTTTTCCCATTAATTACTGCCTCCATCTCTCTCTATGGCCCACCGGGTATGTTCAATTCTGGGTGTGTTACCTTCTGACAGATGTCATACAGGGCCGCTGCCAGCACCCGGTAGGCAGAGGTCTTACCCCCAAAGGGCTCACCAACCAGCATGAACCCATGCCTTACGATCATCATCTCGAAGATCTGCAGGATCTTCTTTGCAAAAAAGTCAGTGACCTGCAGATTCATACGGCGGCTGTTTTCATTAATGGCATCCAGTAAGACATGGTAATCAGGTTTTGGAAGCTTAACTCCGGGGAACAGGTCAGAGGTGATTCCCTGAGATTAGTGTAGAGTTGGAGGAGTGTGAGGGAGGAATCATGTGGGTAGAGAAAGGGAACATATACATGGAATCAGAATAACAAACAAAAACACACACACACACACACGCACACGCACACACACACACACACACACACACACACACACACACACACACACACACACACACAGTGATGAAGTGATCTGATTTAAATAGAAAAAAAGTCCATGTGTGTCAAATTAATTGAATTGAGTTAAAACAGGCAAACACAAGTTCATTTGACCATGCGCCTGGATAAAAACACACAAGCTCCCATCCATCACACCTCAAAGAGTGGCAGATCATGGGCCAGGAATTTGGGCAGATTGACATCAATGATGGACCTCAGCAACAGGATGTCTTCATTCTCCTCTGGAAAACTCAGCTGTACAACAATAACCAGAAGAAGAGTAACAGGTACAGAGGGAGATGACAAGAATCTCAGAGTGTGAGAGAGGAGAGACCAAGAGAGACAAGAAGAGAGAGGGTGAGACAAAACAAAAAAGAAAGAAATGTAAGAAAATAGATGGAGAGAAGTGGACAAAGTGAAAGAGGAATAGGCGGGTAATGAAAGGCTTTGCCAGACAGATGAATTTTGGGGTCTTATGGGCAAAAGCATCACTCAAGTGTCTCTTCATACCACATGTAGCTGACATATACTCCCTTTAAATGTGACAGGAGCCATCACTGCTGTTTTCAGGCTTGCTCAGAGGCTAAATGCACGCCTTTCCTTTCCAAAAGTAATTTCGGGAGCGGCAACAGGGTAAGGGTCCCAGCGGAGCCCGAATAGAAATTCATGTAGAAATTAAAGGAATTCATCATAAGCTTCCTCCAAACACCACTGGCAGTGGGGGGCAGGGGCTTGTTTGTCATTTACACAAGGAGTTTAGGGTGGGTGGATGGCAAGCTGGAGGCAAGTGTGTTTGGGGTGGAGGGGTTGTAGGGGCACATATTAAGAACTTTATCTTTGGAAAGCAATCTGACGACTCATTCTTCCATTTTCACACTTCACGGTACTCTTGTTTTGTTGAGACCTGTTTGAAAAATAGGGAACGCTCAGAAGAACAAACATATCTCACTAAGATAGCCTCCCCTGGACACAGCAATAGCAATATTATGTTTCTCCCCAGAGTTGTACTCAACATAGGGGTCCTAAATGGAGGTGTCTCACACAACTGGCAACCATAACGATGTTCAGCATAGGGATTTGTCTAACCTCCTGTAACACTGGTTTTAGCAGAGTAATCTTCACTTCAAGCAATCTTAAAGTAATCAATTGTAACATTCTGAAATGAAAATTTGGTTAATTTTTTAATGCAAAAAAAGCAAGTTTGTTTGAAGCAGTGTACCCCTGATGCTACGGCACACTAGTTGAATCATAATCATGTAGGGATGGGAACCCTGTGCACTATGCATAATGAATGGTTAGCATTTCTGTAATATTCCATAAAGGCGTGTCATTTTGAACAAGCTTGTATTTGTGTCACTTTTCAACAGTACTGATAGGATGGCAACACCAATAGTGAAGACATTACAAGACCTGAGGTTTATCATGCAAGATTTCCAGTTGATAAAATGGTCTTGATTATTTCAACCAAGGACTTTGACAATTCAACATCCTTCGGATTCTAATTTGTGACATCAACCACTTAATAACAGTTGGGTTCCAACTGTAAATATCTCATTTTGAAACTTATATTCACATCTGTGTGAGAGAAAAAAATGGACACACAGCATACAGTATATTTATAATATGTATGTTGTAATCAGAAAGTAAGACAACATTTGACAGGCGTGATTTCATAACCCCTTTTAGTATGTGTCTGAAAGAAGTAAGTACTGCTTAGAGATGATAAAAAAAAATCCTGTCACAGCAAGTCTTTTGCCACACACCTTGAGGTTTCCTGCAGCAGTCAACACAGACTTGACAGCCCTCATCCCATAGTCATAGTGGTGCTGGGAGGACAGCTGCTCTGAACACAACCGATAGGTGGCCACGATCTTCACTGACAGTGGGCGTGCTGTTACAAAGCCGCAAGAGTAGAGAACAATCTCGGCAATCATAGCATAGTCTGGAACCATCATGGCCACAGTCCTGAACAGAGCCTGAATAAGGAAAGTAAGTCTGTTGGATGTATGCATGGTGGCATACTTTGAGGCATATAGGATTGTGCAAGTGCTTGAGATATGGTCTTGGACATGTGTACTTCTGCATGATTGTATTAGAATGTATGTGTGTGTTGTGTGTGTGTGTGTGTGTGTGTGTGTGTGTGTGTGTGTGTGTGTGTGTGTGTGTGTGTGTGTGTGTGTGTGTGTGCATGCATAAGCATACATGTATGCAACACATACAACGGTACTGATATTATATGTGTTCCCACACTTCACCACAACATCCTCTAAAAACTTTTTTTTTTTTTATAAATTTATTTCTGATTTTTCCCTTTTTTTCTCCCAATTTAGTGTCCAATTGATCCCTATTTTAATTCAAACACCCACCCTCGTATTGCATGCGTTCGCCAACTGCATCTCTCCGGCCGGCAGTCTCGAAGGAAAGCGCCTCCCCACTTTCGTGACAAGGCGAATCCAAGCCGAACCACTGTTTTTCCGACACACACAGAGACGCATTCACATGACGAACACAAGCCGACTCCGCCCCCCTCCCGAAGACAGCGTTGCCAATGATTGCTGCTTCATCGAGTCCGGCCATAGTCGGATCTGACGAGACCGGGGCGCGAACCCCAGTCCCCAGTGGGCAACTTCATCGACACCAAGCCGATGCTTAGACCGCTACGCCACCGCGGACTTACATCCTCTAAAAACTAAAAATCTCAACTAACATGACATAAATATGGCACACTACCAAATTGGATTTAGTCTAAATGATTGAGATAGACAAACAAAGCAAGAGAGGCAAAACTGAGATGGCTTGGACATGTGTGGACGAGAGATGCTGGGTATATTGGGAGAAGGATGCTGAATATGGAGCTGCCGGGGAAGAGGAAAAGAGGAAGGCCAAAGAGGAGGTTTATGGATGTGGTGAGAGAGGACATGCAGGTGGCTGGTGTGACAGAGGAAGATGCAGAAGACAGGAAGAAATGGAAACGGATGATCCGCTGTGGCGACCCCTAACCAAGCAGCTGAAAGTAGTAGTAGCAGATTGAGATAGAGACAGACAGCAAATGCATGAATTACTTTGAGATTGTCAGGTAGCTCAGAGCGTCCAGCGTAGCCAGGGTTCATGGTGATGAAGACTGCACAGGATGGATCCAGTTTCAGCTCTGTTCCCTCAAACATCAACATCTCAGCATTGGCAGCAATCCCTGGTAGACAAATGGTGCAATTTTCAGTGACTTGAACAACTGAACTAAACTGGACTCTGTCTTTATGCATGCTCAATAATCCATGTAAGAAAATCAAAGAAGGTTGAATCAGCTCATCTGGATACAACATTTATTGACAGATATGTTTCATCACTCAACGCTTCATCACTTGTGGATAAGGTGAGAGACATCATTATGGAGAGGGATGAAACAATGGTCTCTTATGATGTTAAGTCTCTCTTCATGTGCGTTCCTGTTGATGAAGCAGTGGAAGTGGTCCGTATGAAATTACAAAACAACCCCATCCTTAGCAATAGCACCACCCTTAACACTGACCAAGTATGTCTACTCCTGAAACTGCGTCTTCAGTCCACATACTTCACATACAGGGGGCAGTACTATAGGCAGAGGCATGGGTGTGCTGTGGGTTCCCCAGTCTCACCTGTAGTGGCCAACTTGTTTATAGAGGAAGTGGAAAAGAGGGCTCTGATGTCCTATCCAGGGACACCACCAGGCCATTGGTTCAGATTTGTGGATGACACCTAGGTTAAAATTAAATCTCAGGATATACCACATTAAATCTGTTGACAACCACATCAAGTTCACCAGGGAGGATGTGAAAAATGACAGGTTAGCCTTCTTAGACTGAAATTGCAATTGGTGATGGGGGACATTTGATTGTTGATGTTTACCATAAATTAACACTTACTGATCAGTACTTAAGGTTTGACTCTCATCATCCACTGGAGCACAAACTAGGAGTCATCAGGACGCTGTACCACTGAGCTGACAACGTCCCCACTGACACAGCGGCCGGGGAAGGGGAGAAATCCCACATTAAACAGGCCCTGGTTAAGTGTGTTTATCCTAACTGGGCATTTGTCAAAGCCAGGAAGATGCCGAAACAGTGCATCAGCTGTTCGAAGAGAGGAGAAGGACAGCAGCTGCCTAAGTGTAATCCAGTGGTGATTTCGTATGTGGTGGGAGTGTTGGAAAGTTGAGACCCATATTTTCCAAACACCGCATCTCAGTTGCTTTCAAACCCCAAAACACACTGTGCCAGAAGTTGGTCCACCCCAAGGATCGGGTCCCCAGCACAAACAGAGTTATATAGTGTACGCTGTTAAGTGCTGGGAGGATTGCCATGACTTGTACATTCAGGAAACTAAGCAGATGCTGGCCAAGAGGATGGCACAACACAGAACAGCTAACACGTCAGGCCAGGACTCCGCAATCTACACCCATCTACAGGCCAGTGGTCACTCTTTCAGGAATGAGGATGTGCACATCCTTGATAGGGAGGAATGATGGTTTGAATGGGGAGTCAAAGAGGCCATCTACGTTAAGAGGTAACCTGAACCGAGGGGGGGGCTAAGAGTAAATCTGTCACCATCTTGCAATGCTGTGATTGCAAACATTCCCAAATCCTCTGCAAATAGTACCCATTGCCATTGAAACTCTAGTTAATAGTCACACCCATATTTGCACATGAAACTGGTCGTTGGTTTCGGTCGTTATGCAACTGTATTGTTTATAAGGGTGGGGATACCTGCAGTCAGTTGAGACTGAAGATGTCACTTAGATGAGTGATGAAATGTATCTGTCAATAAACGTATCCAGATGAATTGATTCAACCTTCTTTGATAAACTGGATTCTGCTTTAAATTTCAAAGTAGGCAGTATTTTTCAATGACATATTCATAAACTGTTTTTATGAAAGCATACATTATGCACAGAGTACATATAAATAACTTTTCCCCACTAACACAGTAACACTAGAGACTGACATCTCAGGCTGAACCCAATAAGACCTGATGGGATTCAATGGGACATGGATGGACACCATTGCCTTTGTCAGGGCTAAAATTTCTTATGGTGATGCTTATGTTTGGATCAGACTTAAGTTTAGAAACATCTTCAAAAAATATTGTCACCAGCAATTCATAAACACAGAGCACAGTAATTTAAAAGACAAAGAAACACACACCTCTCTGTATGGTAAGAATCTGTTGGGCCACTACGGATAGCACCTCCAGGTCAATGCGGTTGAACTCATCAAAGCAGGCCCAGGCCCCACAGGACAGAAGGCCCTAGTCAGAGAAACACAAACACACACACACACACACACACACACACACACATGCACACGTGCACACAATTGGTAATAGGTCCTAATAGGTCCTGTCTGCTATCCCATGTGGCACTCACATATAACTCACATCTTTGGTATCACAGCATGGAAAACATTTATTTAATAAGTTATTCTTTTCATTGTCAAACCCAGCCACTGAGGATGCACAAGCCAGTGCATCCTTAGTGCCGGTCCCAAGCCCGGACAAATGGGGAGGGTTGCGTCAGGAAGGGCATCCGGCGTAAAATCTTTGCCAAATCAAATATGCGGATCATAAATAAGACTTACATACCGGATCGGTCGAGGCCCGGGTTACCAACGACCGCCACCGGTACTATTAACCAGCAGGGTGTCGGTGGAAACTATGCTACTGTTGGGCGAAGGAGAAGGAGAGGAGGAAAGCATGTCCAGAGGCAGCTAGAGAGGAGGAAGGGTAGGCATGTGGAGGTGAGAGTTGGAACTTTGAATGTTGGCACTATGACTGGTAAAGGGAGAGAGCTGGCTGACATGATGGAAAGAAGAAAGGTAGGCATACTGTGTGTGCAAGAGACCAGGTGGAAGGGGAGTAAGGCCACGAGTATCGGAGGTGGGTTCAAACTCTTCTACCATGGTGTGAATGGGAGGAGAAATGGGGTAGGGGTAATTCTGAAGGAAGAGTATGTCAAGGGCGTGCTGGAGGTGAAGAGAGTGTCAGACAGAGTGATGAGTATGAAGCTGGAAATTGAAGGTTTATTGCTGAATGTTATCAGCGCATATGCCCCGCAAGTTGGGTGTGAGATGGATGAAAAAGAAGAATTCTGGAATGAGTTGGACGACATGGTGGAGAGGGTACCCAAGGAGCAGAGAGTGGTGATTGGAGCGGACTTCAATGGACATGTTGGTGAAGGGAACAGAGGTGATGAGGAGGTGATGGGAAAGTATGGAGTCAAGAAGAGAAATGTGGAAGGACAGATGGTGGTCGATTTTGCGAAAAGGATGGAAATGGCTGTGGTGAATACATATTTCAAGAAGAGGGAGGAACACAGGGTGACGTACAAGAGTGGAGGAAAGTGCACACAGGTGGACTATATCTTATGTAGAAGGCACCATCTAAAAGGGATTGGAGACTGCAAGGTGGTGACAGGGGAGAGCGTAGCCAGGCAGCATCGGATGGTGGTCTGTAGGATGACTTTGGAGACCAAGAAGAGGAAGCGAGTGAAGACACAGCCGAAGATTAAATGGTGGAAGTTGAAGAAGGAAGACTGTTGTATGGAGTTCAGGCAGGAGTTAAGACAGGCACTGGGTGGTAGTGAAGAGTTGCCAGATGGCTGGAAAACCACTGCAGAAATAGTGAGGGAGACAGCTAGGAAGGTACTTGGTATGTCATCAGGACAGAGGAAGGAAGACAAGGAGACTTGGTGGTGGAATGAGGAAGTACAGCAAATTATACAGAGGAAAAGGTTGGCAAAGAAGAAGTGGGATAGTCAGAGAGATGAAGAAAGTAGACAGGAGTACAAGGAGATGCAGCATAAAGCAAAGAGAGAGGTGGCAAAGGCAAAGGAAAAGGCGTATGGTGAGTTGTATGACAGGTTAGACACTAAGGAAGGAGAAAAGGACTTGTACCGATTGGCTAGACAGAGGGACCAAGCTGCAAAGGATGTGCAGCAAGTTAGGGCGATCAAGGATAGAGATGGAAATGTGCTGACAAGCGAGGAGAGTGTGCTAAGAAGGTGGAAGGAATACTTTGAGGGGCTGATGAATGAAGAAAATGAGAGAGAGAGAAGGTTGGATGATGTAGGGATAGTGAATCAGGAAGTTCAGCGGATTAGCAAGGAGGAAGTGAGGGCAGCTATGAAGAGGATGAAGAATGGAAAGGCAGTTGGTCCTGATGACATACCTGTGGAGGCATGGAGATGTTTAGGAGAGATGGCAGTGGAGTTTCTAACTAGATTGTTTAACACAATCCTGGAAAGTGAGAGGATGCCTGAGGAGTGGAGAAGAAGCATACTGGTACCGATTTTCAAGAACAAGGGCGATGTGCAGAACTGTAACAACTACAGAGGTATAAAGTTGATCAGCCACAGCATGAAGATTTGGGAAAGCGTAATAGAAGCTAGGTTAAGAGGAGAGGTGACGATCAGCGAGCAGCAGTATGGTTTCATGCCACGAAAGAGCACCACAGATGCGATGTTTGCTTTGAGAATGTTGATTGAGAAGTATAGAGAAGGCCAGAAAGAGTTGCATTGTGTCTTTGTAGATTTAGAGAAAGCTTATGACAGAGTGCCGAGAGAGGAGGTGTGGTATTGTATGAGGAAGTCAGGAGTTGCAGAGAAGTATGTAGGAGTGGTGCAGGATACGTATGAGGGAAGTGTGACAATGGTGAGGTGTGCGGTTGGAATGACAGATGGGTTCAAGGTGGAGGTGGGATTACATCAAGGATCGGCTCTTAGCCCTTTCTTGTTTGCAATGGTGATGGACAGGTTGACGGACAAGATCAGGCAGGAGTCTCCATGGACGATGATGTTCGCGGATGACATTGTGATCTGTAGCGAGAGTAGGGTGCAGGTCGAGGAGAGCCTGGAGAGGTGGAGGTATGCACTAGAGAGAAGAGGAATGAAAGTCAGTAGGAGCAAGACGGAATACCTATGCGTGAATGAGAGAGAGGACAGTGGAATGGTCAGGATGCAAGGAGTGGAGGTGACAAAGGCATCTGAGTTTAAATACTTGGGGTCAACTGTCCAAAGTAACGGGGAGTGCAGTAGAGAGGTGAAAAAGAGAGTGCAGGCAGGTTGGAGTGGGTGGAGAAGTGTGTCAGGAGTGATTTGCGACAGAAGGGTACCAGCAAGAGTTAAAGGGAAAGTTAACAAGATGGTTGTGAGACCAGCTATGTTATATGGTTTGGAGACAGTGGCACTGACGAAAAGACAGGAGGCGGAGCTGGAGGTGGCAGAGTTGAAGATGCTAAGATTTTCACTGGGAGTAACGAAGAAGGACAGGATTAGGAACGATTATATTAGAGGGACCGCTCAGGTTGGACGGTTTGGAGACAAAGCAAGAGAGGCAAGATTGAGATGGCTTGGACATGTGTGGAGGAGAGATGCTGAGTATATTGGGAGAAGGATGCTGAAGATGGAGCTGCCAGGGAAGAGGAGAAGAGGAAGGCCAAAGAGGAGGTTTATGGATGTGGTGAGGGAAGACATGCAGGTGGCTGATGTGACAGAGGAAGACGCAGAAGACAGGAAGAAATGGAAACGGATGATCCGCTGTGGCGACCCCTAACGGGAGCAGCCGAAAGTAGTAGTAGTAGATTCTTTTCATTGTCACTAACAAGGGATCATTTAACTTTGGATGTGTTACGTACTTCAGTTTCTATTTTATATAGAGGAGATTTCTTTCTTTTTTCTTTTTTTTTGGATTTTCCCTCCTTTTTCTCCCCAAATGTATTATGCCAATTACCCCACTCTTCCGAGCCTTCCTGGTCACTGCTCCACCCCCTCTGTCGATCCGGGGAGGGCTGCAGACTACCACATGCCTCCTCCGATACATGTTGAGTCACTAGCCGCCTCTTTTCACCTGACAGTGAGGTTTTTCGCCAAGGGGACATAGCGCATGGGAGGATCATGCTATTCTCATGCAGTTCCCCCTCCCCCCCGAACAGGCGCCCCGACTAAACAGAAGAGGCGCTAGTGCAGCGACCAGGACAAATACCCACATCCGGCTTACCACCTGCAGACACGGCTAACTGTGTCTGTAGGGATGCCTGACCAAGCTGGAGGTAACACGGGGATTCGAACCGCCGATCCCCGTGTTGGTAGGCAACGGAATAGACCGCCACGCCACTCAGATGCCCATACAGAAGAGATTTCTGAAAAGCCCATTCAGCTTGTAGAAACTTTAGGTGACACATTCCTTGCCACAGCTTATTGAACATACAATAAATGACAAGGAATTGCTAGCTGCCTGGATAGCTAGCTAAATCGTTTGATGTGTGTGTGTGTATATATATATATATATACACACACACACACATACATATAGTATATATATATATATATATATATATATATATATATATATATATATAAACTCTTCAATGCAGCCGACAAAACTTCTAATTTTCATAAAATAGAACCCGATCAATATGACAATCTTCTACACAGCAACATCACCAAATCTTACAAGAAGGTTGTGAAGTCTGCTGAAAGGACAAAAAAAAAAATCGCATCAGATCTCAAATTAGATGACAGCATTGATGTCACCACCCAGAACCAAGCCTTTATTACCCTGAAAGACCACAAACTAAATTTCAAAAACAAACCAACATGTAGGCTTATCAACCACACCAAACCCGAAATAGGTAAGCTAAGTAAAAAAAAATATTGAAAATATAAAGCGGACAATTCTGAAGAGGGTTCCCTTAAACCAGTGGAAGAACACCTACCAAGTATTGAAAATGTTTAAGGACATAGATGACAAGAGCAGACATACGTTTATATGCTTTGATATTTGTGTTTTACCCCTCCATAACTAAAGAGCTACTAGACAAAGCTATTGAATTTGCCTGAACATACATCAAAATTTCCGACCAAGACAGAGACATAATAGCCCATGCTGAAGAGTCAATCTTATACCACAAGGGGATCCCATGGCAGAAACAAGGTAACAGCAAATTTGACATGACCATGAGCAGATTTAATGGGGCAGAGACTTGTGAGCTAGTGGGCTTGTACTTGTTGTCCCAACTACAGGTCCTAAACATCAACATCGGGCTATATAGACGACGGGCTGGCAGTCTGCAACAAACCGGCAAGAGAAGTCGAGAGAATAAAAAAGAAAATGTGTAGTATATTTGCAAACAATGGACTAAAGACTACAATTGAGGCTAACAAAAAACAGACTGACTTCCGCGACATCTCACTAGACCTTAGAAATGGTACATACAAACCATACATGAAGCCCAACAATATACTACAATACATCCACAGAGAAAGCAATCATCCACCCTCCATTTTGAAAAATATCCCAGTGAGCATAAACAAAAGACTCTCACGTTTATCATCCAGTGAAGCCATCTTTAATGAAGCACCCCCCCCCCATACCAGAAAACCTTACAAACATGAGGATATAATTTCAGACTTAAGTACAATCCACCACCAATTAGCGACAGCCAGCAACAACAACAAATTAGCGCAGCAGAAAGTGAAACATCACCTGGTATAATCCCCCCTACAGTGACACTGTGGCTTCTAATATTGGAAAACAATTTTTCAAGCTTTTGGATGAGTGCTTTACCCCAGACCACCAATTGAGGAAAATATTCAACAGAAACACTGTCAAAATGAACTACAGCTGCATGCTAAATGTTCATCAGGTTATTTTATCCCACAACACAAGCATCATGGCCAAGGCACAGACCCCCTCACCGCAACCAAGTACCTCCAACTGCAAATGCCGTGCTAAGGCATCGTGTCCTCTAGAAGGAAAATGCGAGATAGAGGGAGTCATCTACCAGGCATCGGCGACAAGAGAAGACAACTGCTATGTGGGCACTTACGTGGGATTAACAGAGGGCCCTTTTAAAAGTAGGTTTAACACCCATATGAATAGCTTCAGAAATGAGCATGCAAAAAATGCAACAGCCTTAAGCTGCCACATTTGGTCATTGGTAGACAAGAATATCAGTTATTCTGTCTCATGGAAAATCCTTGCAAAGAGTAGTGCATATTCAGTTAGGGGTAAAAGATGTAACCTGTGCTTGGCAGAAAAGTATTTTATTATTTGCAGACCTGATATGTCCACCTTCAATAATAGAAACAAATTGGCCACCAGTTGTAGACACTGAAAAATATCTCCTTTGTAACTATTAGTAAAACATCTTTATTATTCTCCCCCCATTAGATGATACACATATGACGTTTATTAGAGTTTTTTTATATGTTTTAAATATATATATTTTTTATATATATTTTAACTGCCTGTCCTTCCAACTGTGCCCTAACACCAACCCAATATATAATTCACATAAAGTACCTTGTTATATTTCTAATGTATGCCATTTCAACAGTGCCCTGGCCCCTAAATGCTTTTCAAATCAAACCCCAGTCCCATTGGTTGTAATATTTTCTACCCCTCCATTGGTTGCTGTGCGTCATAAGTACCTACCCCATTGGTTGTTATAATTTGAATGTTTCCTCATCTGATTGGTCGCTGTCTAACAGAAATTAAGGAAGTGACGCTGGACAACGTAAACTGTATAATCATTTGCGAATAAAACATTAGCAGCTGATGAGTGCGAGACGCATGAAACAGGCCTGTACTGCAATGCATTAAAACTTTTTTTTTTCATGTATCCGTGTTGATATTCCGCTCCTCATTAGTTGAGCACTTAAATCGCCATTGACAGTTTCGGAAAAAAAAGCTGTGTGTGTGTGTGTGTGTGTGTGTGTGTGTGTGTGTGTGTGTGTATATATATATATATATATATATATATATATATATTTAACAGTTGATGATTGCTTATGGCATGAAACAGGCTTGTACTCTCTCATAAAGAATTTACTTGACTCACCGGATTATATATATATATATTAAGATAGATGTAGGAATATACAGTGCATCCGGAAAGTATTCACACCACTTCACTTTCCCCACATTTTGTTATGTTACAGCCTTATTCCAAAATGGATTAAATTCCTTTTTTTTCTCATCAATCTACACACAATACCTCATAATGACAAAGTGAAAAAGGTTTTGTAGACATTTTTGCAAATTTATTAAAAATAAAAAACTGAAATATTGCATGTACATAAGTATTCACACACTTTGCTATGACAGTCAAAATTGAGCTCAGGTTCATCCTGTTTCCACTGATCATCCTTGAGATGTTTCTACATCTTGATTGGAGTCCACCTGTAGTAAATTCAATTGATCGGACATGATTTGGAAATGCACACACCTGTCTATGTAAGGTCCCACTGTTGACAGTGCATGTCAGAGCAGAAACCAAGCCATGAAGTCAAAGGAATTGTCTGTGGACCTCTGAGACAGGATTGTATCGAGGCACAGATCTAGGGAAGGGTACAAAAACATTTCTACAGCTTTGAAGGTCCCGAAGAGCACAGTGGTCTCCATCATTGGTAAATGGAAGAAGTTTGGATCCACCAGGACTCTTCCTAGAGCTGGCCGCCCAGCCAAACTGAGCAATCGGGGGAGAAGGGCCTTGGTCAGGGAGGTGACCAAGAACCCGATGGTCACTCTGACAGAGCTCCAGCGTTCCTCTGTGGAGATTGTGGAGATGGGAGAACCTTCCAGAAGGACAACCATCTCTGCAGCATTCCACCAATCAGGCCTTTATGGTAGAGTGGCCAGACGGAAGCCTCTGCTCAGTAAAAGGCACATGACAGCCCGCTTGGAGTTTGCCAGAAAGCACCTAAAGGACTCTCAGACCATGAGAAACAAGATTCTCTGGTCTGATGAAACCAAGATTGAACTCTTTAGCCTGAATGCCAAATGTCACGTCTAGAGGAAACCAGGCACCTCTCATCACCTTGCTAATACCATCCCTACAGTGAAACATGGTGGTGGCAGCATCATGCTGTGTGGATGTGTTTCAGTGGCAGGAACTGGGAGACTAGTCAGGATCGAGGGAAAGATGAATGGAGCAAAGTACAGAGAGATCCTTGATGAAAACCTGCTCCAGAGCGCTCAGGACCTCAGACTGGGGCAAAGGTTTACCTTTCAACATGACAACGACCCTAAGCACACAACCAAGACAACCAAGGAGTGGTTTCGGGACAAGTCTGTGAATGTCCTTGAGTGGCCCAGCCAGAGCCCAGACTTGAACCCCATTGAACATCTCTGGGAAGACCTGAAAATAGCTGTGCAGCGACGCTCCCCATCTAACTTTACAGAGCTCAAGAGGATCTGCAGAGAAGAATGGGAGAAATACTCCAAATATAGGTGTGCCAAGCTTGTAGCTTCATACCCAAGAAGACTTGAGGCTGTATTCGCTGCCAAGGGTGCCTCAACCAAGTACTGAGTAAAGGGTGTGAATACTTTTGTACATGCAATATTTCAGTTTTTATTTTTAATAAATTTGCAAAAATTTTGACAAAACCTTTTTCACTTTGTCATTATGGGTTATTGTATGTAGATTGATGAGAAAAAAAAAGGAATTTAATCCATTTTGGAATAAGGCTGTAACATAACAAAATGTGGGGAAAGTGAAGGGGTGTGAATACTTTACGGATGCACTGTATGTATAGACAACTTGGCAGCTGATGAGTGTGTGACGCACAAAAAGGCTTGTACTGCTATGAATTAAAGTTTTTTTCCCTACATCTATCTTAATATTCCGCTCCTCATTTGTTGAGCACTTTCATCAAAACCATTGACGGTTTCCAAAAAAAAAAATGCTATAGCGACAGAGCAAGAGAAGAGAGTAAAAAAGAAAGAGTAAAAAGCAGCACCCACTTTGAAGAATTTGCCCAAAGCAATGTAGTCCAGTCCATCAGAGCAGTTGAAGACCACACATTGCTTGGCAATGGCCTTAGCCAGATCTTTTGTTGTCTCTGTCTTCCCTGTGCCAGCTGGGCCCTCAGGGGCCCCTCCCAAATGAAGATGGAGAGCACCAAATAGAGTCCTGAAGGGAAATTACAAAATATATGGCCACAAGGCTAATTAGCAAATTATAATGCCCAATGTTCTGAACAAAAACGTAAGTACTAACGACCAATCGGGCATGTCAGAGGAAAGTGTTTTAACATGGCAAAAGCTTTTCATGATACATTTTTATTCATGTACTGCCCTCACTTCAAATAGTTAATATTGAACTTCTGACTAGGAAAATGCTTTTTGTCTTTGCAAAAAAGAGACGAAGGACATGCTAGTTGGATCAACAGGAAAGCAGATGCTAGGAATATTTAATGAACCAAAAACCCAGGAGATGTAGTCTCAAAAAAAATAAAATAAAAAAATGAAAAAATCAAGGCACGTTTTTTCCCCCCAACAGTTTCAAATTAAATTTATGAGTTTAATGTAAAAAAAAAGAAAAGAAAAAGTTAAAAGCATGACCGTGTTTTTAAATTACATGGTCATGCTTTTCAAAAGTTAATATTTTTTAATTATGCATTCATCGGAGAATAAATGCTTTTTACCTTAATTTTGTCAAACAGAATGCCTTGATGTATTTTGGAGACTACATTTCCTGAGTTACTGGTTTGCTTTATGTCTTTACCTTAAGTAGCCAGTATTACAGAAAGCAATAACTTTCTGATAAGAAAAGACTAGGCACTATTAGGGATGGGTATCGAAACCCGGTATTAAATGGGCACTGGTGCTAAATCATTAAAGACCGTAGTATTGATAAGCTCCAACATCAACAGTTGTGCTAATGGTATCGGAGAAATTAAGTAAATACATTTCCTACTTATTATTCCTACTTATTACATATTTAGGCTATATAAACATTATCTTGCACTTTTTATCTCACAACTCCGTTTCTAATTTGCAATAAGATTAAAACATTCGTCTATGATGCATTGTCGCTATTCCCAATCCCGAAGAGAGATCGCTCTCTTGGAGTCTGTTGTATGTGCGAGCCGAGGGGCACACATGCACACACGCATACACAGCCTGCTATTAGTGACAATGGCTGGGTGATAACTAAACGATCAAAAGTCTGGTTATACTTCACGGGAGTCAATGCTGACAATGGTCACTGCCACAATTGCAACAAATATTTTGCATGTAATGACAGAAACACAATCAATCTTTGCAAACATCTAATGAAAGTGCATCAAATACAGGTGGAGAAATGTAGTTTTCGACTGCCTAGCAGCTCGTTGTTCGTCTCTCATTGCGCCATCCACCTCAGGTATGTTATGTATGCTAGCAGCCTGGAGTTAACTAAATTATACAAACATGGGTTAATGATTTAAAGTAATGCCCTTTCCAGACATGAGAAAATAAAGCGATGTTAATTCTGTTCTTAATATGTTTTTTTTGTTTTTTTTTCCTCTTAAAAAATAACAAGAAAAAACCGATAAGAGTATCGTTAAAGTACCGGATTGATAAGCAGTAGAGGTACCATTAAAATCATCATTATCAACATCATCATCATCATCTTCTTCTTCTTGCTTATTCCCTGTTTCTCAGGGTTGGTGGGTCTGTAGAGGTAGTTTGCGTTTGTCTTAATTGTTCTGGCTTTAGCAGTTTTACCTGTAGCAACGGTCAGTGAGAGGAGTGATAACCAGCCGTGGAGTGTTTCCCAGGTACTCATAGCCGTATGCCAAGCCGGCATTGATCATCTTAGTCTGGAGGTGGTTCTCCTACAGGAGGAAAGACACCAGGTCAAGTAAATATGTATTACATATGGCAATAATAGAGTCTGGTTAGAAGTACAGAGAAATGTAATTTTCTCTATTCTAGGATGAGCTGAAAGCATGTCACAATTTTGAAAAGGGGTGATATTTAAAGTATTCTGATTCTAATTGAAAGGAAAGGGCACAAGGTGTTTAATGCAAAATTATTATTTGAAAGACAATCTTGCCTGTGTACAAACACATAAGAGAAGAACAGAGTGCAACCCGCTGTATTCCACTTTAAGTTGGAAGAAATCCAAATAATTTCAACACCCAACCACAGAATTGATTCTTTTTTTTTCTTAATGTACTGACAGCAGTCTATTATGTGGCAAGTAGCCTATGTGCCCAAATTAGATTTGACTGAGGATTCTATTTGATAGATTTGATTTCTTGAACAACTTCAACCGAGAATAACCATTTGAAAAAAAATTAGTCCCTCACTAAATCTTATTAGTCATCTAGTAAATTATTAGGCGAATCGGTTAATCAATGGCAAGGTTATATTTTACAACGCAACTACAGAAAATGATAAATGTAATGCCCCCCCCCCACACACACACACACACACTTAGATCACTTTTAATCACAATTAAAGCTGTGTCACAATTGGGGACACAGCTTTTGTCTCCAATTTGACAAGCCATCCCCAATTAACGGGTCTTTAGTCTGAAATGTGTCCATGAAAGTAGGATAAGTCAGGAACACACACACATACACACAAAACAATGACTTACCACCCAGTAGTAGCGTAGTTGACTGAGCCATTCAAAGTCGTTCTCATTGTTGATGCCCTTTTGGACCAGCGTGGCCAGCACATCCCTGGCATGAACATCCTGGACCACCAGGGCACCCAAGGTCACCCGGTTCTGCTTGGGCAGCTTCCCACGAACTAGTGTCACAATATCATCTATCTGCCTGTTGTTCTGCTGCAGGTAGGCCTCCAGGGCCTGCAGAAGAGTAAGGAGAAATGGCAGGCACTGTGGACTGATGGTAAGAGATAGCGACCCTCCCCATCATCGAAATATCACATGATTGATCCCCCCCCCCCCCATCATCCACTGCTGTCAAAGTGTTTTGAGCAAAACTGTGACTACTCTGTGTTGCTATGCTTCTGCTCATGGCTGCATGTTTGTCTGTCTGAGAATCCTGTGCAGAGAAAAACATATTTTGTAATACAGTGACTGACATGCTCCAAGTTAAAGCCTTCTGAAGGTCCCATTTCATTAAACAGCACTTAATTCCAGTACATAGCTATGGTTAAGAGAAGCCCATTGGCTAAATCTACTAAATAAGGTGTGCCAGCACAAAACCAATGGGCTGTACTCTTCATTTGATCTGAAAGATCTAAGTAGACTTATTAAGGCTGGCTGTTAGGTCCAGTGATTAGGTTCAACAGTAGTAGGTTCACGAAATGCTACTTTTGAAACTCAAATCAGTCTCCATGTTGAGAGAGGTTTGAGTGCTTTGCGTTAGATGGTGGTGAGTTAATCAAGTGACTTGGCCCAAAGGTAAGTAATATCGGCGAGTAAAAGACTAATCTGGATGAAAACATAATCCATTGGTCATGTAGCCAAGAGTAATCATGGCTTTTTTGATCTCAATTTCAGAACCCTTTTCTTTATTTAAACTACTTATAATCTCTTTGGCTTTGTTTGGCTGGGTATAGCTGTCAGGCTTATATCTATTTCCATTCTATATACAGTTAAATGCTAAAATGAATATCATACAACTTCAGTGCATTCCTCTTATATTCAGCAAGCATGTTCACATGCACCGTAATATCCAGTTGTTATAAAGCATTTTGAAGAGTTCCCTTTTGCTCGAATTACAAGAAACTCAAGAGTGCATATTAGGTGTTTTACAACACAATTCTTATAGTCAGCATAGCAGTCGTAGATTCATTTTAGGATTCTAAAAGATTATTGGTGTACGTGAAATACCAGCATATGTGCATGGTTTCCAACCATTACAGCTAACAATTTCTAGCTTCTATACATACTGCATGTAACTAATTTCAATAAAAACAAAAAATGGATTTTCATGGTCTGGCTTTTCACACCTTCTGTCCTGAGCAAATAGCTTGGTGGATATCCTTAGTCCAATAGACTTGTGAGACACACAGCACAGTCTGACTCGGCCAAGCACGCACCCAGTTAATCCTCAGGTCCTCAGGGTATGCATCAATTGCTTTCCCAATTACCTGAAATTGACAGTGAGAAGGCTACATATTTTAAACTAAGCCAGCTACTAGTAGAACTCTAAATTTAGAGCTCATCCGCAACTTTCTAATTGACTGTAAAGAAATTATGTAATTCATTCACTAGCCATCTGGTATTACTTAAAACATCCTGACACTGCACCTGGTGGTTTCATTATAAATGCATCCTTGTGTTTAATTTAGTTAATATATAGAGCCAACATCTCAAACACAGAATTTTGATAATCATATTTGAATCAATGTCAAACAGATCTCTAACTCAGCCTTGATGGCAACAATACAAAACAATGAATAACGTATTAAGTGCTTCACATGATTATGGTCATATGACCAGACTATGACAGTTCAAAGTTGTCAAAACTTTTTGACCTGTCTGAAATAAAGGTTGTAGAAGCCGTAACACTTTATGTAGGCCTACTTTGAAATTTTAAATGTTGCCAAACACCAGCGAGAAATGTGTTTATACCTGTAAGCTAACATTAATGAACAAATCAATGAATTAAATAATGAACAGGCAAATAATAAATAGGTATGCATTTGTTCAGCAAATAAATAGGTATGTGTTTGTTCAGTTGTAGATAGGCAACCAGTAGGTAAGTGGGTAAATAGATACAGTGCATCCGTAAAGTATTCACACCCCTTCACTTTCCCCGCATTTTGTTATGTTACAGCGTTATTCCAAAATGGATTAAATTACCTTTTTTTCTCATCAATCTACATACAATACCCCATAATGAGAAAGTGAAAAAGGTTTTGTCGAAATTTCTGCAAATCTATTAAAAATAAAAAACTGAAATATTGCATGTACATAAGTATTCACACCCTTCACTCAGTACTTGGTTGAGGCACCCTTGGCAGCGATTACAGCCTCAAGTCTTCTTGGGTATGAAGCTACAAGCTTGGCACACCTATATTTGGGGTATTTCTCCCATTCTTCTCTGCAGATCCTCTCGAGCTCTGTAAAGTTCGATGGGGAGCGTCGCTGCACAGCTATTTTCAGGTCTTTCCAGAGATGTTCAATGGGGTTCAAGTCTGGGCTCTGGCTGGGTCACTCAAGGACATTCACAGACTTGTCCCGAAGCCACTCCTTCATTGTCTTGGCTGTGTGCTTAGGGTTGTTGTCGTGTTGAAAGGTAAACCTTTGCCCCAGTCTGAGGTCCTGAGCGCTCTGGAGCACGTTTTCATCAAGGATCTTGTTATGTCTGCACACATCGACAGTGCTGCATTTGATTTGGTGCTGTTCTATTGTGCTGGGATGAATTGGTGATGCCTGCGGGCTCTGGGTTGTTTGATCGGGTCTGCCTGTGATGCTGTGTCAGTCTAAATAAACAATGCAAGGCAGAGGTTGTGTAGAGCGACAGCGCTGTGTCCTGACGTGACTTCTAAACACAATCTTGGCGACGAGGATGGCTGATATCTCTCTCCCACCACCTGCCCCATCCCTGGCATTACCTGGCGAGCCTCCGGTACCATGGACTCGCTGGCCACATAGTTTTGAAAATTACATCATAGCCTCAGGGCTCGACGATGTGAGCCAGGCTAGGAAGACGGCTCTGTTGTTACACTGCTTGGGAGCAGAGGGTCATCGTGTGCTCGGGACTCTGGGGAACGTCACAAACTTTGACGAAGCTGTGGGACTTCTAAACACCCATTTCGCTGCTCCACAGAGTGCCCTCCTTTGGCGATTTTTATTCCGTCAGTGACACCAACTGCCTGGTGAGTCTGCGCAGTAGTATGTAGCTAATTTGCGAGGGCTAGCTAGCTCATGCAAGCTTGGCGCGCTTCAAGACGAGATGGTTCGCGACCAGCTAATCGAACACACCAACAACGCAAAGGTGCGTGAGACTCTCCTGCTGAAAAAAGACGATCTGCTGCTGTCCAGAGCAATTACCATCACACTACAAGTTGAGAGAGCAGTTGAGTGTGCTGCTATGCTAAATACACAGCAAGTGGCCACCTCCAGTCAAGCTGCCAACAACTTCTCCCCCTACTCACGGCTGCCCATCGGGACGCAATCCAGCCAGAGCGAGGCGGGCGCCGACTCCGCTGAGGACATCCTGCAACTGCAAAGACAGCGTTCTCGGCCCCGCCCTCAACAGTCCTGTGGTAACTGTGGATCTCGGTCTCATGCTTCAAGGGCTCAGAACTGTCCTACCCGTGGCCAGACATGCCATAGCTGCGGTAAGCAAAATCACTTTGCCAACGTCTGTCGATCTTCCCCGGCTGGGTCAGAGAGCCACACCCCCCAGTCTTCAACCGCCATCATTCGCAAGGTGAGCTCTGGGCCAGTGTCATTCAAATCATGCACAGTCAACATTAATGATGTGTGCATCCCCCTGCTGTTGGACACCGGTGCGGGTGTGTCTCTCCTAAATGCTGATACCTACAGTCAATTTTTCGGTTCACTGCCACTGTCCGCACCCTCAGCTGTCCTCTGTGGGTATGGTGACTCCAAAATCGATCTGGTTGGCTCTCTCCAAGTGACTGTCCGCTATGGAACCAAGCTGGTGCCCAATGCAGTTTTTCATGTGGCACGCCGTGGGGCCAACCTGATGGGCCTGGACCTGTTCTCCGCTCTGGGGTTCTCCCTCTTAGACACAAGGGGGTAGCAATCCTGACTGTTGCCACGCCTTGGCAGCAGAAGTGGCCATCACTGTTTATGGGGCTGGGCTGCCTCTTCGCCTTCGCCCATCAACCTCTCCTCAACCCTGCTGTGAAACCTGTCATCCAACCACTGCGCCGCATCCCGTTGGCTCTCCGTGATGGGGTCTCTGCCGAGCTGCAACAACTGCTGGAAGCTGGCATCACTGAACTGGTGGACGCGTCACCTTGGGTCTCAAACCTCGTGGTGGCTAAGAAGAAGTCGAGGGGCCTGCGCGTCTGCGTCGATCTTCGTGCAGTAAATAAGGCAGTGGTCCATGATAAGCATCCACTGCCCACCTCAGAAGAACTCACTGCTCAGTTCTATGGCTCTGAGGTGTTCTCCAAGCTCGACCTCAGACAGGGGTATTTACAGGTGCCCCTCCACCCCAGCAGCCGAAACCTCACAGCCTTTGTGACAAATGCAGGAATGTTTCGCTACACCAGGATGCCTTTCGGTCTCAGCTCCGCCCCTAGCTGCTTCCAGAAAATTATGGTCTCCGTGCTGGCTGGCATACTGGGCATGGCCATTTATCTGGATGATATAGTGGTACACGGGCCCACCAGTGAAATCCACGACAAGCGCCTCAACATGGTCTTCGCAGCCCTGTCCAAGCACAAGCTAACTCTCAATGCTGAGTAATGTGTCCTCTCTGTGCCAGCCATCAAGTTCGTGGGGTTCCGGTTGTCAGCGAGCAGTGTAACTCCACTACAATCCAACGTGGACGCCATTCAGGCCATCCCTGAGCCCAGCTCGGCCGCCCAGGTCGCCTCCTTCCTGGGTATGACAGGCTACTACCTGAGGTTTCTTCCCCAGTACTCTGTGACCACAGCCCCCCTGCGCCAGCCGCTGCGTAAGGACGAGCTGTGGGTGTGGTCAAAGGCATGCAGTGATGCTGTGCGTGATCTCAAGACTCAACTGACTTCACCACCAGTATTGGCTCACTTCAACATCTCCAGCTCCACCTTTGTGACCTGTGACACGTCAGCCACAGCGATAGGGGCTGTGCTGTCTCAAACCCAAACAAGGTCCCAGAGGAGCTGGCTGCGTTCTCCCGAGTCAGACAGGAGCTCTCCTGCTGGAACGACACCTGCGTGGCACGTGGGTTTTGCACAGTGGTCCCAGCTGCTCTCCGTGCACGTGTTTTGAATATGGCGCATGAATGCCAACTGGCATTGTGAAACTGAAACAGCGCTGCCCATACCTGGTGTCGTGGCCGGGGATAGACAGAGATATTGAGGCTCTGGTGAAGGACTGTTCTGTCTGCCTTGTGAGTGGCAAGACTGGCCACCAGGCTCCCCCACCCCTGCAACCTCTCACCTGGCCCTCTCAGCCCTGGGAACACCTGCAGTTGGACATCTGTGGTGAGATTCATGGAGTTCCCCACCACCAATGCTTCCTGGTGGTCGCCTACGATCTACACTCAAAATGGCCTGAACTCACCACTTCCGGCACTGTGACCTCACAGGTCATCATCGACTTCCTGGACTCTCTCTTCTCTTGCTGGAGCCTCCCAAAGACCATCACCACTGACAACGGCCCTCAGCTGGTCTCTGCTGAGTTCACTGCTTATCTCGAAAACAAGGGCATCTGTCATATACGCACTGCGTATTACCACCCCCAACGCCAATGGCGGCGTTGAACGTTTTCACCAGTCACTGAAGAACGGCCTCAGAGCACACATGGCCCAAGGGTGCTCTTTCATGCAGGCCATCCGTCACACTCTGCTGCACTATCGGGCCACACAGCACTCGACCACAGGCGTCTCCCCAGCCTCTCTCATGTTAGGCCGGGAACTGTGCATGCCCCTTGACAGGTTCCGCCCCTCCACACCCCCGGCACCTCCGTCTGGGGTCAGAGCATCAGTCATTTGTCAGCAGACGCGGATGAAGCAACGGTTTGACCAGTCAAAACGAACCAGGGTGCCAGACATCAATGTGTCAGACTGGGTCAGGGTCCGCAGGCCCCACAGGAACAATAAAATGGCTTCATACTGGTCCTCTCCTCTCCAAAGTCACTCGTCAGCTGGGCCCAGCCACCTACCTCCTCAGCGATGGCACTCGGTGGCACTCCAGTCGTCTACGGAGGTGTCAGCTCTGCAACACACAACTGGTGACACAACCTTAGCCATTCCCTCAGCATGGCGAGACGCCCAGCGGCTTCATGCAGCTCCTATATGGGCCCCAGACATTCTTGGGCCTCAGCTTCCCCTGCCTTCCCCCTCCCCACCTCGGCCTGCCCAGCCTCAGGCCGCCTCGCAACCTGTTCGCACACGTTTACGCCCTGGCCACCTAGAGGACTTTGTGTCAACCTCTCATGTTTGAAATCCTGCCGGGGGGGGGGTGTTATGTCTGCACACGGGATCACCAGTGCTGCAATTAGTTAATGATAGCATCGTTCTATTGCGCCTTGATTGATGTGTGATGCCCAGTAGTTCTGTTATTGTTAAACCCTGCCGGGGGGGGGGGTGTTATGTCTGCACACATCGACAGCACTGCACTTGATTTGGTGCTGTTCTATTGTGCTGGGATCGATTGATGATGCCTGCGGGCTCTGGGTTGTTTGATCGGGTCTGCCTGTGATGCTGTGTCAGTCTAAATAAACAATGCAACGCAGAGGTTGTGTCGAGCGACAGCGCTGTGTCCTGACGTGATTTCTAAACACAATAGATCTCTCTGTACTTTGCTCCATTCATCTTTCCCTCGATCCTGACTAGTCTCCCAGTTCCTGCTGTTGAAAAACATCCTCACAGCATTATGCTGCCACTACCATGCTTCACTGTAGGGATGGTATTAGCAAGGTGATGAGAGGTGCCTGGTTTCCTCCACATGTGACGTTTGGCATTCAGGCCAAAGAGTTCAATTTTGGTTTCATCAGACCAGAGAATGTTGTTTCTCATGGTCTGAGAGTCCTTTAGGTGCTTTCTGGCAAACTCCAAGCGGGCTGTCATGTGCCTTTTACCGAGCAGAGGCTTCTGTCTGGCCACTCTACCATAAAGGCCTGATTGGTGGAGTGCTGCAGAGATGGTTGTCCTTCTGGAAGGTTCTCCCATCTCAACAGAGGAACGCTGGAGCTCTGTCAGAGTGACCATCGGGTTCTTGGTCACCTCCCTGACCAAGGCCCTTCTCCCCCGATTGCTCAGTTTGGCTGGGCGGCCAGCTCTAGGAAGAGTCCTGGTGGATCCAAACTTCTTCCATTTACAAATGATGGAGACCACTGTGCTCTTCGGGACCTTCAAGCTGTAGAAATTTTTTGGTACCCTTCCCCAGATCTGTGCCTCGATACAATCCTGTCTCGGAGGTCCACAGACAATTCCTTTGACTTCATGGCTTGGTTTCTGCTCTGACATGCACTGTCAACAATGGGACCTTATATAGACAGGTGTGTGCATTTCCAAATCATGTCCAATCAATTAAATTTACTACAGGTGGACTCCAATCAAGATGTAGAAACATCTCAAGGATGATCAGTGGAAACAGAATGAACTTGAGCTCAATTTTGAGTGTCAAAGCAAAGGGTGTGAATACTTATGTACATGCAATATTTCAGTTTTTTATTTTAAATAAATTTCTACAAAACCTTTTTCACTTTGTCATTATGGGGTATTGTGTGTAGATTGATGAGAAAAAAAAAGAATTTAATCCATTTTGGAATAAGGCTGTAACATAACAAAATGTGGGGAAAGCGAAGGGGTGTGAATACTTTCCGGATGCACTGTATATGCACAGATAGGTATACAGACAGATACACAAATAGGTACAAATATAGAAATAAAGATGTGTAAGCTATACCTTATGCAGTGATGCAATCATGCCATTCTCCAGCTCCAGAAGCCATTTCTCCACTTGGCCTCTGGCCTTGGAGGTAGATATGATGTTCAGCAAATGAACAACCTCACCCTCACTGCTCTTCATATGGGTTATATCCAGCACATCAGTGAACACTACACTAGCAATGCCTTCGAAGCACTTCTTCAGGTGGGGCTGGACCCTGGAGATATGAGGGAAAAGAGAGACAGTGGCAATAGAATATATGTAGAAGAGGTTGTATTGTCTGATATTTGTAATGTGTATGGTATAATGTCTATAGCATGTCTTCCATTGTCACTGTAAGTAACGTCCTGGAAAGGCAAGATGAACGTAATATGATTTGGTATTTAAACATGCTCTTATTCCCATTCTGAATAGTAATATGATCAGGGATGGTATCGTGTAGTAACACAAAGATGCATAAAAAGGGCAATAAATCAATAATCTTCCACTGGAAATAAATGTGAATTGAAACGTGAAAGCCCTGAAAAAACAAATCCCTAAATCTGGGTCCATGTCCATTACTAAAGACAGAAAACCCATCTCTGTCCTTCATTATGAAATACACAATGCAATGCCACAGTGGGATGATGAAGCTAAACTGCTTGTATAAAAAAAATCAATAGTGTCTACACTGAATGTTATTCACATATAGTGGCATATTTGCTGCGTGTTTTATCTCAACAGTTACTGATGCTTTTGTAGGTAGAGAACACAAAGGAGATGCCGATCTAATCTTCCAATAGCCATTATTATAATAGACTGTAGCTTCTCTTGGAAACTTCAAAACATGCTTAGCTAGAGGGATTTGTTAAACCATCTAAGGACTATACCCATGCAAAACACATTGGCCACAGAATATACTGAACCATTTAGAACAAAATAATTTTAGCAAGACATACATATTTTACCACAAGTTAAAGCATGAAATGGCATGGACTGAATAAAGCTAAGTTGCTTAAAAGAAAATATTGGCTGGATAATTGCATGAGCTTAATGATTAAATTCAATGCTGACAACTATCTAAGAATTAAAATGGCTGGCATTGCCAGATAATCAATACAGTAGCACTATCATGCTTAAAATGGCATTAAAGGCCAATCATTCCACTGCAGATTGGGCATCTCGCTACCAACACCTCTTTTCACCACAAGAGACCCCCTTTTATTACAATAGCACTTGACTCATGGCCTGGCCTCTAAAACCAAGCTACCCTGTCCTCCATTTCCACACTGTCTTCCATCCCAGAAAATCGCTTCTTTACAGAGGAGCTAACAACTGAACATGTCTATGATGAAAACCCCCGGGTAAAGGAAGGATGAAGAAGCGAATGAAGACAGAAATGTGAGAAAGGGGGAAAAGAAAATGTCTGGAGCTCCTATATCTGGACTAGTATTCATTATTAACCAAATACCCTGGGTGAGATGAGACAAAGGTTGCTTATCAGCAGGGCCCTTGCTTCTGGGGGATCCACTGTAGAGGTAAAGTAGGCCAGGGAATTGTGCACGCAAAAAGAAAAGCTAGTATAATTAAATTCCTACAGTTAGCACAGGATTTTCAAGGGAAATCTAAGCTCTAAGGAAATTCTCCCGCTCTCTTTTGTGCCAATTCATATTATCATAAGCAAAAAAAAAAATATGGCTTAGGTTTTTTGTTTCTGATTCGCTGCACATAGCTGTGACACAGGTGATTACTTAACTGTCATAAATCTACAGATCTATTAAAAACCTTTATCATTTCTACAAAGAAGGGCATTTCATTATCAAGTTTTGTTCAAATTTGAAAATTGTTTACGACAATGTAGCATTTGACTCTTGAAGTATGTAGTAGGCCATAACAATGCCAGTTATTTTTTTCCAATGCATCTTCGAATTCATGGCTTGTTCATTTGTAAAGCCAAACACCAACCTGTTTTATGTCAACTGATATCCCCCCCCCCCTTTTCCTCCCAAATTGTATCCGGCCAATTACCCCACTCTTCCGAGCCATCCCGTTCGCTGCTCCACCCCCTCTGCCGATCCAGGGAGGGCTGCAGACTACCACATGCCTCCTGCGATACATGTGGAGTCGCCAGCCGCTTCTTTTCACCTGACAGTGAGGAGTTTCGCCAGGGGGATGTAGCATGTGATGTCAACTGATAATTCAAAAAACTCACCTTATGCTACAGCAATACCAAGTGTATGACAGTTGTATCAATGCCAATGTTATTAGATGAATTTACAAGCAATAACTTCAGCAGCATACAGCAACTATTATAGCACATCTTGTCCCCAAGGGCAATAGAAGGGAGGTGTCACAAGCAATCAATTTGGTAGGCCTCACGATTGGTCTACTAATGCCTGTCTCAGTTGATTTGAACACTTAAGATCTTGAGTATGCCAAAACTTGTCAACAGAGAACACTCTTCAGGTCATCAAGAGAAGCCTCTTCAATCTAACATCATCAAAACCTTAAGTAAGGAGTAATCCACTGCAAGCTGTGCATTAAAGGATTTCAACACGATATTTGGAGGCAAAGAACCATTCTGCAGTGTGTGTTAAAATCCTTTAACACACACTCCAAGGTGTGTGTTAAAATCCTTTAACACACCTTGGAGTGGATTATCCCAAATACCACAGTCACTTGCCAAAAAATTAAAATAAAGCATTCGTTTATTTTTGTTGAACATCTTGGATTCAGAATTAAAAGGTAATGAAGCAAAAGTTAGCAGCCAAACTAACTTTGAATGTTCACTGTGCTATAGTTTCTATGGTTACATAGCAAATTTGTGGCCAGTGCATGAATTTAGAACAGTGGTTGCACTTTCGCTGAACTACATGTGCATTATATAAGTTTAATGCACATCCTCCAACCAGTCAGAAACCAGTATTCTCTGTGACCATGGTAGAAACTAAAATATTAAATTCCAAACTTTATCCTCTTTTTACTGCCATATAAATGGAGTTTACATTTTAGGAACTACATAATTTCCAATTAAACTCCATAACAACTTTTGGTTTTGGCCCAATTCCATTTCTATCTCTGGCCTCACTACAATCCTGAAGATTTTTATGCAAACAAATGCTATTTTTGATACTTTCTACTGCTGTCGTATTTAAGACAACAGCTAATCCACAAATATCCATATCTTTCACTCTTTAATATTTGCTTATTTCAATGTTACTCTTGGATAGGATTTTCCTGAAAAAAAAGTATGTATCACATTGGGCTTGACAGCTCAATCATAACAGCCAAATGAAGAAGAATAAGACAGGTAGCAAAATTCATATGGCTAACAAGCAGATATGGCAGACCAAACTTGATGACTTTTACTAACAGATAATATCAGGTTCAACCATGTTTTTTGTGTGGTGGTGCCTACAAAACAGCATGGATGACTCCATTTCATTTTGATTGGATCTCTGAGATTGGACTGTGCAAGAAGCAATGTAATTATGTGTATCACCATAGGTGTTGTTAAATTAAACAACAACAATTGTCTTCGGGATTGTAGCCCCCTCCCCAACTGTACTTGGCCAATTACCTTACGCTTCACGTCCGGCTTCCCACCCGCAGACACGGCCAATTGTATCTGTAGAGACACCTGACCAAGCCAGAGGTAACATGGGGATTCGAACCGCCGACCCCCGTGTTGGTAGGCAACAGAATAGACCACTACGCTACTCGGGTGCCAGGATTGTAGCTTTAAAGGGATACTCCAATGCAAAACAATATTAAACTAATTTAATATTGTGTGTAAAACCACATTATCTCTCTATTATTGGCTCCCTAATGCAATGGCAGGAAATAATTGTTACAGAAAATAAACATTGATATTGGTCAAGGTGTAGTATGTCAGTTTGACGTATACCTCTACCTTTCACTGATTTGAAGAACAACAACGAGCAATATGGTTGATTTTACAGCTACCTCTCCCTAAAGATGAAAGGGGAGCAGACTAAGTAATTCTATATCATCCTTCAACTGAGAGAAACTCCTAGCTTGCTCCTATTAGCAGACATTGCTAATTTGAAAGTAATGGCTTCAAATAAATTTCAGGATTATAAATTAGATAAGGACACATTTCATTAGATTTTATTGAAGTCAGATATTGAAGGATACCGTTTTGAGCCCAAATAAACCTTGGAGGAGGAGGTAAGCAAAGACATGAGTCAGCAACTCTGGGTCCTCCTGGAAACCACCACAGGGCAACTCTGTGAGAATGACGACTGGTTGTGTCCGTTTTGAAATTGTACCACAATGCCAACCAAAATGGAAAGTGTTAGCTCTAATGACTGGGACCGGGCACAGTTCTTTCATTCATTGGTGGAGCAAGTAATGAACGAGGAGGAGTAAGTGTGCAACACTTCACACCCTGGTTTTTACGTCCTCGTACAGTGGCTTCAGAAAGTATTTGGACCCCTTCACATTTTGCATATTTTATTGTGGATAAATTGCCATTTTTGCCCATCAAACGATACTGAATAAACCATAATGATAACGTGAAAACATGTTTTTAAAATGTTTTGCAAATTTTAAAAAAAATCGAAAACTCATTTATATACACTACCGTTCAAAAGTTTGGGATCACCCAAACAATTTTGTGTTTTCCATGAAAAGTCACACTTATTCACCACCATGTGTTGTGAAATGAATAGAAAATAGAGTCAAGACATTGACAAGGTTAGAAATAATGATTTGTATTTGAAATAAGATTTTTTTTACATCAAACTTTGCTTTCGTCAAAGAATCCTCCATTTGCAGCAATTACAGCATAGCAGACCTTTGGCATTCTAGCTGTTAATTTGTTGAGGTAATCTGGAGAAATTGCACCCCACGCTTCCAGAAGCAGCTCCCACAAGTTGGATTGGTTGGATGGGCACTTCTTGCGTACCATACGGTCAAGCTGCTCCCACAACAGCTCAATGGGGTTCAGATCTGGTGACTGCGCTGGCCACGCCATTACCGATAGAATACCAGCTGCCTGCTTCTGCTCTAAATAGTTCTTGCACAATTTGGAGGTGTGTTTAGGGTCATTGTCCTGTTGTAGGATGAAATTGGCTCCAATCAAGCGCTGTCCACTGGGTATGGCATGGCGTTGCAAAATGGAGTGATAGCCTTCCTTATTCAGAATCCCTTTTACCCTGTACAAATCTCCCACCTTACCAGCACCAAAGCAACCCCAGACCATCACATTACCTCCACCATGCTTAACAGATGGCGTCAGGCATTCTTCCAGCATCTTTTCATTTGTTCTGCGTCTCACAAACGTTCTTCTTTGTGATCCAAACACCTCAAACTTGGATTCATCCGTCCACAACACTTTTTTCCAGTCTTCCTCTGTCCAATGTCTGTGTTCTTTTGCCCATCTTAATCTTTTTCTTTTATTGGTCAGTCTCAGATATGGCTTTTTCTTTGCCACTCTGCCCTGAAGCCCAGAATCCCGCAGCCGCCTCTTCACTGTAGATGTTGACACTGGTGTTTTGCGGGTACTATTTAATGAAGATGCCAGTTGGGGACCTGTGAGGCGTCTGTTTCTCAAACTAGAGACTCTAATGTACTTATCTTCTTGCTCAGTTGTGCAACGCGGCCTCCCACTTCTTTTTCTACTCTGGTTAGAGCCTGTTTGTGCTGTCCTCTGAAGGGAGTAGTACACACCGGTGTAGGAAATCTTCAATTTCTTAGCAATTTCTCGCATGGAATAGCCTTCATTTCTAAGAACAAGAATAGACTGTCGAGTTTCAGATGAAAGTTCTCTTTTTCTGGCCATTTTGAGCGTTTAATTGACCCCACAAATGTGATGCTCCAGAAACTCAATCTGCTCAAAGGAAGGTCAGTTTTGTAGCTTCTGTAACGAGCTAAACTGTTTTCAGATGTGTGAATATGATTGCACAAGGGTTTTCTAATCATCAATTAGCCTTCTGAGCCAATGAGCAAACACATTGTACCATTAGAACACTGGAGTGATAGTTGCTTGAAATGGGCCTCTATACACCTATGTAGATATTGCACCAAAAACCAGACATTTGCAGCTAGAATAGTCATTTACCACATTAGCAATGTATAGAGTGTATTTCTTTAACGTTAAGACTAGTTTAAAGTTATCTTCATTGAACAGTACAGTGCTTTTCCTTCAAAAATATGGACATTTCAATGTGATCCCAAACTTTTGAACGGTAGTGTAAATATTCAGACTCTTAATTCAGTACTTTGTAGCCCCTTATTACAGCTTCAATTACAGCTTTTTTTCCCCACTTCCAGTGTCTGCGCGAATTCACGTTTGCATCAGCCTCACCCAGTACTATCCATGCAGTGTCTTTGTCCATGTCTGCGTCTAAGTTTTGTCTTCGTTTGATGGCTGGGAGAGCTGGCACTGGATCGGCTGAGAGAGTGAGGCATGCTAAGATAACTGCTAGCCCATGCAGACCGGCAGTTCTGATAACACTGAGGGCGGTCTGGCGGCAGCTTCACCTGGCATTGACCGGTGTTTTTGATGTCATCATGAGGAGTGCGGGGAGGTGTGTCAGGGTGTCTGGCTGGGGGAGCTGGCGCTGGATTGGCTGGGAGAGCTTGGTCTGCTTCATCCGGTGGGCCCGGGGACCACGGCCTCTGCCTGGAGCTGCACCCGAGGAGGAAACGCTGAGGGCAGTCTGACAGGACACGGAAGCAGAGTGGGCTAAGCTAACTGCTAACCCATGCAGATCAGCGGTTCCGACATTCATTCTGGCTGGCGTTCATTCCCTTGGAAAATGATTTTTTTGCATGTGTTGGTTTGGGTATGTGTGTTCTTGTAGTTTTTGGATGTGCTTTTGTCTTTGTATCGTACTGCTGTGGTCTGGGGGAAACGGCATTTCGTTTCATTTCATGTACACAACTAAGTGAAATGACAAATAAAGTGTTCTTGATTCCTGAAGTCTTGTTTCACACTGGCCAAAAAACCCGCAAAAAATCCGATAATGTCCGCCTTTGGTCAATGTAAAAAGGTGGATGTTAGTGGGGTTTTCTGGCCAGTGTGAAAGGGGTATTGGGTAGGTCTCTAAAAGCTTTGCACACCTGGATTAATAATAATAATGCATGTTGTCCATGCTTCTCCATGGAAAATGACAGACTCTGAACACGGTAGCCCTGATTCAACATGACACATACGAGGAGGGTCCAGAGATAGCGGGCGACATGAACAGCCTGCGAGGAAACACAACTGATTCACCTCCGGACACCGAACAATCTCACTCCACCTCACTCCAACCCAGGCCTTCTGACAGGGAAAATCTCACTCCAACTCACTCCAACCCAGGCCTTCTGATGGGGAAAATCTCACTCCACCTCACTCCAATGTTGCCCAAAGTGAGCAGGAGCTACTTCTCTGGGCCAAACTGGTGACAATGCTGTGCAAAACCATAGTACTGCCATGACTTTCAGTCGTCTTCTGTGATAATTACTTCACCAGTTTCAACTTAATCCAGAACCTGCACTAAGCACTGGGTGTCAACTGCATCGGCACTGTCTGTCGGTCATCAAGGGAGCTCCACTGGTGCGGTTTTGACGAAGAGCTGATGAAGAAAGGGCATGGAGCTTTTGATTACAGATCTTCTAAAGGGGGTTGTCGTGGTGAAATGGTTTGACAACAAATGTGTCAAACTTCTAAGCAGTGCCTGTGGGGTTGAGCCTCTTTCGACTGTAAATCAGTGGAGCAAAGAGGCCAAGGCGAAGATTTCCATCCCATGCCCCTCACTCATTCATGCTTACAATGAGCACATGGGCAGGATTGATCTTTCAGACATGTTGGTCCACCTATACAAGAGCCCAGCCAAGCCAAGGCGATGGTACTTTCCCCTCTTCGGATACATCCTTGACCTGTCCATCTCCAATTCCTGGCTGGTCTACAAGAGGGACTGTGCCCTGCTGAATGAGAAACATATGCCTCTCAAAAGGTTTCACCTGGTGATCACCAACAGTGTGAAGCAAGTCAACAAGCCAGCCAAGGTTTCGTCTGGTGGTCACCCACAGTTTGAAGCAAGTCAACAAGCCAGCCCAAGTTGGAAGACCATCCTCCTCCTCACCAACACCCATGTTGTCTCAGAAGAGACACTACACCCAGACACTACATAAAACCAGCAACAACAGGATCAATACAAACTACATGGATCCAGCAACAACAGGATCAATACAAACACATACAGACCCAATAATGGTCAAACATCAACACCACTGAGATCACTGCTGCCATCAACAAGACCAACAACTGGAAGGCACCAGGGATAGACACAATTGCCAACTTCTGGATCAAGAACCTGCCCAAGCATCCATGAAGACCTCACATGGGCCTACAATGATATCATCAATAATCCAAAGAAATGTCCCATATGGTCCACATGGGGAACCACGTACCTTCTCCCAAAGACAGAGGAGACACGGAACCCAGAGAATTACAGACTCATCACCTGCTTACCAACAATGTACAAGATCATCACCTCCATCATCACAAAGAGGACCTATAGCTTCCTCGACAAAAAAAACTTGTTACCAGCAGAACAGAAGGGATGTAAGAAAGGTAGCTATGGATCCAAGGACCAGCTACTCATCAATAAAGCCATATTGCAAGAGGTCAAATTGAAGAAAAAGAACTTGTCAACAGCATGGATTGACTACAGGAAGGCATTTGACAGCATGTCACACTCCTGGATAGAGAAGAGCCTCAAGAGCTACAGAGTCTGCCCAACAACTGTCAAGTTCATTATGGAGAGCATGAAGACCTGGAAGACCACCCTGAATCTCCATCATGCAGAGGGGTCGTTAACATCGAGACCGATCAACATCAGAAGCGGAATCTTCCAAGGGGACTCACCATCACCACTGCTCTTTTAGCTTGCACTAGCGCCACTCAGCAATCTACTGAACAACAGCAGCTATGGGTACAAATCACAGAATGGCAAACTGACCCACCTGTTCTACGTTGACGACCTCAAGATGTTTACCAAGGACGACAATCAGCAGAAGGGTCTAGTCACCATCGTCAAGACCTTCAGCGACAATATCAAGATGGAATTCGGAATCGACAAGTGTGCCAAAACCACTTTCAAGAAAGGAAGACTTACCAAGACCGCAGACTTAGACCTTGACATTGACACCATAATCAAAGAGCTAGACCAAGATAGCACATACAAGTACCTAGGAGTGAACAAATGAGACAGCATACATTACTCAACCATGTAGGAGAAGATCCAGAATGAGTGCCACAGGAGTGTGTATGGTACTGAAGAGTGAACTCAATGTGGCTAACAGAATTGAAGCTATCAACACCCTAGCAATACCTGTAGTGACGTACACCCTCACATCATCAATTGGAAACTGAACGGCATCAAGACACTAGACACCAAGACAAGAAAGATGCTGACCATGGAGAAGATGCACCACCCAGAAGCAGACGTCGACAGGCTGTACCTACCAAGAGCTTCAGGAGGACGAGGCCTAGTCCAACTCGAACTGAACTTCAAGACTACAACTATCGGGCTGGATGCATACCTGACAAAAACAGATGACCCACTCCTTCGAATAGTAAAACATCAGATCTACTCCATCAATAAAGAAGCTGCACAATTCAAGAAAGACCATGATGTCCCAGAAACTCCATCAACAGAAAATGAGGCAAATACCTACGCCAAACGAGTGACGCAGAAGGCAAAACACCATGGCCAGCAGCAACTGCAAAAAAACTCGGAGGACAAAGCAATGTACGGGAAGTACCCAAAAAGAATTAAAGACGCAGACGTGGACCAACAAAAGACACACCAGTGGCTGAGGAGCACCGGGCTGAAAGCAGAGACAGAGGGCCTGATAATCGCTGCACAAGACCAGAGCCTGGCAACCAGATCCTATCACCATCACATCATCAAAGATGGATCAGACCCAAAATGCAGAATCTGTGAAATGTACAAAGAAACCATTGACCACATTGTCTCAGGTTTCCTGGAACTGGCAAAGATCGAGTACATATACAGGCACAACAAGGCAGCAGCATACCTGCACTGGACGATCTGCAGGAGTTACAAAATCAAGACGACTGAGAAGTGGTACGAACATCAGCCAAAAACGGTCACTGAAAACAATGATGTCACCATCCTCTGGGACATGCCCATCCACGCAGACAGAGAGATAAAAGCCAACAAGCCCAACATCGTTATCAAGGACAAGAAGCAAAAGAGGTGCATACTCATCGACATGGCAATACCATCAAAAAAAAACAAAAAAACACCTCAGTTAAAGTCACAGAGAAGCTGACCAAATACAAAGACCTGGAGATTGAAATCAACAGGATGTGGAGAATGAAGACTGAAACAACACCAGTGGTAATCGGAGCTCTAGGACTCATGAAGAAAGGAATGGAAAATTTCACCAACCGTATCCCAGGCAACATCAACATCTGTGCAGTCCAGAAGATTGTCCTACAGGGAACAGCCCACATATTATGACAAGTACTGTCAATCATGTAACATCTGCCCTATAGTGCCTCAGGTCCATAGTTTGGACCCGGCTCTACAGGATGTAAAACAGGAAACGTGAAATAAATGATGATGATAATAATAATAATAATAACTTTTGTATTTATATAGTGCTTTTCTAGGCACTGAAAGCACTTCACATTGAAGGGGGTAACTCACTTCAACCCACCTGGGTGATGCAAATCAGCCATTTTGTGCCAGAATGCTCACCACACATCAGCTTGAGGTGCAGAGGAGGAATCATTGAGCCAATTACATGGGGGAACAATTAGGTGGCCAGGTGGAGACAGCCAAGTTGGGAATTTTGCCAGGACACTGGGGAGCCCCCTACTCTTTGCAATAAGTGCCGGAATGATGGCGTTGAGCTGAAGTCCACAAACAGGATCCTTGCATATGTTAGTGGGCAGTCAAGATGTTGCAGGTTGTAGTGCAGTCCCATGTTGACTGCATGATCCACTGAACTGTCTGCCTGGTGGGCAAACTGCAGGGGGTCCAGAAGGTTTCCTCTGATGTTCTTCAGGTGGGCCAACACCAGTTGTTCAAATATCTTCATGACCACAGATGTCAGAGCAACAATCATTCAGTCCAGTGATGGAGGGTTTCTTTGGGACCGGGATGATGATGGATTGTTTGAAGCAGGAGGGGACTTCACACAGCTCCATTGATATGTTGAAGATCTGTGTGAAGACTGGAGCTAGTTGGTCAGCACAGACTTTAAAACAGGATGGGGAGACACCATCTGGACCCAGTGCTTTCCTGGTTTTGTGTCTCTGGAAAGCTGGCTCACATCCTATATCTTGAGTGCAACCTGAGTATCAGGGGGGAGAGTAGGGGCATTGCCAGAGGTGTGATTGGGGCTGTTGTTGGGCTGGAGTGGGTGGGAGGTGTAGATTTGTCTCAAACCTGCAATAGAAGACATTCAGGTTGTCAGGCAAGTCTTTGTTTGCCTCAGCATGGGGGATGGTCTTCTATAGTTTGTTATGTCTTGCAGGCCCCTCCACACTGACACAGGGTCATAAGCTGAGAACCTGTTTTTCAGCTTTTCAGTGTAGCTCCTTATAGCCACCCTGATCTCCATTGTCAGGGAATTTCTGACCTGCTTGTACAGAGCTCTATTCCCACTGCTGTAGGGATCCTGCTTGGTCTCCCACAGTTGTCTTAGTTTGGCTGTGAACCATGGCTTGTTATTGTTGTATGTGCAGAAGGTCTTGGTAGGCACACACACGTCTTCACAAAACCTGATGTAATATGTCACATTGTCAGTTAGTTCATCCAGGTTGCCAGTTGCAGCTGCAAATACACTCCAATCGGTGCAGTCAAAACAGTCCTGCAGTTCCTGCTTTGCTTCGCTGGTCTATTTCTTCACTGTTTTAAACACAGGCTTTGCAGATTTTCGTTTCTGCCTGTAAATTGGAATAAGATTAACCAAACAGTGAACAGAGTGCCCCAAAGCTGCCCGGGGGACAGAACAATATGCATCTTTAAGCATTGTGTAGCAGTCGTCCAATGTGTTATTTTCACTGGTGGGACAATTAGCATGCTGTCTGTATTTTGGTAGTTCGTGATTTAATTTTGCTCTGTTAAAGTTGCCAAGGATTACGAAAAGTGAGTCTGTATGTTTTTGTTCCAAGCTGGTAATTTAGTCAGCCAGGGTTTCCAGTACGCCATTGATGCTGGCCTGGGGTGGGATGTAAACACCGACCAGGATGAAGGTTGAAAGCTCCCATGGTGAATAAAATGGCTTGCAGGGCGTCCGAGTACCGTATCAGTCTATACCGTTGCCTACCAACACAGGAATCTACAGTTCAAATCCCCGTGTTACCTCCGGCTTGGTCTGGCATCTCTACAGACACAATTGGCCGTGTCTGCGGGAGGGAAGCTGAATGTAGGTATGTGTCCTGGTCGCTGCACTAGCGCCTCCTCTGGTCGGTCGGGGCGCGATCCTCCCACATGCTACATCCCCCTGGTAAAACTCCTCCTCTGTCAGGTGAAAAGAAGTGGCTGGCGACTCCACATGTATTGGAGGAGATATGTTGTAGTCTGCAGCCCTCCCCAGATCGGCAGAGGGGGTGGAGCAGCAACTGGGATGGCTCGGAAGAGTGGGGTAACTGGCCGGATACAATTGGGGAGAACAAGGGGGAAAAATCCAACCCCCTAAAAAAGGAAAAAAATGGCTTACAGTTTATGAACAATGACTCCATGTTCGGGTCGCAGTATTTACTTAACACTGTGACATCTGTACACCAACATTCACTGATGTAGAAGCAAATTCCTCCGCTGTTGGGGGTGGATTTGCTGAGCCAGGTTTCAGTGAAACACAGGGCAGCAGAACGTGCAAAGTCTTTGTTCATCCCTTTAAGGAAAAGCAGCTCGTCCATTTTGTTGGGCATTGAGCAGAGATCCGCTAGGTGAATTGCTGGGAGTGCAGAGTGAAATCCCCGCTGTCTGAGTCTCACTAGTCCCACAGAGAGCTGTTGTTCATCCAACAAAGATCTCCAGAAAACTTTCTGGGTCTGTGAAAACTGGTGAAAAACTATCTGGAGTTAACTGCCTAATGTTAAGCAGTTCTTCTCTTGTGAAAGTAATAGTAATAATAATAATAATAATAATTTACTAAGCACCGTTCTGCCGACGAGATTATACCGTATAGATTATGACTAATGACTACTGTAATCCGTTCTCTTCTCACATCTTTCTCTCTCTCTGAATGATGTCTTCTCCTTTCTCCTGTGTGAATGGTGTCACGTGAGTCTCCTCTGTGTGCACATGCCGTTGGTCCTCCTCCCAGGTCTCTTTGGTGACAGTGGTCACCACATGGACACTGCTTGGCATTCCCCTTATCACATTTTTCTTTTATATATCTTATAAATCCATATAATTTTGTTATCCTGTTTCAATGTTATATTCTCACTAAAATGTGTGACTATTTCTTTTTTTACATGATGATGCTGGTTGCGTGGCCTGGATCCTGGCTTTTCCGGTGGCGTCTGGACACTGTTTGGCATCTTGCACATCATATTCTTCATAAATTTTATAATTCCATTATAATTAGGTTATCCTCCTTCAGTGTTGTATTCTATAAATTGTGTAAACACAACATCTATTGCACATTGTCTGTCTTGGGAGAGAGATCCCTCTGTTACCCTCCCTGAGGTTTCTTCCTATTTTTTCTCCCCGTTAAAGGGTTTTTTTTTTTTTAGGGAGTTGTTCCTTATCTGATGTGAGGGTCTAAAGATAGGATGTTGTGTTGCTGTAAAGCCCCTTGAGGCAAATTTGGAATTTGTGATATTGGGCTATACAAATAAAATTGACTTGACTTAACAATAATAATAATCATTACATTTATATAGTACTTTTCTAGACACCCAAAGCACTTCACATCGAAGGGGGTAACTCACCTCAACCTCCACCAATGTGTAGCACCCACCTGAGTGATGCACAGCAGCCATTTTGTGCCAGAACACTCACCACACATCAGCTTGAGGTGGAGAGAGAGATCACTGAGCCAATTACATGGGGGATGATTAGGTGGCCAGATGGAGAGAGTCAGGTTGGGAATTTTGCCAGACACCGGGGAACCCCCTACTCTTTGCGATAAGTGCCATGGGATCTTTATTGACCACTGTGAGTCAGGACCTCAGCTCAACGTCTCATCCGAAGGATGGCATCTCCTACAGCACAGTGTCCCTGTCACTACACTGGGGGATTGGGATTTGATATTTGTTGTTTTTATTAGGACCAGAGGGAAGACTGCCCCCTACTGGCCCACCAACACCACTTCCAGCAGCAACTCAGATTTCACAGGAGGTCTTCCATCCAAGTACTAGCCAAGCCCATAACTGCTTAGCTTCCGTCATTTGGTGAAGCCAAGGTACATGTTGGTATGGCTGCCAGCAATCATGTTGGTATTGGGCGATTTCAACCACGTTAGCTTAAGGAGAGCACTGCCAACATATAGAGAGCAGATTTTGACAACTACCAGGAGTAAGAAAATCCTTGATCAGTGTTTCTTATTAGACTTCACTCTGACACTGTAGCTAAATATACTAAAAAGCAGCCGTCTATTAGCTGCTCACCATTGATGACCTATGAGTTTCTAGACTTTTTCTGCAATAAGATTGATGGGATCAAAAACAAAATTAGCTCTTTAACTCCAGCTACTCCTGGAGATCCTGTCTTACCAAATGCATATCTACACAATGAATCACTGATAGTCCCTGTTATTACAATTTTTGAGAATATATCTCTTGATACTTTGACTATGCTCATGTCAGCCTCTAAACCAACTACTTGTCTACTTGCCCCTTTACCAGCAAAAAATGTTTAAAGACTGCTGGCCTTTCCTGGGAACTACAATGCTGGACATTGTTAATGTATCACTTACTACTGGCACTGTTCCCAGCAGTTTTAAGAGTTTTTTCAAGTAATTGGGTTTGAATAACCAGGCACACAGATAATAAACAAAAACAAAAACAGTACTAGAGCGCTTTACCGAGGCTGCCATTCCCGGCACTGGAGCTTTTAAAGGATCAGGCCAGAACGGTTAGTATCACTTATTCAATTGAGCAGCATGGCTCAGGAGTTAGAGCAGGTCGGAAGGTCACTGGTTCGATCCTCGACTCCTCCAGAGAGTGAGCTGAAGTCTGGTAGACTAGAAAAGCGCTACATAAATGCAGTCCATTTACCATTCAATCAGTTGAAACTCTGTAAATAAAATGTCTGTCTAGAAGAGGGCTAATAATAGAGGCTATCCTCTTCTCCTTATATATGCTTCCTCTGGGTCATTTGTTTAGTCACTTTCAAGACCTGTCATACCACTGTTATGCCGATGATACTCAGATCTATTTCTCTGCCAAACCCAATTAACTGTCCTCCCTCCATGATTGCTTAGCTGCCACCAAAAGACTGGATGTTCCTTAATTTCCTCCATCTAAACCCCAACAAAACTGAAGTTCTCTTAATTGGTCCTGAGAACTTTGCCACTGTAGTTGATCAGTTTATTGGTCCACTTCATTCAAACATCAAACCACCACTAAAAAGCTTGGTATCATCTTTGACCAGAATATGTCTTTTGATCACCATGTTACTAAGCTTGTCCAATCCTGTTTTCTTCAGCTGCAAAATATTGCAAAAATCAGAAATATTTTTTCTTTTAAGGATATCAAAAAATTAAGTCTCTCCTGTCTAGATTACCGTAACTCCCTCTACTCTGGCCTCAACCAAGCTACTTTAAATTGTCTACAGTTGGTTCAGAATGCAACTGCTAGACTACTAACCAGAACTAGCCGTAGGTTCCATAATACCCCTATCCGTGCATCCCTCCATTGGCTTCCAATAAAATTCAGAATAACCTATAAGATCTTATTGATTACATTTAAAGCACTGCATGGTCTTGCCCCCAGTTATATTTCTGATCTTCTCATTCCTCATTCTACTTCCCAACCACTCCGATCCTCAAACCTCGGTCTTTTATTCATTCCTCAGTCCAACTGCAAAACAAAAGGTGACCGTGCCTTTGCAGTTTTAGCCCCAAGCCTTTGGAATAATCTCCCCCAATCCATTAGATTCACTGAATCTTTGGACTGTTTTAAGCGGCTTCTAAAAACCCATCTTTTCAGGCAAGTCTTTTTTTTATAGATTCCCAGCCCTGACTTCTGTTTTGTTCCTTTTTAGCTTGGTTTGTTACTCTCAATGCCATGTTTTTATATTCATTCTATTTATTTTATGTATTTATTCATATTTTGGGTATGGAGTGTATAGCACTTTGCAACTGTATGTTTTTTAAAAGTGCTATATAAATAAAATTTTACTTGCTTGCTAAAGTATATCAAAGGTACCAAAGAGGGTCCCACTTAGCAGGGCCAAGAGGGTTGGCAATGTACAACTATTGCAACTATCGCATGGGTCCAGCTAGCCTTGTTAATATCTGTATCCAGAAAAAATTATCATACCATGGGCAATGGTTTAGCTGACTTTTTCAAATATAATCTTATTAGATTTGACATTTTCAAACCTTACTTATGCCAATTCTGTGTATCCTTATTTTTGGTTCTGTTTACCTGGTGGGGTCTTTGGTCTCAGAGAGGATCTCCAGCAGCTCGTCATTGGAGAGGAAGAAGAAGCGTGGGAAATAGAGGCGCTTTTTCTCCAGGTAGTCATTAAGACCTTTTAGGATCATCTCTAGAAACATATTGGACTTCTTTAGCTTCTCCAGCATCTTGTCAATGGCCACCACCACCAGAACATGTTTGTCCTACCACAGACACAGAATGTACATTATATCAACATCATATTTTGGTAAAACACTAGTTTTGGTAGAAACAGGAATTTCCCAAAAGCAAATAATCAAGAATTGGACACTTTCTTGCACATGTTTTGCACATCCCTTGTTTTTCATCCCAACATTCCTTATATTTTGAAGACTAGCTTGTCCAAAAAGTATAATGCATACACATATATCCGTTATCTTCAGTGAACACCAAGTTAGAGGGCGCCAAGATTTGTTCCTGTCTTAATACCAAGTCCAGTTTCCAGTTTCACTGCCTATTCCAGTCCCAAATGACTTCTTAAATAAATTCCTGAATACTGTCTGGCCATATAATGGTCAAATGGTTGGTAAAGTCATCCACCTACAAGAGAGTCCAGGTTCAATCTTCTGTGCTGCTATATTTGTCAAATTGTCTTTGAGCAAAATCCCACTATACCCGCTCCCAGGGAACAAAGCTAATCGGCTGATACACCATGCCAAACCAGAGGTGGAAAAAGAGAATTTCTGCTTGAAGGATATATAAACTGTTTCACAAAAAAGACAAAATCTAAAACATTGGCCTTGTACAATTTTGTTTATCAAGGGTGTATAAGACAAGAAGATGAATTTTCGTTATTTCTGTATTTTCTGAGCAGCAGGGGAATGCTGAAGCTGACTGGATGAAAATTTAACAGAGCCATGTCCCTTTATCCATTAACAAAATTTTCTCCATTTCACGAGATTCACTGTCCCCTTGTCACACAACCGCCAGGTCAAATCTAGACGACAGGGCAGAAATAGGGTGTTCTCCTGAGGCCCGTCTAGCACCTATGATACCTTCAATTCTGATCTCATCTGTCCACTAATTCAGTGTAGCCTCTGGACTTTCCCCCAGGGAGAACCTAAATAAAAAGTCTATCTAATCTTTCAAGGTTAGAAGAGAAAATGCATGAGCACGCTCACATGAGGACGCTGGGAATTGTAAAATGAAGCACTTGGCTTCAGAGGCAGTCAGACATCCTTCTCCCTGGATGAAAGATAAAATAGGAAGGAGCATAACTCATGACTAGGCCAGAGCTGAGGTGAGAGAAGTACATGCCTCCCCCCCACCTCTTATCACTGACAACTCCTCATAGGAATGGAATGCTAGGATGAGGTCTACATACTGATAAAGGGAGTAGTCATTTATTTTAGTTAGGACAAGCTCTATTGAGGATAAACACTCACCTGCATTTATTTTATTTTTTTGCACAATCATTTATTTGGTCTTCCGTGAAACCTCACTTATTTATTCATTTATTCGTTGTTTATACTTGCTTAATGCTTAATAATCAATACTAAAGGCTGCCAAAATCATAGGATGTGACCTTCTCCCCTTGGACTCCCTCTTCACCACATGACAGCCAACCGGGCTAGCAAGATCATCAATGACCCCTACCACCCAGCTAACTACCTCTTTACACTCATGTCATCAGGAAGACGCTACAGGTCAGTCAGTTCAATAAACAACCGTTTCAGAGACAGTTTATCCCCACTGTAATGAGAGTTCTCAACTCCATCCCCTCCTAACCATGACCCCTGACTATGCTATTGTTGTTGTGTGTATTCCATAAGTATGTATTTATGTTGGGAAGTTGGGTATGTTAACACAGAGCCACCATGCTGTACTGTAAACAAATACCACCAACATGGTTGTGTGGCAATAAAGTTTCTTGAATCAAATTCAGGGCCTTGGGGTGGGTGGGGAGCACAGAGCTGGAGGAAGGAGGAAACTCTGGCCAGACTGCTAGTTCATCTCATGCCCATGCATGCATGTATGCACGTGTGCACACACACACACACACACACGCACACAATCCGTACCTATGGGAAATTTAAAGTCTCCACCAACCATCCGTACCTATGGGAAATTTGAAGTCTCCAATTCACCTGAATTCCCCAGAAAAACATGCAAACTCCAGACAGAAGTACTGAAGTGGAACTCGGGACCCTCACGGCATGAGGTAACAATACTAACCACTAACAAGTCATGCTGATCTACTTGAAACTTCAAACTGAAACTGCTTAAAGACCTCAATGTTGACAATGTAGCTTACAGTCAAAAATATGTCTACAGAAGCTTTTTTTTGGGGTTTCTGGGTAGGGTAGGCAATACAGACATTCTACAGTACCCATTGCTCTAGAAAGAACTACAATCAATACCGTCCATATAGCAACAAAGGAGGGGATGTGTTGGATTGCTTTGACCTGCCACAATTTCTGCTTTGTATCCTGTAAAGGCTATAGTCCAAAGAGGTGAGGCTCCGCATCAGAAAGTCACTTTTTAATCTCTCTCTGCCCTTCTACAAAGTATGCTGTGGTCCCATATAGACCACCTAGAGAAAGGATCATCATGTTTTTTCCACTCTTGATTGCTATTGATTCCTTATTACGTGTGGTGACTGAAGTGGTAGCAGTGGCCATAAATGAATTGATGACCCAAGCCAATGTGTCTTTTTTTCTCCCTCTGGGCTCAACTTAAAAAACAAATGACAAAGGAGTGATAATACCCAGCCACTCCTTGCTAAGCATTTCTTGAAACACCCATTGCAACCATGAAAATGTGCCATTTGGGAAATGCTAATGACCAACAAGGGAGGACTCCATTCTGAGAGATAAAACCCCTTTTTGATTGGGTTTTATAAGGCAATAGTCCCCTTTATGTAGATGAGAAACAGGCTACTGTAGCTGACTCCAAGATAAAACGCTAAGTCAAATCATCAATCTCATTAGGCAAACCTAGGGAGGTTTATACATACAGAGGCTGATTTGGTGGTTGAATCGGCAAAAGCTGCTTTTATCTCTCTTTTGGATGAATCTCCCCTGGATGAATACAAACAATCATACATCCTACTTGGCTGTGGGTGGCTGAGTGATTCATGATGAATTTGCAGCTTTTCACAGATTTCATCCAAATTGTGAGTTTGGCCCATCCTTCAGGAAGACAATGTAATAAGAGGGCTATTTTTATATTCAGCCAGCCAGCAAGAGCTATTCATGAGCACAGTGAATGGATAACAATGTGCTAATTCATGTATTATGTGTGATAATGTAGTTTTTATGAGTCAAACAGATGGACGGCTTCATTTGGGGAGAATGAATTGTCCTCGACTGAGTAAACAGGGTTGCAGTCTATCTTGGGGAAAACATATGGTCAAAAATTGTTTTTCTCATTTTTACCTTGACACCAACACACACTGAAAAATGTGGACATGTATTTGTCATGTCCAAATGCAGACCAGAACATACTGTACCAAAAGCTCAGTAACACCAGTTCTTACCACAACACCCATCCTGATAATTACTGTGTATTCATCTGTGTGTGTGTGTGTGTAAATGTGCTTAAGTGTGAGCAACCTCTTCCATCTTTGTGACTATTCTGTCCATGATCATTCTTTCAATTAAAACAAAGTTGGACCCCATTCTTAAGGAATGCATTAAAAAAAATCTCCAAAAGCCAATGTCTTCTCCTCCCCTCTGCCTATTAGAGGGCATAAGAGTTGTTGTTGTTCAGGGCACGGGATGCTGGAGTGATTAAAAGGAAACAGGTTCAAGGAAGCATATCCTTTCAATTAATTTTGCCTTGGGTTATTCTTTATCTCTGATTCTGTAGACATGAGAGGATAATTGATACATTAATGTATCTAGTAAATGACTGGAGAAAAATGAAGTTGAGACATGGAGGCAGTCAGGTCCCAAGCAAACAATGGATCTTGAGCAGCTCCCAGTGGTTAGTTTGATGATGACATCCATCATACTCTATCAGTTTATGTGTGAGCTGTACAGTTCTGCTGCTTGTTATGAGGCTTTTTGGAATAAATGACTCCAATTAAACACACTGTGGATCTTTCCTATGAACAAAGCTCAGCGTTTTCGTTTGTTTTTTTTTTTAAATCCGGGAATAAATCTGTGTTTAAACCGATCTGCTCCTTTTAAAAAATCTGGGTATTTTTCTGTGAAAATAATCCATGGAAACATAAAATCTGGGTGAAAATAAGCTTAAACCAATCTGCTCCTTTTAAAAAAACTCGGGTATTTTTCGGGAAAATCAGTAAAAACCGAAAACGCTGAGCCTTGACTATGAACAAGGTGATGCCATGTATTATGTATGGTTTGTTATACTTTGATGCAAACCTATGGGCATATTAGAATGGACTGCAGTTTTCTTATCTGTAACTAATCTGTGTCATTAGTTTAAGGCATTACAAAATTACAGTAGTTTACATAATAAATTATCATAGAATAATTGCATATCTGTGGTACTGAAGTATCTTTCATCTCAATAGTAAGGATGTCTTTCCGAAAAAAGAAAAAAAAACCGTGAAATACATTTACATGCAAAACAAAGCAGTAAAACAAAAGTGCCTTACACCATTGACATGATGATATATCCCAGTGTTAATCGTCATTACACTGTCTAATTGAACAACTGAGATAAACACCTTAGCCATAATTGCATAGTACTTTGGCACAAATGCCTTTAAGTACAGGATGTAGAAGTGTAAAACAGTAAATAAGTGAACAATATTCTGTCCCTTTTTTACATCTGTGTACACGAAGCCACACCAATACTCAAGCACACACAAACACACATGAAAACAGACAAAGTGACAAAGACACTCAGACATGAACATACACACACACACACACACACCTCATTTTGCCACACATACACAGGGTCGCATCAAACATTTGCACCAAAATGTAACATCACACCCCTGGCTGACACACGTATCAGCATAGATAGCACAAGGGTGTTACGTGGAGCTTCTCTGTCCCTTGGCAACCTCATTTTCTTTGTGGCTCGGCATGGCCCCCTTCCTTCCAGACAAAATCCATAATTTCTATTTGATGGTGCAGTCAGGCCAGGCTTTCTGGAGGACACTGCCTGATATTGATGTGTCTCATTTCAGGTCTACTGAGGACGCCAATTACCCTTTGGATAGTCTTTGGGGGTGCTTTGGGAGTGAAGGCTCTCGCTCTCTCTCACTCGCCATTTTGCTTTCTTTCTTTCTCTTTCTTGCTCTCTCTGCTCTCTATCTTTTCTATCTCTGTCTCTTTTTCCCTGTGTTCTTTCGTTTTCCTTTAATATGTGTGCAATTGTGTGTTTTTATGTGTGCACTCATAAGGTCCCACCTGTTCAAGTTAGAGCTGTCATCGAAACTAGAGCTGTGTGATGGATGGGACGCAAAATCTGGTTATTATGGACAACCCAGTATTTTAATAAGCACCATCGCCTCTTAGCAAGTGTGTGCGTGCGCACACACACACACACACACACACACACACACACACACACACACACACACACACACACACACACACACACACACAATCCAGCCTACACATCAGCATTAACAGCTCCCAACAAATGTACAAACACACACACAGACACACATATTCAATTTTGCTGTAAATATCATTCAAATGCATGCTTCAGTTGCCTACTCTGCCTAAGAAGTAACTTTAACTTCATCTCTGTTGCTGGTTTTCTTGTTCTCTTTTAGATTATCTATCACTTTACTTAAATTACGTTTGCCACTACTGATTTGTCCATACATAACTTGATGTGATCGGCATTAAAGTATGGTTTCCGTAATCACCTTGCCACTCTGATGCCCAAATCGCACATATACAACCGATCTATGTCAAATTGAACTAAAGAGTGCTTAACTACAGTAGGTTGGCCAAGGTAGTCTTACTAGGGAGACTTGCTTCATTGTGTCCCTCCAGGTCTTGTCGACAGTGTTGAAATGGCATCCCTCCTCAGGCATTTGGGTCATGATGTCAGGGGAGCTAAAGATGGGCTCTAGGTACAGCCAGGTGGACTGCACCTTCAGCCACTCATCCAGGATCTCCTGGAGGAGTAGCAGCTTTGCCTCCCACTCCCTGAAAGACGGAAACAGAGAACACATGAACATCTACAGTTCTACTGACAAACACTCAGCCAGCTGCTGGTAGCATTTGACAGCGGACTAGCATTGTGACATTAGTAAATGTTCACATGGTTAACACAGAATGTAGAACTACAGTCACGCATTTCATTTTTCTTTTGGCTTACAACTCATACCTTATCTCTTCTTCGAAAGGCTTTATAAATGGCGAGCCCCTCATGGTTTGGGTCTTGACAATGTGATCATCCAGCAGCATTTGTATCTCATCCACAGATGATAGGATGGAGGTTCCTGTCTCTTGGTAGGGCAGCATGCTGAACTCCATGTCACTCCACTCATCGACCATCTTCTCCATGGCCTTTTCCAGGGAGTACTCCTTGGTAGCTGCCTCACTGATGCCCTCAAAGCTGCCCAGGTGCTGCTCAAGGTGCAGGGGCAGAAAGCGAGCCATGCAGGCCTGGTCATCAGACAGCCGCAGGGGGAACCCTGTCACTGCGGACATAGAATCCCAGTGACGGTCACGCAATCCCGGGTTGCACAGAACCTGAGGTTAGGTTGTAAAGAAGAATTACACACTTGTGAGGGATCTCATTTTAGCTGATAAATAAGCATTATAAAATAAAAGTTATATTTTGCTAATGTAAGTACCAAATCCTGTGATCAAAGTAACTGGATATTCAAAAGCAATTTAATATTGCTTAACCCCACATCTGGAATATAATCCCAATTGTGGAGTAAAATAAGAATGTTTTGCAAGTTGTACATTTGCCATTTTGGCCAGTTCATCACTTGAATGTCAGTCTTACCTGCACAAGAGGGATGTGTGCTTTGAAGGCTTCCACCTCAGCCTTTATCTTGGTGGCAATGTCAAGGGCTTTGGGCGTGTCACTGAAACCTTTCTCCAGTTTGTAGAGGGCACGCCAGTAGTTGCCAACATCTCCCTCCACCTGCACAGATAGTATTACATTCACAAGAGACAGAGAACTGGAAAAAAACTGAAATGGTTTATCTATAGGATGTGCAAAGGGTTAGGAAGCGTCGTACTAGAGGGTATCCATTCCCTCCTGTTAGCTCCACTCAGTGCCCCTGAAGGGTATTACAATCTTCTTCTAGTTGAACCAGACACATCTAAAGCCAGTTCGCTCATTACAGAGAGAGAGGAGCAGACAAAAAACCTTAAGTCTTATACAATATATGCTAATTGGCAAAACCACAGTACACCAGGGCCAAGCCATTGTTTTCTTTTGGAGACAGCAGTGGCCACCCAACTACCGAAATTCAAATTACTTGAACTCTGATCAAGTTTGCAGATGACTTTTCAAAGATCAGACAATAGGACTTTGTGTGACGGTGTATCTGATGTCACCATGTTGGTGTCGTTTCTACGACATCACAATTAATGTTGCTCCAGGACCATCATTGCAACTGACCAATCACATTGTTGTGCTGTCATGTCTTTGCGACTCGAGGAAAAAGGCAATTGTAGCATGGGTTAGCGATTAGTTAGGTTAAGGTTAGCTATTGGTTAAGCTAAGGTAAATGTCAGGTTAAAGTTAAGGTTAGGTTGAGGTTTTGTTAGGTTAGCTTTGGTATTTTTCCAGTCTTTTTCCCCATGTCGTGAAGGCACAACATCACAACGTGATTGGTCCGTTGCAAAGATGGTCCTGGAGCAACATTAATTATGTTGTGGGAACAACACCAACAAGGCAATATCAGATTGTGCTTTGTGTGATATATGCATCACCCCTGTTAAAATGGCAAGTTTTTGTGATGTAAAAAATGAAACCAAGATAAATTATGTCAGTACTTTTTCTTTAAATTGCAACCTAAAAAAATACAGTGAAAAACAATCAAACATTTTAGGGGAAAAAAGTAATACAAGTCTTAAAATAACCTGGTTGCATTGGTGTGCACACCCCTAAAGGAATACTGTAGCGACCGGGGGAGGTGGTCGCTCCGACTGCAAGCGGCTCCGCGCTGGGGGAGCGCAATGGCTCATGGGACTGTTAATGTTTGTTGAAATTGTTGATTTATGTGTTTAAATTATGTGTTCATGTTCTGATTATTGTGTTGTTGTTCAGATGTTCGACTCAGACTGCGTAGACGACCATTTTACTGACTGACTGACTGACTGACTGACTGACTGACTGTAGGACCATGACTACGACTTGTATGTTTGACAATCAGGTTAAGGGAAGCCACTGTTCGGCAACCATTGGGGAGGGGCAAAATAAAAGAGCACTTCTGGGGTCATGCGGTGTATGGGACACGGGAACTGCTATTGGGAGAGAGCTTTGCCTCTCAACTCATTCTTCCATGCCGGCTCGCCACAGTAACACCTTTTGATTTTATTACAGCACTCAGTCTTTTTGGGTAAGTCTCTATAAGGTTGGCACATCTTGACTTATTTTTCCACTCTTCCTTGCAAAAACATTTGAGATCTGTCAAATTGTGAGGGCATCTCCTGTGGACAGTCACCATCAGGTCACCCCACATATTTTCAATCGGATTCAGGTCTGGACCATTCCTGAAATCAACTGAAATCTACAGTGACACACCACCTATCTCAACCACGGTTGCATGGAGGAGAGCACATTTTGCAGGACATTGCTATAGAGCAAAAGCTCAGATTATAGCTGACATTATCTGTATGTATCTCCCATATCCTAACAGAGGAAGGCGACCTTTCAACTACATAGACTGTATTTCAAGAGACACTCAAATAAATGTTCAAGACCTGTGAAGTCAAATGGGAAACAGAGAATACTGGCGCGACGTTGTGAATGCATGCTCGACTGTGGTCGAAGGATGATGATGACCATTCCAAAATTTTGATCTTTTAGTGAAGCCATTCCTTTGTCGATTCGGATGTATACTTTGGGTCGTTGTGCTGAAAGGTGAAATTCCATTTCATTTTTTACATTACAAAAATTTGCCATTTTAACAGGGGTGAGTAGACTTCATATATATACAGTGCTGCTTGAAAGTATGTGAACCCCTTGAGCAGTTTAGATTTTTCTGTTGTTTTACCATGATTTTCTTATTCTATCATCACCAGTTTTTATGTATGAAATGTCAGATATATGTTTATCAGTTGCATGTACTTGTTTAGTGGGACTTGTTTAAGTAGCCCAAAAACTACATGAAACATGGAATTAGTGTATGTGCAAAAGTAAGTGAACCCCCAGCTGTATTGGTTAAGTCAAGCAGGTAACAGACTCGGGTGAAACACATTTGGGTGCTTAATTAATCATTTAAACAGACCAGTGAAATGAGACATCCTTGGGAAAGGGTTTGGCCTGCACTAATTAAAAGAGAGAGGAAACCAACCAAACCACTGTGGTCCCATACAAATCAACAATGCCGAGAGCAAAGGAGATATCCGAGGACATGAAGAAGAGGGTAGTGATAGCCCATCAGTCTGGGGAGGGCTATAAGACCATCTCCAAAAGATTCCAGCTCCATCCATCCACTGTAAGACAAATAATTTACAAATGGAGGGCCTTCAACATGACAGCAACTCTGCCTAGAAGTGGACGCCCATCAAAACTATCACCCAGAAGCACCAGAAAAATAATAAATCAGGTAAAGGCCAACCCACACATCACCTCTAGAGAGTTGCAGACCTCTCTGGTAGCATCTGGGACAAATGTGCATGCGTCTACAATCAGACGAAAATTGAATAGCCATGACATTCATGGGAGGGTTGCTAGAAGGAAGCCTCTGCTCTCAAAAAAGAACAAAGCTGCCCATTTCAACTTTGCCAGAGAGCACTTCGACAAACCAGAGACCTTCTGGAAGTCCATTCTCTGGACAGACGAGTCCAAAATAGAATTATTTGGTCACAATCAAAACCAACATGTTTGGAGAAAAGCCAACACTGCATATGAAGAAAAGAACCTCCTCCCAACAGTGAAGCATGGTGGTGGAAATGTGAAGGTCTGGGGCTGCTTTTCTGCTTCTGGACGACTCCATATTATCCAAGGAACCATGAATTCTCCGGCATATCAACAAATTCTTGACCAGAATCTCCTGTCATCAGTCAGGGAGTTGAAGCTGGGACAAAAATGGATTATGCAACAAGACAATGACCCAAAGCATTCCAGCAAAACTACAAAGGAATGGCTTCAGAGAAAGAGGATTCGTACTCTGAATAGGCCCAGTCAAAGTCTGGATCTTAATCCAATTGAAATGTTGTGGCGAGATCTGAATCAGTTGGTACATACCAGATGTCCCTCCAACCTCTCTCAACTGGCTGAGTTCTGCAAGGAGGAGTGGGCAAAAATCCGCATAAACACATGCGAGAGACTGGTTAGTGGTTACAGAAGACGTTTGGTTGACATAATGGCCTCAAAAGGAGGAGCCACAAGCTACTAATGCAAGGGTTCACATACTTTTGCACATGTTAAATGTTCAGTTTTTGTGAAATAAACCACCTTTGTTGAATTAAATAATGAAAATATATCTATTTTTGTGTGTGTGTCCATTATTTGGAAGGCATGCTTTACAAATTGGGATTTGGATGTATGTGTAATAAGCTTATTTTAATGTTTTTTTACAAAAACAGTGACCATGTCTGGAGGGTTCACAAACTTTCAAGCAGCACTGTATATCTAGTGTGTGTGTGTGTGTGTGTGTGTGTGTGTGTGTGTGTGTGTGTGTGTGTGTGTGTGTGTGTGTGTGTGTGTGTGTGTGTGTGTGTGTGTTCATATTCCCCATTCACAGGGCAAGACAACATGGTCATGCATCCAAATCCTCTAAGCTCTCTTTTGTCCTCTGCAGCACACAAGAATAGTGACTGCAAAGGCTTTCTTTTATTACATTCTTTTACAACGGTGCTATTCAACAATGTGCCATGGAGAGCCATGTGTTTACAGGCTTTCATTCCAACACAAGGCCCCATTCAGACAGAATGCATTTTAGCAGCCTGGGGTGGCAGTGTACTCAAATCAATATGTTTACATTGCCACTTGAACTTCCTTCTCCTCACTGAGTTGGCTAGCTGATAAGATGCTCTGTGGTCACTTCTGATTTAAGGTAAGAATCAGGGAATTACTTGCTTGAGCTGTGCGTTTGTGAGGACTGGCCCTAGTCCTATTTACTATTGACATTTGTTGTTATGATTGTCATGCGATTCTGTTCTCTAACTGCGATACAACTGGTCTATTCTGTTTTTCCCACAGCACCACGCAACTGCCACTATGGGCTACGCGGTGCAAATTGTGGTCACTCACTCATTCATGGACGACCTTAGAGGGACTAAACATCTTTGATATTTAGTTTTTAATTAAGTTTACTTTATTAATCCCCCTGGGGAAATTCCATTACTGCAAATCAACCCATCCTAGCTGTGATATGTGTAGCTAGGAGCAGTAGGCTGCCACCTTCCTGCAGCGCCCAGGAACCAACTCCTGTTTTGTTTTTCCCATTGCCTTGGGTCAAGGGCACAGACAGGAGTATAAACCCTAACATGCATCTTTCTTTTGATGGTGGGGGAACCCGGAGCACCTGGAGAAAACCCACCCCAGACACGGGGAGAACATGCAAACTCCACACAGAGTACAACCTGAGATGACACCCCGCGCCCCCCCCCCCCAAAAGGTTGAACAACCCCGAGGTTTGAACCCAGGACCTTCTTGCTGTAAGGCGACAGCACTAACCACTGGGCCACCATGCTGCCCAATATATTAACCATATAATAATAATTATAGTAATAATAATAATAATGACAGGAAGGAAAAGCGGTGCATGCTCATCGACATGGCAATACCATCCGAAAAAAACACCTCAGTGAAAGTCACAGAGAAACTGACCAAGTACAAAGACCTGGAGACTGAAATCAACAGGATGTGGGGTATGAAGACCAAAACAACACCAGTGGTCATCAGAGCTCTAGGACTCATAAAGAAGGGAATGGAAAAGTTAATCAACCGTATCTCAAGCAACATCAACATCCATGCAGCCCAGAAGATCACCCACATATTACGACGAGTACTGTCAATCAAGTGATATCTGCCCTGTAGTGTCCCAGGTCCATAGTTTGGACCCGGCTCTACAGGACGTAAACGGGAAACACAAAAGAAACAATAATAATAATAATAATAATAATAATTTATTTAAAGGTGCCTTTCATGATACTTAAGGTCACCTTCAAATACAATAAAATAAAGCAGTAAAAACATTAGTGCAATCAACAATAAAACACACAATAAGCAATAGAGCATACATAAGCAGGAGTTAAAAGAAATGAGTTTGATGCTCTTAATGCTGTTAAAATGAGTATGCTAGTTTAAAAAGGTTGGTTTTAAGAGTAGTTTTGAATTCTGTAATGGAGTCCAGTAAGTGGATGTGATGGGGAATCGAGTTCCAGAGTTTGGGTGCAGCATAGGAGAAAGCCCTGGCACCCATTGTGCTGAGGTTGATGGCTGGTAGTACCAATAAACCTGTTGGTGAAGACCGCAGGGATCAAGATGGAGTGTAAGTCTGAAGGAGGTCTGTGAGATAAGTAGGGGATATATTATGAGGAGATTTGAATGTTAAAAATAAAATTTTAAAAATGAATCCATTGTGACACAGGAAGCCAGTGTAACTGAATCAGCAGGAAAGAGACATGGTCAGTGGACTATGAATTTGTGCTGCAGAATTCTGGATGAGTCGAAGTCGGTAAATTAGTTTGTTGGGGATGGCTGCCAGATCGCATTGCAGTTGTTAAAGCGTGACGTGACAAAAGCATTGGCTAAGATTTCCGTGGAGTGTTGTGTTAAAGCAGGGCATAGTCTGGAGATGTTTCGTAGATGGAAAAAATCAATCCGGGAGACATTGTTTATATGACTGGAAAAGGAAAGGATACTATCAAAGATAACACCAAGGCTCGTAATCTGAGTGGAGACAGGCATGGTGGGTCCAGTAATGGGGAGTGAGTAAATATTAGTTTTTGAGAATGTAGATTTAGTGTCAATGAGGAGAAGCTCATTTTTACTACTGTTGAATTTCAGATAATTGTTAGTCATCCATATCCGTATATCATGGAGACAAGAAGTGAGGGTACTGGAGGGGAGAGTGGAAGTGGGCTCAGTGGACACATAAAGCTGTGTATTATCAGCATAGCAGCGGAAATTGATATCATAATGATGGAAGATGTTGCCAAGAAGGAGGAGGTAAACAATAAACAGGAATGGCCCCCAACACTGGACCCTGTGGAACTCCATGAGGAACTATCAAACTTCCATCAATCCATCCATTATGTGAACCACTTATCCTGCTCTCAAACTTACTGACTGGTAATTCTGAATTTTTACAAAATGTGTCCTGTCTGTATGGCAGGAAGCAAACCACTGATACACAATGCCCCCAATGCCAATGTTATCCAGACGATCCATGAGGAATTGATGGGATATAGTATCAAAGGTTGTGGTGAGGTCACGGAGGGTGAGGATAGAGAGTAGACCGGAGTCAGCTGCACGAAGGAGGTCATTAGTGATCTTAACCTGGGCTGTATCTGTGCTATGTTTGGGGCAAAAGCCAGATTGGAGTTGTTCAAAGAGATTATTGTTATCAAGGTAGACCTGGAGTCGAGCCTTAACTACCCTCTCAAGGATTTTGGAGAAGACTGGTAAATTGGAAATAGGCCAGTAGTTTTTTTTGTCAGTAGAATCTAAATTAAGTAATTTTAGAGTTTGTCTGATTACGGCAACCTTCGGTGAAGGGAGAACTATACCAGTGGACAGAGAGGAATTAATGATAGCGGTTATCAGGGGAAAGATAGAGGGCAGGCATGTTTTGACTAGGGTTGTGAGAATTGGATCCAGGTGACATGTGGAGGTGCTAGACTTAGTAATAAGTTCAGAAATGTGATTTTCAGTTGGAAGACTGAAGTCACATAGGACAGTGGATGGGGACAGTTTCATGGCACTTGCTGATGGTAAGTCGGTCTGCATGATGCTAGCAGAGGCCAGCTGCTCGTGAATGGTGCTAATTTTGGAGTTGAAAAACTTCAAAAAAGCAGAGCATTGCTCATTAGAAAGGTTACTGTTCATATTGGTTTCAGGTGGATTTTTAGTAACCTTTTAACTGTAGAGAAAACAGTTCTAGTATTCCCTTCAACTGTACTGATAATTGTATAATAGAATGTTTTAGCTGTTGAAAGAGCATTTTTGTAATGGAGTATATGATCTGAATACATTTGTTTGTGAACAGCAAGCCCAGAATTGGTGCAAAGCCTCTCAAGGTGCCGACCTATAGCCTTGAGCTGACGTAATTCAGGTGTGTACCAGGGAGCAGTATGGGCAAATGAGACAACCCATGTTTTCAGGGGGGCTAAAGTATCAAGTGCAGAAAATGAAATATTATTGTAGTAGCCTATAAGATCAGGGAGTGAGGAGATGGGAGCAGGAATGGGGTTCGAGGTAATTAAACTGCTGAGATCATCTGGATTTACATATCTAATGTTGCAGTGTGATATGGCACAATGCACCCTTGAGTTACTTAGCAATAGGTTGGTGTTGACTAACACAGCTTTATGGTGAGATGGGTAGTTCAGCAGAGGTGATATTATATGGTGTGATGCTGAAACAGAAAACTAAGTTAAGGATATGACCCTTGGTGTGGGTTGTAAAGTTGACATATTGGGGGTCACCTCGGGGGGGGGGGGTCACCCCAGGCCGTCCTCGGTGTGGAGTTTGCATGTTCTCTCCGTGTCTGCAGTGGGTTTTCTGCGGGTGCTCCAGTTTCCCCCACAATAAAAAAAGACATGCATGTTAGGGTTAGTACTCCTGTCTGCGCCCTTGACCAAGGCATGGCAAGACAAACTGGAGTTGGTTACCAGGTGCTGCACAGCAGCTGCCCACTGCTCCTAGCTACACAGCTAGGATAGGTTAAATGTAGAGTGTAATTTCCCTATGGGGATCAATAACGTATCTCAAAATCAAATCAAAAATCAAAAAATATTGCGTTAGATCAAAGCAATATAACATTGCTTTAAAATCTTCAGTGAACATATTGTCAGTGTTATCAAAATTAACATTTAAATCCCCCATTAGGATTATATTCAGAGACATTGCACTAAAGGTGGTTAAAACTGTCCAGACTTCAGTGATAAAAATATTCGATGCCTTAGGTCAGCGGTCGGGAACCTATGGCTCGCGAGCCATATATGGCTCTTCCGGTGACGGCATATGGCTCCCAGACAATTTTGAGTTGAAAATTATTTTTTTTTCAAAAAAATCAGTTTGGAACTGATTTTAAAATACTTGTGATATTTCTTAATAATACTGTGTCATTTTAAAGTAAACAGAAATTAGTTTTGAAGATAAATTTCACGGGTCACCCGTGGGTCGGGTCGGGAACCAATGGCTCGCGAGCATGTCCGGGTCATTGTAAAGGTGAAGAAATCAATTTTATCAGATAGCCAACTAGTTTATCCGCTTCAACCCTTGTAACGGAAAAGATGGCGAAAAGAAAAAAAGACGATGATTACCGTGCATTCCAGGCTGCGTGGACAGAGGAATTTGCATTTGTGGAGAGAGCAGGATCTGCGGTATGTCTAATATGCAATGATAAAATTGCATCGATGAAACGGTCAAATATAAAGCGGCACTTCGATACGCACCATGCTTCATTTGCATCGAAATATCCAGCGGGGGACAGCAGGAAAAGGGCATGCGAGGAGCTACAGCGGAGAGTGCAGACGAGTCAGCAGCAACTACGTGTGTGGACCAAGCAAGGTGACGGGAATTCCGCTAGCTTTGCGGGGGCTTTGGCAATAGTAAGGAATGGAAAGTCATTCACAGATGGCGAGTATGCCAAAACACTCATGCTTGATGTGGCCAATGAACTGTTTGATGACTTCCCAAATAAAGACAAGATAATCAAACGAATAAAAGACATGCCCCTGTCAGCAAGAACTGTGCACGATCGTAGCATCATGATGGCAAATCAAGTCGAGGAAACACAAATTAAGGACATAAACGGCGGGACATACTTTTCTCTCGCGTTAGATGAGTCAACAGACGTTAGCCATCTATCTCAGTGCAGTATCATTGCCAGGTATGCTCCAGGTGACACACTGCGTGAGGAAAGCTTGGCTGTTTTGCCAATGAAAGGGACAACAAGAGGAGAGGATTTATTCACGTCTTTCATGGAGTTTGCTAAAGAAAAAAAACTACCGATGGATAAACTTATTTCTGTCTGTACTGATGGTGCACCCTGTATGTTGGGGAAGAACAAAGGATTTGTAGCGCTTCTCCGTGAACATGAAAAGAGAGCCATCCTAAGTTTTCATTGCATCCTGCACCAGGAGGCGCTTTGCGCTCAGACGTGTGGCCAGGAGCTTGGCGAGGTGATGTCTCTGGTCATTCGAGTGGTCAACTTTATTGTTGCCCGAGCTTTAAATGATCGCCAGTTTAAAGCTCTGTTAGAAGAAGTTGGGAATCATTATCCCGGTCTGCTTTTACACAGCAACGTGCGTTGGTTGTCAAGGGGGAAGGTGCTCAGCCGTTTTGCAGCTTGCCTGAGTGAAATCCGGACTTTTCTTGAAATGAAAGGCGTCAAGCATCCTGAGCTAGACAACACTGACTGGCTCCTGCAGTTTCACTATCTCGTGGACATAACTGGCCATCTGAACCAGCTCAATGTGAAAATGCAAGGTATTGGAAATACAATCTCATCCCTTCAACAAGCAGTGTTTGCATTTGAAAGCAAGCTGGAAGTCTTTCTCAGGGACATTGAAACAGGTCGTCTTCTGCACTTTGAAAGACTGCAACAATTTAGAGATGCATGCTTAGCAAGTGACTCCACTCAACATCTGGATCTCCAGCAGCTAGCTGGCTTTACGTTCAATCTCCTGCAGTCATTCAAAGCACGTTTTGGAGAATTTCGTGCGCGCACTGGTCTTTTCAAGTTCATCACTCATCCACATGAGTGTGCAGTGGACAAAATCGACCTGACATGCATCCCCGGGGTCTCTATCGGAGACTTTGAGCTGGAAGTTGCTGACCTGAAGGCATCAGACATGTGGATGAGTAAGTTCAAGTCACTTAATGGAGAGTTGGAAAGTCTTGCGCGACAGCGAGCAGAGCTGGCGAGGGAACACAAGTGGACAGAAATTAAAAATCTTCAACCTGAAGACCAGCTGATTCTTAAAACTTGGAACGAGCTTCCTGTGACATACCACACAATGCAGCGTGTGAGTATTGCCGTATTGACCATGTTTGGCTCTACATATGCATGTGAACAGTCTTTCTCGCATATGAGGAACATTAAGACCAACCTACGCTCACGTTTAACTGATGGAAGCCTCAACGCCTGCATGAAGCTCAACCTCACCACGTATGAACCAGACTACAAGGCCATCAGCAAAACCATGCAGCACCAGAAGTCGCATTAAAAGTAAGACATATTTAATTTATTATACGTTAAAAATACTATATGGCTCTCAATGAAATATATTTAGAAATATTTGGCTTTTATGGCTCTCCCAGTCAAAAAGGTTCCCGACCCCTGCCTTAGGTGGTCTGTATAGAGCAGCAATAATGATTGGTGTAGGTCTATAGAGCTTAACAACCAGCAGTTCAAAGGAAGCTTGATCAGGTAGAGAGAATGGCGATTGAACAGGTCAGGCACGGCGCTAAGGAGGGGCTTGCCGGTGATTCATTTCTCCCTAGGGGTGGCATAGTACCCCCATGAACTCAAATCAAATAAAATGGTACTAAACTAAATATATTTGTAAAGCTGTTTATCTTTTTCCACTTTTTATCTAGTTATTGCCCGAAAATTACCAACATTTATTTAATGACATTACGAAATTAAGGAAATGCACTTAGGTCTGATATCACCTGTGCTTTTCCCCTCGAAATTGTCAACTTCCTGCTCACGCTCAGTGCTGTTTCCTAGTAGTCTTTTTGCCCTTGCCAGCAAAATGGACAGTTTTGTGATCCCAATTAAGCGTGCTCGTAGTTCGGAAGAACCAGTACCAGTAAGCAGTGTGGAGGATACCGACATTCCACTGCTAAATACTGAGGATGGCAACAGACAGCACCTCTGAGTCAGATGAAGTGTTCAGCAGCAAGTGCTGGTCCCAAGGGAGAGCTAGCTATTGCCGGTGACAGTGTTGCTAATGCTAATACTAACTCTTCTGCTGTTAACCTTGGCAGCAGCTCAGCCTCAAGTAAGTTTTGTGGACCGGACAATCTTAGCAAAAATCCAGTGGAAGGACTGCGACGCCCTGTGTGCAAGTACCCAGCAATGACCTTTGGCACTCAAAAAAGGAACTTTAATCGCGTATGGTGTGAGCAATACAGCTGGATGGAATATTCAGTGATCAAGGACGCAGCCTTCCGTTCCTCATGCAGACATTTTGCCCCTGCGGGCAGTTATGGATTTCATTCAGAGGAAGCTTTTACTGTGTTTGGGTTCCAGAATTGGCGTAAAGCACAAGCATCTTTCAAAGCCCACAACGTAAGTGCTGCACATAAGTTTTCCATGGAAGCATGGTGCGCGTTTAAGCAGAGAAAGCAGGCTGGTTCAAAAATTGAGAAAATGCTCAATAAGGGACATCAAAGCTGGTTCAAGAAAACTGTGAGTATATGAAGGTGGTAGTGGAGAGCCTGCGATATGCAGCATGCCAGGAGATAGCTCAACAAGGCCACAGAGAGGACGGTCAAGCGACTAACAGAGAAAACTTTCTCCAGTTCCTAGATATTGTCGCTATGTTTAACAAAACAATTACTAAAAAGATCTCAGACAACCCATCAAACGCAAAATACACCCGCTATGAGATACAAAACGAAAGGTTTAGTATTATGACTGACATGGTGAAGAGACAAATAAGTGATGAGATAAAGGAAGCTGGGCATTTTGCCATAACGGTCGATGAGAGCAAGGACATCAGTAAGAAAGAGTAAATCTCAGTGGTGGTCTGTTATCTGCATAACGAAACTGTGCTTGAGGAGTTTTTACACTTTATGCCAGCTTATGGATTGGATGCAGACTCTCTGTTGAAAAGTATTAAAACGACACTTAGCCAATGCAACACTGACGTAAGTAACTGCATCGGCCAATGCTATGATGGAGCTGCAGTGATATCGGGATGTAATAATGGGGTACAAGAGAAGTTGAGGAAAGAGGTGCAACAAGCTCTATATGTCCACTGTCACGCACACTGGTTATATTTGGTTCTGGTTGATTGTGTGAGTAACATGCAACCTGCAGCAGAGTTTTTTGAGACAGTGCAACTATTGTACAATTTCTTTTCTGGCTCGGTGGTCCATGACATGTTCTTGAAAAAGCAGAAAGAACTGCAACCATCAGAACAGCATGTTGAGTTGAAAAAACTATCTGATACATGCTTGGCCTGTCAATACACTGCATTGTGCGCAATTTTAAAAAATCGCTCCCAGCCATCCAGGCTACACTCCAGGACATCATAGGCCAGACAAACGCGAAAAGAAAGACAAAGGCTAGGGCTGTGCAAGGGCTTATCGATGAACAGTTCGTTTTAAACCTCACTTTACTTGATGTATTCAGGGTGAGCAAGTTTGCCTCAGACCAGTTAGTCACCCAACCTGGATAGCTCGTCTGCAAATGATCTAGTTCAGTCAGTCATCGCAACGTTTTTGGAGAAACCGTCAGAAGAGTCATGGAACAACATACAAGAGCATGCTAAAGAGCTGTGTGTTATGGCTGGCATAGCACAGCAGAGACCACCACCTCCAAGGAGAGAGGATCAGCAGCAATACAGCCATTTACGGGACTGTGTGCTTGAGGCCCTGAATCCGATACACCGCACACATTCATCAGATGACCTGCACACACAGCCTTTTTTATCGGGTAATTGACAGGCTGGTCAATGAATTGAGGAGATGCTTCTCCACAGATACAGGTCATATGGTGATAGGGGTCTCAGCCCTCAACCCAAAACACAAATCTTTCTTAGATAAGCAGTGCATACTGCCAATGGCACAGAACTATGGCATCACCAAAGATAATCTAAATGCTGAGTTACACCAAATCCGACGTCTACTCGAAAGGAAATCACAGCAAGGACACGCCGTTAATACCACTTTGGAATTTTTGTCACTGATGGCACCATACAATGACGCGTTTATGGACGTGTACAAACTCACATACACTCACTGGCCACTTTATTAGGCACACCTGTCCAACTGCTCGTTAACGCAAATTTCTAATCAGCCAATCACATGGCAGCAACTCAATGCATTTAGGCATGTAGACATGGTCAAGACGATCTGCTGCAGTTCAAACCGAGCATCAGAATGGGGAAGAAAGGTGATTTAAGTGACTTTGAACGTGGCATGGTTGTTGGTGCCAGACGGGCTGGTCTGAGTATTTCAGAAACTGCTGATCAACTGGGATTTTCACGCACAACCATCTCTAGGGTTTACAGAGAATGGTCCGAAAAAGAGAAAATATCCAGTGAGTGGCAGTTCTGTGGGCGAAAATGCCTTGTTGATGCCGGAGGTCAGAGGAGAATGGCCAGACTGGTTCGAGCTGATAGAAAGGCAACAGTAACTCAAATAACCACTCATTACAACCGAGGTATGCAGAAGAGCATCTCTGAATGCACAACACGTCGAACCTTGAGGCAGATGGGCTACGCAGCAGAAGACCACACCGGGTGCCACTCCTGTCAGCTAAGAACAGGAAACTGAGGCTACAATTCGCACAGGCTCACCAAAATTGGACAATAGAAGATTGGAAAAACGTTGCCTGGTCTGATGAGTCTCGATTTCTGCTGCGACATTCGGATGGTAGGGTCAGAATTTGGCGTCAACAACATGAAAGCATGGATCCATCCTGCCTTGTATCAACGGTTCAGGCTGGTGGTGTAACGGTGTAATGATGTGGGGGATATTTTCTTGGCACACTTGGGCCCCTTAGTACCAATTGAGCATCGTGTCAACGCCACAGCCTACCTGAGTATTGTTGCTGACCATGTCCATCCCTTTATGACCACAGTGTTCCCATCGTCTGATGGCTACTTCCAGCAGGATAACGCGCCATGTCATAAAGCTCGAATCATCTCAGACTGGTTTCTTGAACATGACAATGAGTTCACTGTACTCAAATGGCCTCCACAGTCACCAGATCTCAATCCCATAGAGCACCTTTGGGATGTGGTGGACCGGGAGATTCGCATCATGGATGTGCAGCTGACAAATCTGCAGCAACTGCGTGATGCTATCATGTCAATATGGACCAAACTCTCTGAGGAATGTTTCCAGTACCTTGTTGAATCTATGCCACGAAGGATTAAGGCAGTTCTGAAGGCAAAAGGGGGTCCAACCCGGTACTAGCAAGGTGTACCTAATAAAGTGGCCAGTGAGTGTATATATCCTTGACACTTCCCGTTACATCTGCATCCTGTGAGCAAACTTTCTCTTGTCTCCGATGCTTGAAGACATTCTTGAGGAGCACCAGCGGGGATGCTCGTACCAGTAACCTTGGACTTTTGGCCATGACTATTAGGAGAGTAAGAGCCTTGGATGTCCACCAGATCATCGATACATTTGCCCTCAGCCACAACAACTGACACGTTGTCCTTCTGTGAAACGTCGACTGGTAATTGACTCGTGGTTTTTTTTTCCCCATGGCGATGAGCTGAATATTGTGTTGTATATGGTGAATGATTGTAACTGTGTGTTAGCTATTATTATATTGGATTTAGCTGTTTTGGTATCATATGGCATTGATGATTATAACCAATTGCTTAATAATTATGTGGATACTGTGTTTGAGTTCCCTGCAGTTTTGTGTTTTTACATAGAGGCCTCTGGTGTTAGGTCTGCGCTTCGCATCGTGCGTGTCATGTTCTGATTATGCTATAAATCTAGCTGTTCATCTAAATCTGTGTGGAACGCCAAATTTGGCTTTTGTACTGAGTGAATGTCAGCCATTGGCATTATAGCAATTACAGTTCTGTGATACTTGCAAACTAATATTAAATTAGCATGCCCACACCTGTTTTTGTGTTTTGTACCTATGCACTAGGCTAGCCTATATTTCAGAGCTCCCCCAATCAATGATCAAGCACCCCCGTAGCACCGGCAATCAAAGTTCTCTGAATCTGCCACTGGATCAGGTAGAGAGAATGGCATTAGTTTTATACTATCGCGATAGATCAGCGCAAGGCTGCCTCCTCTGCCCAAAGACTGAGGTTTGTATATGTAAACAAATCCTACAGGAGTTGCTGAATTTAGTTGTACAAAGTCATTCTGTGACTGCCAGTATTCCGTGAGACATAAAAAGTCCAGTTTGTGCTCTGTGATGAAGTCATTGACCAGAGAAGCTTTGTTGGTAATAGATCGGATATTGTAGACGGTAAACTTATAACAGGTCATGCGCATATGCACAGCTGATTTAACTAGCAGAGTCAGCACACTGTGGTCTACATGCCGGTCACATCGTAATATGTCATGTGCATGAGAGGCCCAGTGCCTAATAATAGTCTGTATGGGGAGAACTCCTGGTGAGAGGGCTTATGCCAGATGAAGCCAGTGGAGGGGGGGGCTAGCAAACAAAACAGAACTGTGGGGTGCCACTGTAGGTGGAAACGGAGGTTCCGGGAGGGAAGTGTGGGATGTAAACAGTAAGTCACGTGGAGAAGACTGTACGACCAAGACTGTATATGCATTTCAAAATTCCTCTGAATAACAACACTCTGATTAAAACGCTTCCATTTTATTAAATGTTAAAATCCACACTGCACTGTGGGTCTGGACAGTTCTGTGCTTGTTATCAGATTGACTTGCATGATTTAGGATAGACTAGCCCATACTATAGGCAATGTGTGGCATGTGTGCCATGCACCTGAATTCTGTATGCTGTATCTTGTGTGGTATTGATTGTCTTTTTATTTAGGCCTGTGTGTCATGGACTCTGGGGAAGCTTCCTGCTCCTCTTAACCCCCTCCCTCCTGCTCACATCCCTCTGCTCATCCTCCAATCAGCATCTGCCAGCTGTTCCCACCAGTACATTGTCTCTACCCACTGGCATCCCCCTGCATTATCTATCAGCCTTACAGTCTGCCATATGTGTTGCTTGTCTGTTCATTCATTACACCAGTATATATTCTGGTCTGTTGGCCCTTGTTGTTTGCCAGATCGTAGTTTGTGCCACCTGCCTGCTTCGTATCCTGCCTGATTGTAAATATTGCCATTTTTAATCAGTAAAGTCACTCTTTTGCCTAACTCCTGCCTCTGCTCAGTGATTCTGCGTGTGGGTTGTCCCTGATCTGTGACGGTACGATCTGGCCAGGAATGGACCCAGCAGAATTTCAACACCTCTGCGCTCTGGTGGACAAGCAAGGCTCCACTCTCAACACGCATCAGAAGGAAATGGCCACAGTAACACAGCACCTGCAAGTACTCGCTAACAGCATTGATCACCTGTCGGCTTAGCTACGGCAGCTCTAGGACATAACTCCGTCCAGCCCAGTGGCGCAGACCATCCCAGCGGCTTCTCTACCATTGCCGCCGCCCGTTCTTCTGGTAATGCATCCCAGCCATGAGCCACGTCTACCTCCTCCCAGTCACTACAACGGTGAGCCCGGCCTTTGCCGTTCTTTGTTTATCACAATGTTCTCTGGTGTTTGAGCTCCAACCATCCATCTTCCCATCTTCTGATCACTCCAGAGTTGCCTACATCATCTCACTCCTGGATGGGAGAGCGAGGGAGTGGGGGTCGTCAGTTTGGGAAGCCACTTCATCTGTCTGCGCCTCCCTGGATAGCTTCACTCAGGAAATGAGGAAGGTGTTCAACAGGTCTGTCAGTGGCAGAGAGGCGGCACGAGTCTTGCTGCAGGCATGCCAAGGGAGGAGGTCAGTCTCTGATTATGCCATTGACTTTTGCACATTGGCTGCTAACTGTTCTTGGAAAGTGGAGGCTCAGTAAAATGCCTTTCTGAATGGACTCTCTGAAGCTATAAAGGATGAGCTAGCCACCCATGAACTACCTGCTATGCTAGACTTGCTCATTGCTCTAGCCATTTGCATTGATACCAGGCTAACACAGAGGTGGAAAGAGAGGCTAGCTGGACGCCCTCAGTTTTTCCCCTGTAGATCACCAGCAGCAGAGCCAGCCCTGAGCCCTTCGGATCCTGAGCCTATGCAGGTGAACTGCACACGGCTGTCTCCAGCAGAACGATGTCAGCGCATCACCACAGGCTCCTGCTTTTACTGTGGCCAGCCGGGACACTACATCGCTTCCTGCCTATTGAAATGCAACGCTCGCCAGTAAAGCGGGAGTTACTTGTTAGCGTCCTCCCCTTCTCCGAATCTCCAATCAAACGATCTCTACTAACCACCACCCTTCAATGGAGAGATCAACGACTGGAGGTTGCCGTGCTGCTGGACTCTGGTGTAGATGAAAGCATTATTGACACAACGTTGGTCAGGCAACTGGGAATCCCCACCCAAGAGCTACCCCAAATCATGAAGCCAACGCGTTCATCAGCCAGTCTCTCGCTAAGGTAAAATACGTAAGTGAACCTGTAACACTCCTGCTTTCTGGTAATCACTGTGAAAAGATTCCATTGCACCTGATAGACACTCCCCAGGTTCCCCTAATATTGGGGTATTCCTGGCTGGTCAAGCACAATCCCCAAATTTAGTGGGCTACAAAAACCATTTTGAGTTGGAGCGCTTTGTTTGTCACAGTGTCTTTTGTCAGCCTTGCCACCAGGTGGAGTCATGGACCCACAGGAGGAGTTTCCAGACCTGTCTGCAGTGCCAGCTGAATATCTGGACTTACACCTGTATTCAGCAAGTCACGTGCCACTACTCTTCCACCGCACCTGCCATACGACTGTGCTATTAATTTGCTGCCCGGAACATCCCCGCCTAAGGGTAGGCTTTACTCTCTGACAGCCCCTGAAATGGAGGCCATGAACAAATATATTAGGGACGCTTTGTCTGCAGGCATTATCCGGCCATCCTCTTCTCCAGCAGGCTTCTTTTTTGTGGAGAAGAGAGACCATTCCCTCCGACCTTGCATTGACTACCGTGGCCTCAATGACATCACAGTTAACCGGTATCCACTGCCACTTATCTCCTCTGCTTTTGAGAACTTCTAGGGAGTGACCATCTTCACCAAACTGGACCTCCGCAACGCTTATCACCTGGTGCACATTCATGAGGGAGACAAGTGGAAGACGGCCTTTAACACACCCAGTGGACACTATGAATATCTGGTAATCCCTTTTGGTTTGACGAACGCCCCTGCTGTCTTCCAAGCCCTTGTTAATGATGTGTTGCGGGACATGGTTACTCATTTTGTCTGTGTACCTGGATGGTATTCTCTAAGTCTCCTCGGGAGCATGCAAGGCGGGTCCTGCAACGCTTACTGGAAAACCACCTGTACATGCGAATTTCACCAGGACACTGTCTTTCTTAGGGTTTGTAGTGTTTGCTGGGAGGTTGGAGATGGACTCCGCCAAAGTCAAGGCAGTGCTAGAATGGCACCAGCCTGCCACCTGGAAGGAGCTTCAAAGGTTCATGGGATTCGCAAATTTCTGAGGTTTATACGCAGTTGCAGTTCCATTGCTGCCCAACTAAGCTCTCTTACCTCACCCAAGGTTCCCTTTTCCTGGTCAGCTGCTGCTGAGGAAAGCCTTCACCTCCGTTCCTATCCTCATCACACATGATCCTCAGCTCCAGTTTGTGGTTGAGGGGGACGCCTCTGATGTGGGAGTGGGGGCTGTCCTGTCTCAGCAGCTCCCCCAAGGATAATAAGCTGCACCGCTGTGCTTTATTCTCTCACCATTTGTCTTCCACAGAAAGAAACTGACATCGGCAATTGGGAGCTCTTGGCTGTCAAGATGGCATTGGAGGAGTGGAGACACTGGTTGGAGGGGGCGGAGAAAGCATTCCTGGATTGGACAGACCACAAGAACCTGGAGTATACTAAGAGAGCGAAGTATCTCAACTCCAGGCAGGCAAGGTGGGCACTTTTTTTCTCACGTTTCATCTTCACCCTCTCCTACCATCCAGGGTGTAGACATGTGAAGCCGGATGCCCTGTCATGCCAGTTTGTCAAGGAGGGGGAACCCTCCGAACCTGACACAATCCTGCCCAGCCAGTGTCTCTTCGCTACTGACCGGTTCTCTGTTGAGCAAAAGGTACTGGAGGCCCTCCATCCCCAGGTAATGAATCTAGAGGGAGGCCGTTTGTTCCTGTGTCTGTCGGCTCCCAGGTTCTCCAGTGGGCTCATGCATCCACACTGGCCTGCCACCCAGGGGTCTCACGTACTTTGGCTAGTCTCTGCCAGAGGTTTTGGTGGCCCCACATGCAGAAGGATGTGTTGGAATATGTACCTGCCTGTCCTAACTGTGCCCAGGGGAAGCCGTCCAGCAGGACTACTAAACCCACTGTCCATTCCACAACAACCCTGGTCACACATAGACCTAGACTTCATCACTGGTCTCCCGGATTCTGAGGGTAACTCAGTTGTCCTTACTGTGGTTGATTGTTTTTCAAAGTCTGTTCATTACATTCCACTGCCTATAATACCCACAGCTAAGGAAACTGCTCAACCCCTAGTGCAACCTGTTTTTAGGATACATGGCCTGCCTGCTTACCTCTGTGGTCTCTGACAGGGGACCTCAATTCACTTCTCGTTTTTGGAAAGCCTTCTGTACTCTCATGGGTGCTTCAGTCTAACTGCCATCAGGTTTCCATCCACATGGGCAGACTGAGCGGGCCCATCAGCACCTAGAGAGCACCCTCCACTTGATGGTCAGCCAGAACCCATCCTCCTGGAGTCAGCTCCTCCTATGGTTTGAGTATGCCCATAATTCACTGCCTGTCACCTCCATGGGGCTCTCTCCATTTCAGGTTTGTTTTGGGTATCAACCCCCTGTGTTCCCCTCACAAGAGGAGGGAACACTTGTGCCCTCTGCCCAGGCTCTTGTCCGTAAGATGTCACCGGACCTGGCGACGAGCCTGTGCCAAACTCCTGTGGTCCTCAGCCTGTCAAAAGGAACAGGCTGACCACCGCCGCTCCCCAATACTGGAAAGGACAAAGGGTCTGGTTGTCGTCCAGGGACCTGCCCCTCCGGACTGCCTCCAGAAAGTTGACTCCCACGTTCATGGGCCCATTTCCGGTGTCTAAAATTATTAATCCCTCTGCTGTCCGTTTACAGTTGCCCAGGACCCTTCAGAGAATCCATCCCACCTTTCAGGTCCCCTGTATCAACCTAGTACACACCACACAGGATGTTTTACTATTCAGTAGTCGTCCACTGTCTTGCTAGCCTATGTTCTGTGTAAGACCAACAGTTGAGGCTATGGGCATGTGAGGACATTGTCATGTGATGTCACCTGGGTCTAGTAGGGTCTAAAACAGGGGTGCCCAACTCCAGGCCTCGAGGGCCGCAGTGTCTGCAGGTATTTGTTGCAACTATGCACTATACCACCTGATTTAACTAATTCCTTTCCCTCCTTGGTTCAAGAGGTGAGCTAATTAGTTAAATCGGGTGGTGTAGTGCACGGTTGGAACAAATACCCGCAGACACTGCGGCCCTCGAGGCCTGGAGTTGGGCACCCCTGGTCTAAAACCTCATTTCCATGACCAGTCTATGGCTAACATGTTTTGATGATTTATTTGACTTCTGTGGACCTTTTGAAAGAAATTTAGCTCCCTAGTCCCTCCCAAAAATCCCGGGCATTTTTGCTAGAGGGCCAAATCCAAGATGACTGCCTGTGGCCATATTGAAAAATTAACTTTTGAACCAGAGCACCTAGAATCATGGATGAAGAAACTTTTTCATATAAGTCAACCATGAGGATTCTGATTCTGACATCAGTTTGACATTATGACATCATTTTGACCCATAAATCCAAGATGGCCACCATCCAGTGGAGTGACGATGTGAACGGGAAGGTGTTTTTCAGTGAACGTTGCCTATAAAAGACAACTTCCAAAGTAGATTTTACCATTTAATCTGGTAGATCGTGCTGTTACCTTTCAAATGATGTATAATACACCAAGGTTTAAACAACAATATCTTATAAAATATGGTAAACATGTAGCCTATACACCTGTCTGTTTGACGTTATGACATCATTTTCACCCAGATATCAAAGATGGCCACTATCCTGTACAGTGAAAACATAACTTTGAATCCAGAATCCATGCCTACCAAATCACCATTATGTTCACTGCAAAGATAATGTCAAAACCCATTTTACCTTGGTACTGCTGTACATTAAACAAACTACCTTCATGAGGACCTCTTGCAGTATAATTGATGAATTCATGACAAGAAAACTAATAACTCCAAAATAAGCTCTTTTTATAGTGAACTTAACAATACAACAACAACAAACAGCTGTCATTGAAACCTTAACACCAACAAGCTTAAAACATCACATGATCAGTCTGAATTAGAGCATTCTGAATCATCAGATTCCGATGGATCCCCCCTCCTCTCTGTACATCATCATCTCCCTCCTCCTCCTCACTGTCATCTTCCTCACTCTCTTCAGCTGGCTCTGGTGCAGATAGGTGTGTCGGTACAGCAGGTCGCGTGTGGCAGACAGGGTGAGAGCGACCACCCACCAGCTCCCAGCCATATCCGAGTGATGATGGCTGGTGCTTCAGGGAGGGGTGGTGCACTAGATATGCCAGGTAGTTGGCGCTGAGGCAGTGTTGGAAGAGGCTATCTGCATCTGGAGGGAGATGGATGAATGATTTATTTTTCATTCTTTTCCACTTTGCGGCATGGGCCTCAGCCTTGGTGCTACTCTTCTTGTCACCATAGATAACATGCCATGTGAACTTGAAGAGCTCCTCTACCACCTCTTCCTTAATGTCAAGGCTATCTCCACACCGTGAGAGCTGCCGTCGTGCCACAGGGCTCTTTACCACCTTGTCATATACTGAAGACCTCGCCTTGCCATAGAAGCCTGAGTTGGCATCACAGCCTGTAAGGCAGTGTAGCTGCACAATACAGTCTGCCATCTCCTCAGTCACCAGGCCACAGCAAAAGACTCTCTCTTGCTTTCTATTGATACGGAGCATACCAAGCAGCTGCTGCGAGATGGCTGCTGCCGCAACATAGGCATCAGTATCAGCTGCATCAATGACCACAGGGCCACTGTAGCCTGACTCGTGCAGAACTGCATAAGCAGAGAAGAGGATGGTGTCAGCTTCAGACTGGTCAAAGCTGTAGTTCTGCATTGGTTGCTGGGTTGACAAGTTGGTGCAGTGGGTGGCAACAGAGTAGACAATCTCCAAATCTACATTCTGTGCAATGTCGGTCAGGTAGCTGCAGATTAATTTTTGCAGCCGTACCTTGTTGCTGATGCTACAGAGCAGTGTTTTGAATGCCTTGGCAGAGGGGAAGGGGTCATGCAATTTCATGTAGATGTTGGGGGCATGTGCCATACCTTGTACCCGCAGGTCTCGCTCATCATCTTTAGTTGAGTATGCTGCATCGTACGGTCGTTCACACAGATGATACGGTCAGCACCACCATGGCGGGAAAGGATGATGGATGACACCTTGTTGACATAATCCAACCACTTGTATGAGGTGCCATCTTGCATCTGCCGATCTTCTGCTGATGGAGTTGCCATCCTCCAGATCATGCCCATGTCAACAAGAGCGATGTAGGGTTCTTGTAGATCTACAGATTGGAGAGAGAGCTTCTGGATGAGCTTGCTCTTCTGAGTCTTCCTGTATGTGCCGTTGGAATTGAATAAGGCCACACACTCCTCAACAACACGATGTTCCAGCAACTCAGGGAGGTTTACAAGTTGACTGACCTCAACAAGGTTGATCTCTGCCTTCAGAGCACTCTGCTCCATCTCAGCAGCTCTGGCCTTGAGTTCCTCCCCGGACCTCTTTGTGTATGACTCCTTGGTAAACGTCAAACGTTTGCTTAGAGGGAAGCGTGCATGGAGGGAGGTATTCTTACTGAACATCCAGTCCCGCAAAAAGCTGGTCAATTTCTCCTCTCCCACAGCATGAGCTGATTTGAAGTCCACAACGAGTTCATTAGAGGCAGGCATGGCTGACTGTAGGGTGCGGAGGGAGGGTGAGGCCGGGTCAAATGGGTAGGAATCAAATTCATACATGCATGCGACCAGATCCTGTACGCACTGCTCATCTTCTCGCATCCGTGTCAGATCACATTCCACATGCTTCCTCTTGGCTTCTTTTCGGTTGGCCAGGGCATTGTGAGCTGCCCGGATCTGGGCCACATTGTTCACATTTCTGGAGTGAACCAGCAGCTGCTTCTCATTCTGGAGGATGGAGAGCCACCCAGACTTCACTTTGCTGCCCTTGTTCATTGTACATTCAATCCACATGTCCCAGGCCATGTTGGAGTAGGGGTTGCCTGTGATGGACTGAGCAAAGTCAGTATGAAGGAAAGTGACCTGTTCAGCAGGGAGCGATGTCAGCATGGCCCACAAGTCAGGCAGCCACCTCCCATACCTATTGTTGTCGTACACTACCATCCATGGCAGCATGGCACGCAGAGAGCTCACATACTCGTCCCAGTTACAGATATGGACTGCATGCACATTCTGCATGAGTGCATCTGTCATGGACAGGAAGTCCCTCCAGTAGTCCGTCATGTCACTGACCTCCACCTGGGTGAAGAGGTTGGTGATGAGGCTCTCAAGGTCAGCATCATCCTCCTGTGCCACATGGGCATTCTTGGGAGAGACTCATATCTCTCAGAATCTCAAGGTTCTTTCTCGTCTCATCAGCCAGGTTGGGGATGAGCCTCCACTTTAACAACTGAGTCATAAGCGCCTCATACATGAGCCTCAAACAACGCAGCCCCCTCTTGTAATGCTTGCCTTTCAGCGCCCGATCGACGGAGCCCTCTGCAATAACTCCTCCCGCCACGAGTACATCTCCTAGCTCACTCCCCTTGTAGTGCTTGTAGATAGCACTCATCATCACACACTGTGTATGGAAGGGACCAAGAAAGGGCACAATGTCATGGTACTTGTTTGGGTTCTCAACCTTGAGCAGAGTGATGAGGACGTACACAGGATGATTTCCCACTAAGAAGGCGAAGGGCATGCGCTTAGTCGTGATGATGGTAGAGAGCTTGTCCATGACATCATTTACAACTGACTTGTTGGGCGGTTGATTGTAAGATGTATGGAAATAAGCCTTGCTCTTCTTTTGCTCCATATTCAAGCCAGTGTGAAATCTGCTGTAGGAAGGGATAGTCTGCTCAGCTGCATCAGGTCGATCACCATTCATGTCCACACGAGCAAGGGCATGGATAATGTTCCGCTTACGCTGAGGCTCTTTACTGGATGAGGATGTAGTGGATTTAGGGCGGATGGGAGGCTCACCACACTTGATGGTCCTATATGGTGTAACTGCCTGCATCCCAGACACCTTCTCAGTCAGTGCCAAAGACACAGTCTTGGCGTCTTCGACGCGTACATCGCCATCCTGGATGTTTGCTTTGTACTTCAGTACAAGGCGGTCTAGACACTGCAGAAACATCAAATTACAGTCGTGTGCAGTACCCCCTCCTGTTAACGTGTCATTGGCAAAGTCATCATTGTCAATGATGCTGATGCTTGGCTCTCCTTCAGCTATCTCATTAGGACACACAGAACACCGCTCGAGGTCATGCTTGGCCCAGACATCACGCAGGAGAAGCACATTTGGGTAGCTGATCCCAATGCCGAGCTTGTAGAAAGAGTCAACAAGCTCCTTGGTGCGAGTGATCTCATGAAGGGTGATGGTGGTATTGATGGCGGTAGTGGTGGGTCACTTTGTGACATATTGTGTGATGAGAGAGCTGAAAGAGAGTGTGCTCAGAGATAGATCTACCCCCTCCTTCCCCCGTAAAGCAGACAGCAGCTGCACCATGAGAGGCAGAGTTCTTCCTCCTCCTCTAGCTCCTCGACCTCCGGCCATGGTACAAGTTTAATTGACTTGATGTCATCCCTGAGCCACTCAGCCACATTGCGAACCAGTTGCTCACTGCTGACACCAATGGAGGAAAGTGCTGCTTCCACATATGAACCACCCCCAGACGTGTCATAGACTAGGTCGCTCTGGTTCTTCTGAGGGCGGGAGTGGAGGCCGACCTTGCCCTCAAATTCCTGGGTCAGGATGTTCTTTTATGTAGGATGACTTGACCCTGGATGTTGGGAAGCCATACCGAGAGATGATGGAGCTGTAGTCTTGGAGGAGGCTCTGCAGTGACCTTAGCTCATGTTCCTCAAAGATGACTGTTCTTATGTGGTCAAAGAAGATAGTCTGAGCCTCACGGAGAGTGACATTTTGCATGTGTGGAAGTTTGTCATCTTCACTCATTTTCTGATAATTACGCACATATTTCAACCAGCATTTTAAGTGATATCTGATCTCAAGTGCGTAGGGCTGATCAGCGGCAGAATCGATCAGACAGTTTATTCTGTCTCACATTTTCTGATCTTCCAAGGTCACCGTGTGGCTCTTGAAAGCTGCCCATGCGTGATCGTACGAAATCAGCTTCAACTTTGATTCTGGGTGCCTGACTGACTCAGTCTTACAGCACCAGACACATTTTGTTTTATCATGTATCTGCCCTAGACTCGATCGCAGCCGCCTGGCAGCTGGAGCCGCAACTGGGGAAGAAACATCAGACATAGATGAAGACTGAGATTGGCATTCATCAACTTCTCGATTTTTCTGTCTTTTCTGGATCTGTTCCAGTTTCTTGACATTCCATAAGGTCAGCGTACATGTATCATGGACACATTGTCCGATGGGACCTTTATCCCAATCAACAGTTGCATGGACATTTCCAAACTTGTCAAGACCGCTCCATAACAGGGCCCTTTTCTTGGTATTTTCCCACCTCTGAATTGAGGTAATGGAATCAGTGGCTTCATCACAAAGCCTGCACACTGGAGGACACATGGAGTCTGATGAATTATGTGCTGTCTATTTGTCCCTGTAAGTTGATTGATTTCTTCCATTTTAAAGCAGTTATGTACATCTCTACCGTTCCATTCACCTATAGGCAAAAACAAAAAACAAGTTTGCTCAGGGTGATTTTCTATGATGGTACATTCATTTATACTTTAAGTATTGCTTAATTGAACTGGTGCTTTTTTTCAACAGAGGCCATCTCCAAAAATTAAATAATGTACTTTAAGTTGATACTTTAATGTAACAATATAACAATGTATATACTTCACACAAAAGTTTTATAAAATTAGGTGATTCGTGATTAAAGTCATGTGCATTTTTGCCAACCAGCCCTATCACAGAATTGGTTGGCACAATGTTAAAATGTGATCAAAATCACTAGCTAGCTATGCTAGTTTATGAACAGTTGTTAAATTACTGTGTGTGTGTAGTGAATATGTATAGCCTATGAAACACACACTATTAATGCTGTGTGCCTGTTTGTGTGTGTGAGCTAAAGTTAGCAACTAGTAGTGACTGTGATCAAGCTAGCAAATATGAAACGTGATTTGCCTTTATTAGCTAACAAATATTTATTATTATTAAAAGCAACACAATGATAAAAATATCATGAAAACTGTGATACTTACTTTAGTCTCGGGATCAAAAGAGTGTGATGACCGCGGAATAGGCTAATAGCTAGCTAGCTAGCTAATTTTCTGAAAGGTCATGACCACAATATTTTTGAAGGGACAGTAACTAACAGCGTATTAGTAGGCCCGCCCTGACCTGCAACCCCGTCACACACGCACACACGCACGCACGTGCACGCACACGCACACGCACACACACACACACACAGGGCACAGACAGGCATAGGCTACATGTTTACCATATTTTATAAGTTATTGTTGTTTAAACCTTGGTGTATTATACATCATTTGAAAGGTAAAAGCATGATCTACCAGAATAAATGATAAAATATAGTTTCAAAGTAAAATCTACCCTAGAAGTTGTCTTTTATAGGCAACGTTCACTTAAAATCACCTTCCCGTTCACATCGTCACTCCACTGGATGGTGGCCATCTTGGATTTATGGGTCAAAATGATGTCATAATGTCAAACTGATGTCAGAATCAGAATCAGAATCCTCATGGTTGACTTATATGAAAAAGTGTCTTCATCCATGATTCTAGGTGCTCTGGTTCAAAAGTTAATTTTTCAACATGGCCGCAGGCAGCCATCTTGGATTTGGCCCTCTAGCAAAAATGCCAAGGATTTTTGGGAGGGACATGGGAGCTAAATGTCTTTCAAAAGGTCCATAGAAGTCAAATAAATCATCAAAACATGTTAGCCATAGAGTGGTCACGGAATTGAGGTTTTACACTCTACTATCTGTTTAAAAGCGTAGCACAAACCAATTCATTGTGTGGATTTTTAGGGCTCCAAGCAGCAAAGCTGCTAGAACCCTATTGTAAACAGAGGATCACTATTATTTTGCCATATAAGTACCTGGGTCTTAGAAACTGTAACAGCTAAAGTTCCCAAACTTGGCAGATCGTTTGGAAATCTCTCCCACTACTCGGATATAAAAAAAAAAAAACATATTGGCCAGATGGTCGTGCGATAACAATTAACTTTACATTTTGGTCCATAACTTATGAATTGTAAGTCTCAGAAATAAAATTGTTTTTTTTTCCTGGATTCCGTGGGTCCAGACAAATCTAAAGGTAGAAGCCATTTGAGCTTAGAGATATTTTCCGCCATTTAGAATTTTGTCCAAATCGTTTTTTTCACTACTCCTCCTACAAATGTTGAGCAATCGTCACCAAATTTGGAACAGACCATCTCTGGATGAAGCCAGAAAATATTTTTTTTTCAGATTTTTGATATATGGTTTCAGTCAATCACAATTTGTTGAAATAGCTCATTTTGAAAAAAATGTTGAAGTAACTCATGAACGTGTTGAGATATCAACCTAAAATGTGAGATATGTTAAGGAGTTTTCACTAAGCTTATGTATTAAAGTGTATTGTGCTTAACCTCTTGGGAGCACTACAAATGCAAAAAGTTTATATTTTGTAATTGGCTGCATGGATTCATACGAAACTATGTATGCACGATCTTGGGTCATGACTCAGCCAATGGATAAAATTTGGTAATGACTGATTAAAGTGGGCATGGCTTATTACAACAAATCTAAAATTTCTATATGTTTCACATTCCAAACTTCAAAAAATGAAGAAAATCACCCGTACATCCTACAGACCAGACATTTCAGCACAGCCACTGACATGTGAAAAAAGTTTGCCTCACTGCAACCTATGTTCAATTCAGAAGTCCATGACTATATTTTCCAAAATATTTGAAATCAATTAGTATCTATATCACAAGTCTTCATTCAAATGCTACCAAAATTGACACAGATTGTGTAGATGCTCAATATCATGTGTTTCAAATGGTTAAGTCAAACGACGAGTCTGAAGTGCCATTCAGTGTCTTACTGTAATTAGTACTGTATGCACAACGTTTTCTATTTCAAATGTTTGCTCAAACTTAACCAAAGTATTTGACAATACACCCGAAACCAGGACAATGGTGTGTGATTTTTTTAAGAATTTAATCACTAACACTTTAACTGTTGTGATTTTTTTAAGCTTACATAGACAAAAATACCTTAATCTGGCAACTGTGATGTCATTGCTTCAAGATGTGAGAAGGTGTGTGAAATGCTATGTCTCCTGAGTGACACAGTCAGTAAGTCACTTTCTCTGGACATACAAAGGTCATTGGTTCAAGTCCTGAAGTGTCCAATTCAAAATTGCCAAACTTGTGGCAATTTATACCCGTGGCATGTTTTCAAATTCTTCTGAAGGTCATATTAAATCAAAGACTGTCTTTTGATAGATTTTAGATTTTCCGCCATTTTGAATTTTGTCCAAATCTCTTTGTTCGGTACGCCTCCTGCAAATTTTGAGCAATTGTCACCAAATTTGGTACAGAGTATCTCTGGACCAAGATGGAAAAAGATACATTTTCAGATTTGTGATATGCCATACAGTTTCGATTATACAAGCCAATCAATGTGTATCAAAATAACTAATTTTCCAAAATTTGCACTAGCTCACAAACCCGTTGAGATATCAACCTTAAATTTGAGACATGTTCAGGAGTTTTCACTAAGCTTACGTATTAAAGTGCAATGCACTAAGTGCTTGGATCCTGCCCATTGCCACTTCCAGCTATATTTTTTGTTGTTGTTGTTACTCAAGTGATATAAAAACACTGAAAACAGTGAATTGTTTTTCAGTCTCTTTGCGTTACCTGGATGGCTAGATTTTCTCTGTATTAAGTGAAATGTTATTGATAGTATTAACTGTATGTAGTAACAGTAGCATGTTTTTCGCAGTAACCCTGCAACTGACTGTGCACGTCCATGTATGCATGTGCATATTAAATGTGTAGTAGCGCACTGAAAAATAAGGCTCCCCTGAAAGCCACTGTGTAATTCAAACCCTGGCATAGCTCAATAAATGACTTTTTTTTCCCCAGCAAATCTTTTTGTCCTGAGTCTTAATTGTGCGGCATTATAGGTTGTTTGCATATGACGTCACGAACTAAAAATGGAGGGCAGGAAGTGATTTTCCACAGAAGAAGCACTATCACAAACTTCCGAAATGCCTATGTTTGGCGTCATTAACTGACAACCACAAGGAGTTCTTATTGAGTACCAAAAGATGTTGTTCATGAGGGGGAAAAAAATGCAAGAAATTGACTGAAAACGCTGGAAAAAATGGCTTGCGAACCGTCGTCTGCGGTTGGGAGAAGTGGAGTTGGGTAACGTGTGTGTGTGTGCAGTGACTACTTCGTCAAAAAAATCCCTCTTCATAACATAAGGATCATGTCCAACATATCTAACTTTCTGTTTATACCTTTCTCTCATAATATTGTCTAAACTAGCAAAGTTCAGGCTAAACTAGCTCCATCTCGTCCATTCTGCTATTCACTTCCTGCCCTCCATCTGAATCTCGCGCGTCATCAGAATCATGTGACTGCAAACAAGCTATTGTCTCGTAGAATGTGGCATTTTTTTCTATTTATGAGTAATACAAGATTTTTTAATGAAATTGTTTAAAGTTTAAGCTAGTTTTTGACTTAGAATCCTGGTTACAGTTCTGAAATGAGTCAAATTTTCATCAGTAGTAAATATCTAATGGTATTGAAATATCCATCCATCCATTAATTTTCTGAACCGCTTATCCTGCTCTCAGGGTCATGGGGATGCTGGAGCCTATCCCAGCAGTCATTGGGTGGCAGGCGGAGAGACACCCTGGACAGGCCACCAGACTGTCACACAGGGCACACACACACACACACACACACACACACACACACACACACACACACACACACACACACACACACACACACACACACACACACATTCATACCTAGGGACAATTTAGTATGGACGATTCACCTGACCTACATGTCTTTGGACTGTGGGAGGAAACCGGAGCCCCCGAAGGAAACCCACGCAGACACGGGGAGAACATGCAAACTCCACACAGGATGACCCGGGACGACCCCCAAGGTTGGACAACCCCGGGGCTCAAACCCAGGACCTTCTTACTGTGAGGCAACCGCGCTAACCACTGCGCCACCATGCCACCCGGTATTGAACTATACCATTTACAATTCAAAAATAAATGTACACAAAATAAGCTGTAGAAAATGTAAGCCTGTACCATCGAGTCCCTGACAAATAAAGACATAGCCTGGAGATGGCACCTTGTCTGGGCTGACACCAGAAATTGGCCCATGGACCCATTGCTTGTGCTGGCTCTGGAAATCAGAAGCTATCTCATAAAGGCGCAGGAAGGGCATAAGCTTGTCCTGGATCTTCTTACGTTGTGGGTACTGGGACATAGGCCAGCCAAAGGCCTCCTCCTCTTGGTTGAAGCCATCAATCTTTGCAAAAGTCAATGGTGTGCGAGTGAGTGAGTGATTGAGTGAGAGACAGACAGACAGACAGACAGACAGACAGACAGACAGACAGACAGAAAGGGACAAAGAGAGAAAGAAAAAAAGAAGGTAACACTTTAGTATGGGGAACATAGTCACCATTAATTAGGTGCTTATTAGCATGCACATTAGCAACATATTGGCTCTTAATTGGTCATTATTACATACTCATTAATGCCTTATTCTGCATGGCCTTATTATACAACCAGTAAGCCATTAACTATGAGTTTTCCCTCTATAACCTCAGAATTATTGCTTATTAGTAGTACCATCTCAATATGCTTTGCTTAGTATGGACTTTATAAGGTGGTAGTACCACAAGAAGAGTTATTCTCCCTTACTAACACTTAATGAATATGGTCTGTTCTTACATAACAAAACTACAAGTGTTCATAGTGTTAAATTACTGTAAAATAAGTTTTTGTTCCTTAGAATATGTTCCCCATACTAAAGTGACATCTTGATCATTACTAATTCACTAGTAATTAAGTTTTTTTATGTTCCCCATACTAAAGTGTTACCAAAAAGAACATTAAAATAATTAAGAAAACACATTCCATTAAAAAAAAAACCAAGATCATTTATTTACACTTGAAGCCAAGTAGTTCTATAGACAGCACTGTCCTCTAAGGATGTCAGGGATGTGTCTTTCCCGGCTCACCAGAGAGGTTGGTGACTGGATTTGGCAAAGGAAGTATTAAGTCTCAAATTAAATACACAGCTCTGATCTAATTCTATATTCTCTAAATACATTTATGAAGCAGATACCATCCACCAATAGCCATTGACTCTATTCTTCGTTGATGAAAATAACTTGTCAAGTCTTGGAAATTCTGACATACCTTGTCCATGGCTGACTCCAGCTTGTTATTGAGGGCCTGAGCTTTTTTCAGGTATTTGTTTAGATCTGCCAGGTCACCAAAGGTAGAAAACTCCCCCACCAGCATGGCATAGCACTCCAGCTCTTCGACAAAGCACTCACATCGCAACTGAACATTCCATATACATACACACAGACATGCACACAGACACGCACACACACACACACAAAACACATAAGCACAAACATTAAAAATGGAAAGGACAACGGTTTATTCAGCTGTACAAATACAGACTATTACGTATTAGAATAACAAATTGATCATTTATATCTATTTCAATTATATTTCAAAGTTGTTAGATTGGCTTGCTTTTAGCTTTGAAAGTAAATTATACAGATTGATCATTTTTAGGAGGATTTAGACAGTCTTAAAACAATGCTTACTCTTACAGATGCCGAAACAATTAATTTAGGAAGGAAGACTGACAGACCTTGAGGCCACTCTGATACTGTTGTGTCTTTTCGCTGATGATCTGCCGGTGCTCCTCAAAGATGGAGGCCATACGTGCATGCCACTCAGAGGTCTGCCTGTTAAGCCTCATGTCTGCTGGTGAGAAGGTGACATGGTCCACCAGGAAGCATAAGCGTGCATTGGATTCAGCCAGTCTCTGCTCCAGTTGGGGCATCTCTGTGGTCTCCACCATGTTCACATAGGCCTGGAGGATGAAATGGTAGATGGGTGCAGCAATTCCTCTACATTTACTTAGCAGCGATGGGCCAACACAGAAAGAGCAATGACACCACTAATGATGGAATTGTGAAAATGTGAAAGTGAAAACATGACACCGACACTGTAATTTAGCCTAATTTGGTCTCACTACATTTGTTTTAGAGAAGAAACTGGGTTTTGTTTTGTTTTGTTTTGTTTTTTTTACAGAGAAAAGTGCCTGTGTGATGATAAAGTATTAAATCAACAAAGTTTTAATGCCAAGTTTTCCTGCAGAAAAAATAGTGACTAAAATAAAACATAAGTGAAACCAAAACTAAGGAGTATCCCTCCAAAGAAGTGTTAAATCTTACAGAAACTGTAGGGGTTGAAGCTCAGTGACTACCTGGACTTAACTTGTGTACGTTAACTTGAGAAGGAAAAAACTTCCACAGGACTCCAATGTAAGAAAGGAAAAAAACAAGTATTTTATTCCACAGCTTGTAGTATCTTCTTACACGAATATTCATGGTTAAGTTCTCCTTAATAAACAACTGTACGACGGTAAGAAACACGTGTGGCTCGGTCACTGCTTGGCTTCAATGCCACAAAACAAAATGTCCTCTCCCTGGCTCCCTTCGTAAAACCACAAGACCTATGTCTTAAAGCGATAGTAACCTAAATCACCGTTCTAAACCAAAAGCTCAAAGTGTTGCCTTTTACAACATATCACACTTACGTCAACATGAATTAAATCAAATTATTATTAGCTGACTTTTAACAACTACTATTGATTAACTTATTCAATGAAATCACTTATCTCAATTTACATAAGCTATTAACACAATACATACTGTGCTTATTTATAGAACTAAACATATAAACGTAACTTGGCTCCCACATACCAGCCCCTAATTGTACTCTGAACCGGAGACAATCACCAACTATATACAACATGTGCAGCCAAATAAATCTACGTCCTCTTATTTAAGCAGTCTTCTTTCTTCATTGCTTGATTTACTGTTTACCTTGGGGCTCAGAGGTTACTAGCATGTGGCCCCAGTTTGAGGCCAGACTTTACCACTGCCTCATTCATTTTAACTCATTTTAACTTATTTTTAGCTTTTGGTCTTAATGTGTGTATACATTATACTGTGTTTGCTGTGTTTGTCTGTGTCTGTCTTGCACTGTTTGGTGAAGCCACAGCCCTCATTTCATTTTTAACATGTGCCTGCACATTGTTTTTAATGACAATAAAATTGAATTGAATTGAATTGAATTGAAGTCAGCCTCCTGCAGGAAACAAATCTTCGTAATAGGCCTATCCAGTGTACTGGTCTTGGTCTTGATGAAGACTTGACATACCAGTCCAAACTTGTCTGGGACTGTCTGAATGACCTTTCCCAAGACCCAAGAGTTGCGTGGTGCTGAGTCGTCGATGATCAACACGATGTCTCCAATGGTGAAGTTGAGAGATGGATGTGATCACTTGTGGCGCTCTTGCAGCTGTGGTAGATATTCTCTTGTCCATCGCTTCCAGAATATGTCTGCCATATACTGGATCTGATTCCATCTCCTGCGTGCATAGAGATTCTGCTTAATGAGCAGGCCTGGGGGTAGAGATGGCTTGGTCTTGAGCAGCAGGAGGTGATTAGGCATAAGTGATTCCAGATCATTTGGCTCACTGGAATCCTTGGTTATAGGCCGACTGTTGATGGCCTCTGCCTCACATAACAGGGTGTGAAGGCCCTCCTCTTTGAGTATCTGTAGCTTAAGGGTGGCGCTCAGGATCTTTCTTACAGACCTGATCAACCTCTCCCAGACTCTTCCGTGGTGGGAGCCAGTGGGAGGATTAAACACCCACTGGATGCCGCTCTGATGTAGAGTGTTCTCGATCTTGGAGCTATTCCACTCTCTAATGGCTCTCTTCAGCTCACTTTGGGCTCCAACGAAGTTTGTTCCATTATCTGAGCAGAGGATTTTTACCTGGCCTCTTCTAGCTATGAAACGACAAAGAGCATTTAAGAAGGAGTCCATATCCAGTGAGGATGCTACCTCTAAATGTATTGCACAGATTGCCAGGCATGTAAAAATGACACCGTACCTTTTCACAGTACTTCTTCCAAGTTTTCCTTCTAATGGGCCAAAGTAGTCCACTCCAGTGTTGGTAAACGGAGGCTCATCTGGCAGGACTCTGTCTTGAGGTAGGTCAGCCATCTGTTGTTGCCCTGGAGCTCCATGTAAGCATCGACAAACAGGACACTTGGATAGGATTCTCCTTATAGCCGAGTTTGCTCCGGGGATCCAATACTTGGACCGCAACTTGGAGAGCACATGATTGTGATCACTGTGACCCAAGTTCTCATGGATTTCTCTGAGGATCAACTTTGTGACATGAAGATCCTTGTCCAGGATCAATGGATGCTTTGACTCCTCAGGGATAGCGGCCCTGCTGAGTCTTTCTCCTACTCTGAGGATGCCCTCTTGGAGGACTGGATTAAGCCTGAAAGGGGTACTGCTTCTCTTCACTCCCTCACACCTCTGAAGTGCAGAGATTTCTTTGGAGAATGTCTTTCCTTGACAATAGCCAAGGATCTCTTGCTCTGCTTCTGTAAGGTTGTCCACTGTGAGCTTACCAGTGTCTGCTCTCAAGAGACTTGCCTTGAAGTTCCTCATCTCTTTATCAATGTCGAGTGGAGAGGGAGTAGCATCCAACTCCTTCCTCTTATGACACAGGCTCAGCAGAGTGCTCTCAACCTTAAGCATCCAAGCGACTGCCTTCCTAAGGCGAAGACAGGAAGAGAAGTGCTGCATGGACTCCAATACTGCATCCCTTTGATCTTTAGCTGCAGTAGCACTGACCATGGCATTCCTTACCTCTGGATCCTCTGTGGTTAGGGCCCCAGGGTGGTTCGGGTTCTCGTGCCAGTCTTTCATAGGCTTGGTGAGAAAGTCCGGCCCCTGCAACCAAGTATGGCTTTGGGTGAGTTTATTTGCCTCGAGTCCCTTTGACGTGTAGTCTGCAGGGTACTGTGAGGTATTAACATATCTCCACTGATATGATTTAAAGATCTTCAAGATAGTCTCCACTCGGTTAGCGACGAAAGTGTGGAATCTGCTTGTTCTTTTCTGATATACTTCAGCACAGTTGTGCTGTCTGACCAGAACACAGACTCTTGGTAGTTTCAGCTGCAGTTCTGCTCTCAATGTCTTGTCCATGCGGGCAGCCGTGGTGGCTGCAGTGAGCTCCATGCAAGGGATAGTCATGGGCTTAAATGGAGCCACTCTGGCATACCCCATGACAAACACGCAGTGGACTTTGTTGCTGCTGTTCTTCAGTAGTATGTAACTAAATGTCCCATAACCTTCTTCGCTAGCATCAGCGAAGTGGTGCAGTTGGCTGAACACTGCTTCACAAAAGCTCGCAGGCTTTAAACACCTAGTGACACTGAGGTCCACTAGCTGGTGAAGCCCTGCCCTCCAAGCAGACCACTCACAAGCGAAATCATCAGGTATCAGGACATCCCAGCCTAGCTTTAGTCTGCAAAGCCTTTGCAGGATTCCCTTTGCTGGGAGCACGACTGGTGCCAAGATACCCGATGGATTGTAAACAGAACTGATGATGGATAGGCTGTTTCTCCTGGTGGGCACTTTGTCTGGTATGATGATCTTGAACCTGAGGTTGCTGGACTGGGTACACCAGTGAACTCCAAAAGCTCTCTCTATGGGATGCAAATCTTGATCCAGGTCAAGGTCTTTAACCTCTGTTGCCCTCTCCTCTTCTGGGATGGCAGACAGCATGGCTCTGTTGTTGCTTACCCACTTAGTGGATCTGAATCCACCCTTTCCACCACATACAGCTAGCAAGGTCTGGTACAACAACACTGCCTCTTGAGTGGACTGATTTAAGACAGTCATCCATGTAGAAGTTGTGCAGCACTGCGTCTGCATGGATGTTGGAGTAATCTCTGCTGTCTTCAGCACATTTCCACAGGGCGAAACTGGCACAGCTCGGAGATGAGGCAGCACCAAACAAGTGCACCACCATCTTTTACTCCTCCATCTCCTGACTGATGTCGCCTGATATCAACCAGAGGAACTGGAGAAGGTCAGAGTCTTCATCTGGCACCCTAACCTGGTGGAACATCGCTTCCACGTCAGCCATCACTGCCATTTCCTCTTGCCTAAACCTGGTGATGACACCAAGGAGCGTGCTAGTGAGAATTGGTCCCTGAAGAAGCTGGTCATTCAGAGTGGTGCCATGGTAAGATGCTCTACAATCAAAGACCACTCTGATCTTCTGCTTCTTGGGGTGATAAACCCCGTGATGCAGCAGGTACCAAACTCTACCATTGTCATGGCTGAGGTCCTGGCTGGGTACCTTCACGGTATAGCCCTTATCAATGATGCCACCCATGAACGTTGAGTACTCGGCATGGAATGTTGGATTCTTCACAAACTTCCACCTTAAATTCACAGCGTGCTGCTCAGCTATCTTATGGTTGTTGGGCGTCTTCATGTACTTATTCCTCAATGACAGGGCGATGTTGTAATGTTCCTCCACAAGTCTAGCTGACTGGGAGGCCAAGTCAAGGAACTGAATGTCCTCTCTAGACATCTCCAGCTTATCATCTTACTCGCACTCAGGGAAGTCACTCTTGAACTGCTGACTCCAGGGTTCATCAAGTCTGGCAACTGATAATATGGTTGGCTGAAACCTGTATCAGCCCACTTGTTGTACTGTGGCCAGTGCCTTCTCAGAGAGCTCCATTGATGATCCAGCCAAATCGTGTTCTTACAGCATACGGACTGTCGACTACACTGGCAATGACCTGCCAGTGTTCAATAGCCTTGGGCACATTAATACCAATAAGCAGTCCTATTTCTGCATCTATTTTTGGGAGTAACACCTGCTGAAGATGAGGTCACTTGTCGACATCCTCTTGTAAAGGAATATTACCTTTAGTTGCCGGAATTGTCTTCTGAGAGTATGTACCTGGGAGCCTCAGAAAGTCGTTGCAATCTAAGCTGCTCACCTCCAAGCCAGACACCATGTGACTGCGAATGATCTTTTTCTGCCCCATGGTCCTTAATAAGATGCGCGTCTTTCTGCCTATGAGGTTGAGTTCTTTCATTAGTTCCTCAGTACAAAGGCAGACAGTACTACCAGGGTCGAGGAGAGCGTAAGTTGTTGTCACACGTTGGCCCTTGTTGGTCTTGACTTGAACTGGAACTATTGCTAAAATGCTCTCTGTGTTTTCAGCACTTGTCACTCCATGAGTCCTTGTATTTGTACCTACAAACTCACTTACAACTGACTCTGACAGTCGTTCCTCACATTTGGATGACTCCTCTTCAAGTCCTGCCTCCTTGTTCGTAACATTATTTTTTGGTCTTCATGTGCAAAACTGTGGGGTGAGACTGTGTGTCGACTTGGCAGCTAATTTTCTCCGTCCATGATTTACTCATATGCCCCTGTTTCAGGCAGCTGAAGCACATGCCTTTTCCTCATAAGAAGTCAATCTTCTCCTTATGAAGAGACTTCTTTGTCTTCTTGCACTGATCAATAGCATGTTCTCCACCCTGACATAAGAGACAGGGTTTGGAAAATGCACAAGCTTGGCTGCCAGTGACTTTACATTCTGACTTAGACTGGGAACTCACTTGATTACTGGTGATAGTTGCAGCTGTGGTGAAGCCTCTCTTGTTACCACTTCTCCTGTGCAACCTCTCATCCACTTGACCTTTAGCTTGGCTCTTGGAGGCAAAGTCCTTTATGTCACCAAATGGTGTGTGCAAGGCTTCCTTTACTTACTTGTTCACAAAGTCCACGAGGTCATTGCACTTGGCGCTGCGATTTTCCCTGTCCTGAATACCACAGACCATACTTCTCCACTTTTCCCTCAACTTGTGCGGGAGCTTGACAATGATTGCACGCATGTTAGTCATAGCATTACGACATCCTGTGAGATAGAGGCCGAATGAATGGAGAGCTTCTCCATTGTCTGACTTGATGGTAAGCCAGTTCAGGGCCTTGTTGATATATGCCACTGAAATCTTGTGTTTCTGAAATATTCTTCCAGAAGTATCTTGGCTTCACGACAGCCATGCTCAGGTTCCATATGGAGACAGCTCCTTATCAGCTCCTTGAGCTGTCCGCTAGTATACTGCTCCATAAAGAAGAGCCGGTCTTTGCTGCTATCTGTCCTTTCCTCTACTCCGTGTTCGAATGCCCTTAAGAACAGCCGACATTCGGGGGGGGGGGGGTCTCCCTTAAACACAGGAATGTTCTGAGGGGGTTAGAGTGGCTAGTCTTTGCTGCTTAACTAGCATTTCAGCAACACCTTGTAAAGTCTCTGTTGTCTCTGCCCATGCCTGAGTAGCTGCAGCAGTTGATCTTCGAATATTGTGTAGAAGGTCATTACTCTGCGCTACTTGCCTGTTTGTGAGTGATCAATGAACACTTTACTTACCTGTTAGCTAGAAAATCTACAGATTTGCTTGAACACAAGTAGGTTTTCATTCCATCATGAATTTATGCTCTGGGTGAGATAACAAGCCCTTCAAACTCATTCAAGAGCTTAATTTTAGCATCAGGCACTGCTAAAGCTCTTCTCTTTCCCTTTTTAGTTTAGCTTCCTGTTCCTCTAAGATTTGTCTCTGTTTTAGAGCGGATGCTTGGGCTACCAATGTAACTCTCTCCAATTCTGTCTTTAGATGGGTAGATGAAGCATAATATGATGCATGAGAAGAATGAACAGAAGCTACCTTGGAACCATGTTTTAATGATGAGAAAGACATCATGGATACGCTACCTGATGGCTGTACCTCTTTGTTGCATTTTGTAGCTTCTAAAATGCATAGATGCGCCTCATCTATCCAAGCCTTAGCCCTCACTGCAAAATCCCTAAAGGCATCAGCCTTGGGTTCAAACCAGTCAGCTTGACTTTGTTCATTTCTTCTTCAAAAATTTGTTGAAGTATCCCTTTAACATTAGCATACAGATCACAAAACTCCCCAAACAGCCTGTTGAACTCCACCATTCATTTGGTTTGAATTAATGATAAGCTATTATCATCACCGTCATCCGTTAATCGGCGTATCTGATTCATTTTACCAGTTAGCTTAGCTAGCTTGACCTTTCGTGAGCTAACGGCACGTTGCAACTCTTCTCCCACTGCCTTAGCTGTGACATTTACGCGAACCTGTATCGCCCGCACCGCGGGAGACATCGCTGACCGCTTGACTAAAGGGTCAGACCCGTCGGCCAGCAGCCAACGTGTCTACTTATCCATGCACATTACACTACCTCCCTCCTTTGGGAAGTGCGTCCCCACGCTTAAGCATATCAGCTCCTTCACGCCTCTGGGTGCATACGCTTCCGATGGCCTTACGGTCTCACCATCCCACTTCTGACACCAATGTAGCGAATTAAGGGGGGCAGCCCGGGACTGCCGCAGCCCGGGACCGCCACAGCCAGGACGCGAACCCATATCTCTCACTCCGCAAGCGACAACGCTAACCAGTCAACTAAAGGGTAGTAGTGGTAGTGTAACGTGCATGGATGAGTAGACACGTTGGCCGCTGGCTGACGAGTCTAACCCTTTAGTCGAGCAGTTAGCGATGTCTCCCGCGGTGCGGGTGATAGGAGTTCATGTCCCAGCCGTGGCAGTTCCTGTGGTTACCTCCCCCCCGAATTCGCTACAATATTGTTCATGGTTATTTACGTTTTGAGGTAGTAGTCTCTCATGCTCCTCTATGCGGAAGGCGGTTCCATCTCTGTTTATGAATTCATTCTGTCCCTTTTTGAAGATCACCTTGGCTCCATCAGTGGTGGCTGCTTGTACACAAAATATGCTCTGTGGATATGATGGTATGAATAACGCCTTCCTCAGTGTGATCCTGATGCATCTTCCTTCTAAGTCCTGCAAAAGCACTTCTGCGTCGCCTCGTTTCAGTGCCACGTTGTTCATCCTGGTTCCTTCAGCTAGCTCCATGTAATGTGACTTTGGATCAAAAGTCTCATCAAATCTCGTGAATTTGTCTTTCTGTTATGATGTGGGATGTTGCTTCACAATCTACCATTAGTCCGTACCTTTTAATATTGTCCGGAAAAAACCTTTGACTGACCTTGAATACAAATTTTTGTTCATGTTCTTCTTGTCTTTCTGCAGTTTTTTTTACGTCATCTTTGTGCTCGGTTGTTCTTCTACATGTCTCGTCACTGTGAGTTGAACTTCTATGGAAGCTACACCACTTGGTAGCAGCACCACTTGCTCCTTTCTGGGGGCACTCTCTCGCAATATGGCCACGGTTTCCGCATCCGTAACAGGTCACAGATGATATGTCCACTTTCATCACGTTGTCCGATTTTGTTTTAGTGTCTAACTTTCCTGTCTCTTCATAGCTCCGTAGTTTACTTTTGAACTGTGTAAACATTAATTCCCTGCTGCTCAGTGTTGTATGAATGGCGAAAGGTTTGTACGATTCTGGAAGACCCTTTAGAATCATGGCTATTATCACCCCATCACTAATGACTTCCTTTGCATTCCTTAGGGAAGTTACCGCCTTTTCAGCTCGTATAATATAGTCTGTAACAGTTTCTTCAGACTGCTTCTCTAGTGAGGTTAGTTTGGTATACAAAGCAATAATTCTGGGCTCACCCTGACTGGCACAATGACTCCGTAGTATTTTTAGGGCTTTTCTACCATCATCTGCCGCTTCTCTCATCACCAACGATAGGCTTTTGTCGTCAAGGAATTGAATTAGCTCTGCATGGCATTCTTCATTCTTTTCTGGGTCAGTACCCACGGTGGAGAGTATTGCGTCCTTTAAGCCCATTATTCTCAGGTGGCCAAGAAACTTCACTTCCCAAAGTTCAGTTATTTTCGTCTCTGTCGAACACCAACCTCTGCCATCTTCCTCCCGTAGTATGCCTGGGCCCATAACCTGTTGCGTTTTCTGTCGCTGCACTCGCCATCATCACATTTCACACATTCACGTCATCCATATGAATAAAATATCACTCTGTAGATACCTTCACGTAAGCTACTTTCAATTTATTCTTTCGCTTCCATAGCACTTGAACAGTTTCAGTAACCATGGCATGTTTTCATGAATAAGTTAACCCAGAATGAACAAACCCGCTAACCGGATACAGAGTCATCTGGAGTGCACGCCACTGCATGGTTTACAATACATGCGCACAATAAACTATGGTCGTACGCCATATAATATGGGAGCATATAATTCTAACAAATGAGATTATAGCCTACAACTTAAAAATAATGAAATACATAGTATAAATAAAATAGATGAGGACACATAACTTAACAGTTAGGTTTTTCTAAGTTGTGCTCTTCTGTAACCATGAGGTCAGATGAGTTTTTTTTTCCTGATGTTTGGAATACTCCTTTCTGAGCGCTGCGTCGACAGTGCTCAACATCACAGCGGCTCCGTTGTTTACAGCAGAGACCAGTTGTTGGCGCTTCGACTGGCTAGCTTTACGGATCAAACTGGCCAAATTCCCGATGAGCTTAGGGGGACGATTATGAGATCTTTTCAAGGATGACGGGTAAACGATATAAATCATGAAAACGGAAGGCCAATGCACAGAGAGAGAGAAGGCGATATTGTCCCCTCTCTCAGACAACGTGAGCTCGCTGGCTAATACGGTGGGCGAGCTAACGGCACTAGTCAAGAAACAGACTTTGGTGAGCATAGCCTCTGATGGTTCACTGAAACATGGCTGCCCCGAGACATCCCAGACCACAACGTTCCTGTAATGTACATAAAACGGGACACGCGTCTCAGGTCTCAGTTGGGAGCCATCTTGTTTATTCCGCAATGTGAACAGCGGGTGCTGTGTAGGGACAGAACAGACTGCAGCTTCGGGAGCACATAATTCTAACAAATGAGATTATAGCCTGTAACTTAAAAATAATAAAATACATAGTATAAATAAAATAGACGAGGACACGTAACAGTTAGGCTTTTCTAAATTGTGCCCTTCTGTAACCATGCGGTCTGATTCCGCAATGTGAACAGCGCTACGGGTGCTGTGTAGGGACAGAACAGACTGCAGCTTCAGAATGCAAAAACAATATGTTACGGTTTCCATTGACGGCTTTCAGACTGTACGGGCACACGGATTGCTCAGGAAGTGGTAAGAGCAAGGGTGGAGGAGTTGTTATTCTTGTTAACAACAGATGGTGTAATCCTGGGCACATTACCATCAAGGAACGTATTTGTTGCCTGGACATTGAACTGTTAGCCGTAGGACTCAGGCCATATTATTTGCCCAAGGAAATCTCACATGCTATTGTGGTAGCTGTTTACATCTCACCCTCTGCCAACCCGACGGCAGCGTATGATGTCATTCACACTGCCATAGCTCATCTACAGACACAACACCCGAGTACCTTCATCATAATCTTGGGTGACTTCAACCATGTCTCCATGGCGACAACCCTGCTTAACTTCGCCCAGTATGTGAACTGTACAACCATAGCCGGCCCGTCCTATCGGTCTTTGACAGTTGCGTATGTTTGTTGATTGTGACGTCTCCCAGCCGCCGTCAATTAACAACATTGATCCATACGACCTGCCCGCAAAACGGTAGAGTGCTGACCCCGCATTGCCTCCTGTTTGAGCTAGCAGTGTGTAAAAACGAGGCATACTCCAAGTTAACAGTTAAGGGGCTTTAGTGTCGAACTGTTAAGTATCAACAATACAGAGATGAACTGATGCACGCAGGAGACTGCGTGCCTTATGTAACATTAACTACAGTTAACATCCACTGGGTGGTGATATAATACCACCCGTAACATCTCCCTTTCCTTTAAGTAACAAAACACTTCTTGAAATACCAACTTGTGAACTTCACCCAAGACATGGTTATATCTAGATCTAAAAAAAACCTCATCAGCCTGTCTAAACACTGAACATTAGAACCAGTCCATGTGAGCTTATAGGTTAAGTCTGTTAGGAGGCCGTTTCTGACGGCCATATAGAGAGAGAGCAGGGGAATGGGGTGACGATGGGACAGCAGAGGTGTCCAAAGTCTGTGGTGGGCCCGGAGCCCGTGGACTGCTGTAGAGCCTGCTGGGAGAGGGTCGAGGAGAGAACGTACATGCCCTCTCACCCTCCGTCATTTCACTCTGTGGCTGAGACCCACTGCATTCAGATGAAGGCCCTTCTGCACCAGCCCTAGGGTTTTGTGATGGCCTGGGCTCTGCCATACGTAGATCGCCTCGATTGCAATGATACAAGGAGCCCTTGAAATCTACCAGATATGACCGTGGGGCCACTTTCTGCAGACACACTCCCCGTTGCCAGATGCCAGTCCTGCCCCTGGTAGTGGCTTCATCCGAACTGCTTCTTCCACTGCGAGTGCAGGTAAGTCCTTAGCAGTCCTGTCATAGATGAGTTTCGAGGTTTGTCTCCTGTGCCGCAGTTTATCTACAACTTCCGTAACGACGCGTGGCTCAAGAAGTGTATCAACCACTGGCAGAGCTGACTTCAAACGGCGTGTCGTTGGGCAGGACTGCTGTCCATACCCTACGTTGGGGTGTTTCTCCATTGTACGATTGCCTTCCAGGCATCCTCGCCATCCCATAGTGCTTTCTTGCACAGGTTCTTTGCGATTTTGACCACTGCTTCCGCCTTCCCGTTGGCCTTGGGATGGCTTGGTGAGGAGGTGATATGGTCAAACCCCCACTCCACAGCGAATTGGCAGAACTGAGTGCAGGTGAACTGGGACCCATTGTTGGAAATGACCCAGTCAGGTTGCCCATAATGAGCAAATTGAGCTTTGCATCATTTTATTGTTGTTTCCGCGCTAAGGTCTGGCAGAACATCAATATCAGAGAAATCTGAGTAGTGATCAACTACCACCAGAAAGTCTTCCCACTGTGTTGGAAAAGATCCAGACTTATGATTTGCCAGGTGCGTGTGGACAGTTCATGGCTCAGCATTGTCTCCTTTTGCTGCTCAATCGCATACTCATTGCATACAGAGCTGTAAGTGGCTTTCCAATAAGTCACTGGTGCATGCCAGTGAAAGTAATTGATACGCGCTGGCATCAGCTGTTGCATCTTCATTTATTACTCACACACTTCCTTTACAGCGTTTCTTTGCATCTTTCTCACAGTTAGGTAGCCTATAGTAACTTTAGACTGCTACTCTATACTCGACGCCTAGGACACGGTCAAAAAACTGTATGCCACCTAGCATCCACACCTGAACTCATTAACTCACTTGTATAAATGCAGTTCCCGCAATAAGAAACTGCCACCTACTGACCAAAAGGTGAATTGACTCAAAATAAACACATAAATGGCTGTTACACTCCGGCCCATAATTGTTGATGGCAGGCAGACACAACAATTCTAAACAATATAAACAGCCATTAAACACAGTTTTCTTATAACAGAGGTACCTTGATACTTTTACACCCAAACATGGTGCATTAGCATCAGTTATACATCTGAAACCGCCTTTAATAGGCAAAGTTTGGTTATAGGTCTTTCTATAACATTACACTTTGGTTTGAGACGAACAGACCGCACCAGACCATTCTTGTCAGGAAAGGTTTCTAACGCTCTGCCGAGTATCCAAGAGCCACGAGGAGCAGTCGAGTCCACTATTAAAACGATATCCCCAGGAACGAAACTTATTTTCTCTCGTTTCCATTTTTGCCATGCCTGAAGCAGAGGAAGGTATTCCTGCACCCATCGTTTCCAGAACAAATCCGAAATATATTGAACCTGCCTCCACCTCCTTTTCACATACAGATCCTCTTTCACAAACAGTCCAGGTGGTACAGCAGGTTTGCCTTTCATGAGGAGAATATGATTCGGCGTGAGAGGTTCAAGATCATTCGGATCCTCAGACAGAGCAGTGATGGGCCAATCGTTCAATATGGCCTCAACCTCACAGAGAACTGTATGAAGTCCGTCATCGTCCAGTGTCTGCTGACATTAGATAGAGCTAAGCACCTTCCTGATCATCCAAATGACACATTCCCAAACACCACCATAATGTGATGATGTTGGTGGATTAAAACTCCACTTGACTCCATGTTGAAGCAGAGCTCCTTGTATTTTGTTGTGCTCTAATCCTGCAAGAGCTTCCCTTAATTCCCTTTCTGCGCCAACAAAATTGGTCCCACTGTCGGATCGCATATGAGAAACTGGGCCTCTTCTGCTCATAAATCTCCGCAAAGCATTAATGCATGCATCGTTGTCCAATGAGTTCGCCATCTCTAAATGCACAGCTCTGCTTGCCAAACAGGTGAAAACCACTGCATAACGTTTACAGAAGCTTCTCCCTCTCTTGACCTCGGTTGGCCCAAAATAGTTGACTCCGACATTTGTAAACGCAGGGAGGTCAGGCAAAACCCTTTCCACTGGCAGGTCCGCCATTTTTTGTTCACCTGCTCTTCCAGTGTAGCGTCTACAAGTACAGCAGTCAGATATGATTTTCCTTATAGCTGAATTAGCATTTGTGATCCAGTACTTCCTCCTTACCTTGGATAGTGTGTGGTTTCTTCCACTGTGACCCAGCTGTTGGTGAATATGCCGAAGGATGAGTGCTGAAATATGCTGATCTCTTGAGAGAATGAGTGGGCGCTTGATTTCATCTGGCAGCGCTGCCCTACTCAGTTGCCCTCCAACTCTAAGCAGACCGTCCTCCAGGCGTGGTTTCAGTTTGTAAATAGAACTTTCCTTTCTGACTGCAGACTTTCTAGATGAAAGTGCATCAATTTCCTCCTTGAACCGCTGCTGCTGAGCATAACGAATGATGCACATTTCTGCCTCAAGAAGGTCGTCTGATGAGATGCTCTGGCCCCCACATGCACTTCTGACCTTCATCTCCAACTGCATATGACTTGATGGTTTATTTGCATCAGAAGCCTACAACTCCTTTCTCCTTTGGCTCAACTTCAACAGTGTCCTCTTTACCTTGAGGAACCAGGCAGCAGCAACCTTAAGCCTCCTCCAGTCAGAGAAATAAGCAATAAGTTGGTCAGTAGCATCAGGTGAGTCCTTGGCAATTACAGCGTCCACAGTGAAGTCTTTCTTGACTTCTGGGTCGTCCAATAAAAGGGCGTTTTCCCACAGTACTTTCTGGCCAACACTTCTCTGGCTTCCAAAGAAAGTCAGGCCCTTTAATCCATCTGCTGCCAATCAGTAGGTCGTCAACTTTCATACCTCTGGACGCATCGTCTGCCGGATTGTCTTTGATGTTGACATACCTCCATTGTGACACCTTTGTAGCGTCTCTGATGGTTGAAACCCGGTTTGCCACAAAAGTATGAAAGCACCTGTCCTCATTCCTTATATACTTCAGAACAGAGGTGCTGTCTGTCCAAAAGACTGAGTCCTGCAACTGCAGCTGGAGTTCTGCTCTTAACATCCTGTCCACACGAACGGCAAGGACCGCAGCTGTAAGCTCCAGGCGTGGGATGGTAACCTGCTTTAGCAGCGTAACTCTTGCTTTGCCGAGCAGGAAGGCGACATGAACATCATGCTGGTTATTCTCCATCCATATGTAACTGACGGTGCCATATCCACCTTCACTCGCATCGGAAAAGTGATGCAGCTGAGCCAGTGTAGGCTGTCCAAGGTCCTTTGGTTTAATGCACCTGGTGATTTTGAACTCTGACATCTTGTTAAGCTCTTCCAGCCACTTCGTCCAGAGTTGCTATATATCATTGGGAAGGTTGTCGTCCCAACCACAGCTTCTCCTGCAGATCTCCTGTAACAAGATTTTGCCAGGCAGAGTAATTGGTGCAATAAACCCCAAAGGGTCGTACACTGAATTGAGCAGAGACAGCATGCCACATCGAGTGTAAGGCCGTTCTTTCACCAGCATCTTAAACTGGAATGCATCACTCTCGATGCACCACTGCAGACCAAGGGCTCTCTCTAAGGGAAGATTATCCCTATCCAGATTCAGTTCATGTAAATCCTTGGCTCTGTGTTCCTCAGTGACCGTGCGGAGCACTTTACGGCTGTTACTGACCCACTTTGTCAGACGAAAGCCTCCTCTTTGGCAGATAGCTGTTAGACCTTTAATCATTTTAATTTCCTCTTCTTCTGAAGACATGCTCTTTAAACAATCATCCGCGTAGAATTTTGCTTCACTGTCTGAATCACCTTGGTTGGAAAGAGTGCCCGATTGTCCTTGGCTGTCTTCCTGAGCGCATAGCAGGCACAACTCGGAGAAGAAACAGCCCCATATAAGTGGACGGTCATCCTGTACTCTGCAATCTCTTGACTCATGTCACCCTCAGGCCACCACAGGAAACGAAGGAAGTCTTTGTCCGTTTCTGCCACCTTGACCTGATAGAACATCTGCTGTATGTCTCCCATCAAAGCCACAGGCTCCTGCCTGAACCTTGTGAGCACGCCAAGCAAACTGCTATTAAGGTTGGGACCCTACAAAAGTTGGCTGTTGACTGATGTTCCCTTAAAGGTTGCCCCACAGTCAAATACCACCCGCAAAGTATTCTTCCTCGGATGGTAGATTCCGTGATGGGGGATATACCACACCTTTCCTTCTTCATAGTCCAACTGGTGCTGAGGTATTTTTTCTGCGTAACCTTTGCTGATAACGTCAGTGACGAAGCTTGCATATTCCAGATGAAACTGCTCATTTTTCTCAAATCTTCTTTTTAGCCCAAGTATCCTTTGCTTGGCTACAGAGAGATTATTGGGGAGCATGGGCTGCTCTTTCCTGAAAGGCATTTTTAGGCTGTAGTGCCCATCCAACAGCTTTGCAGAATGGTTTACAATTTCCAAGAGCATCATGTCTTCTCTTGACATTTCCTTGTCCTTATATGTCTGTTCATTGAAATCATGCATGTACTGGTTAATTAGCAGTTCCTTCAGCTGGCAGACTGAGATCCTATTCATAGCAGCGACAGCCAGTCCAGTATCCGGGTTAGCGGTGTTGCTGCCTTGCACTGGATCATTAATGACCCAACCAAGCACTGTCTTTATGGCGTATAGGCCTCCTCCACAGCTGTTGACGATATCCCAGGGTTCCAGTAACTTGGGAGCGTTGCTACCAATCAACAAGTCAACACTGGCTTTGATGCAAGGAATTTGGATGGTTGACCGGTATGGCCACCGTGCCAGGTCTTCCTGTGTAATGATATTGTCAGATGTTACAGGCATTTTCCTTTGAGTGAGCACATCTGGTAGCTGGTAATAGCACCTGTTGTTAAGACCAGACACTTCAAGGTCGGTAAGTGTGTATGTTGGGATGACCTTCTCCTGGCCCATGGTGCATAGGAGAAAGTTTGCATGTCTTCCTTCAATATTCAACTCTTGCATGAGACTCTCCGAACAGAATGTGGCTGAACTGCCCGGATCCAAAAAAGCACATGTATGTATCACTTTGCCTCCTTTGGTGGTCTTAACCTTTACAGGCAATATTGACAGGACGCAATCATCCGTTCCGGCCCCTGTATGCCCACAAGTTCCTTGAGAAACTGATGCACCACTGCATGATGGTCCCTTGGACTGTTTCAAGTCTGTGCTAGCTCTTTCCTTCTTAACATGAAGAACGGTGGGATGTCTTTTGCCACAACTTTTGCAAGTAAGGCACCTTTCGCAATCCTTGCTCATGTGTCCAATACACAAGCAGCAAAGTAGATTACTTTCTCCTTTAGAAAGTTGATTTTCTCCCAATGCGTCTTTCTGTTCAGTTGTGGACACTCCTCCAATGAGTGCTCACGAGAGAAGCACATACAAACAGTGGGATTACGCTTCTCAGTCATACCTTGTTTCCTTGGGGCATTACCATTAGCTCCCGTTTCATCTGCATTATCAGCAAGCTTTATTGTTGTGGCAAAGCTACTTCCTTTTACATCATTCCTGTCCAGGGGCTTAGTCATATTCCTCAAGCCAGTTTTCACAAATTAAGAGTCCTGAATATCACCAAAAACAGAGTCAGACAATATCTTAACTTCACGTTCAATGAAAGCAACAAGATCTGTGAACCGTGCCCGGCGTTTGTACTTCTCCAATACGTCATGTGCAGTGGTCCTCCATCTTTCTCTCAACTTGAACGGCAGTTTTGACATTACTGTTCTCATGGTGGTTGGTGTGTCCAGCTCAGTCATGTATTCAAGTTCTTCCATCATGTTACAATAACCTCGCAAGAACAAAGAGTAGGCCTGCAATGCCTTCACATCCTCAGATTTAACTGGAGGCCAAGCCAGAGCTTTTTCGGTATAAGCAGCAGCGATGTTAAATTCATTTCCAAAATGTTCGTGCAGAAGCTCATTTGCCAGTGCATAGCCGCGTTCAGGAACCATATGCTGACAGCTGCGTACGAGTTCCCTAGGCTGCCCCCTAGTGAACTGCTTCAGAAAATACAAGCTGTCAGCTTTGCTGGCTCTGTCTTCCACACCATGCTCAAATGCTCGTATGAAAGCTCTGTATTCAAGAGGATTTCCGTCAAACACTGGGATGTCTCTAGCTGGTGGAGAAATTGAGCACTGCTGTTGAACGACAGCTGCTGTAATCTCACTTTGTCTCTGCATTATGTTGTAGATGCCTCCAAATGCTTCCTCTTCAGGTTGCAGTTGCATAGGTTGTGTGAAATCCAGTGATGGTTGCACATGAGGAACAGAGAGCACACGTTGTGCTATTTCATGATAGCTTGTATTGACATGAGCCTCTTGAGTTGATTTAGCTTTAAGCTGTTTACTTGTCTCCTTAGGACGTGCACCACTTGAAAATGGAACATTTTGCGTTGTTGTTGACTCGTTTTTGTGCCTTAACGCGCTTCCTGAGAGAGGTTCATACTCCTTTGCCATGGGGTTGAGAGATTTGGAAGTTGAATGCTGTTGAGCTTTCCTTTTCAGTTAGGAATTAATGCCATCAGATGAAGCTTTGAATACACTCTTGATACCTGAAGCTTGAAGGATTTCCAGTTTAGCAGCTGTTGCAGCTATTTCAGCTTCTAGCTTGAGCTGCTCCCTTTTTCTCCATAACTGCTGTTCCTGCTCCTCCAACGGATGCTGCCCCTTCAGAGCTGCTGCACGGGCAACAAGTGCAGCTCTCTCAGCCTCTGCTTTAATGCGTGAAGATGCTGTGGAACTACTGCTTTTCCTGCTGCCAGCGCTGTGTCTGCTCGAATGCTTACTAGCAACATTTGACACACTGTCTTCAGGGTGAACATCATCAATGACCTCATTTTCATCGTCATTGTTTTCAACTTGTGATGACCCATTTTTATCACCATTTTTGACAGTTTGTGTCAACCATTTTTGCACATCATTAATAGTCATTATTTATCATCAATTTTGCCTTAAACCATGTTTGTTGTCTTTCAAGTTCATCACTATTCAATAAACTCATCAATGAATTACGCAATGATTTAACTTCATCCCACAAAGCAACAAACTTAGCAAACGTGCATTTTACCTCAGGTTCGCAATAATTTTCTGTCATCAACTCTCCCACAATTTTCTTTAGATTACTCGCTTTGTTTAATTTTTTCACAAAGTGCCTTGCTGGTTAACTTAACAATCCGCTTTGGCCTATCTGACTTGATTTCTCCATTTTCATTTTCATTTGAATCAATATCAGACATGCCATGATCATTCAAGCCTTTAGCGGCAGCCCCAATAGCCGCAGCAGTCCCAGTAGCCTCAGCAGGCCAGTCCAGCAAATTCTCGCCGTTGTTTACGTCTGCCATTGCAACAGTCCCGCACGAACCCGGAAACGCAAGTCAAGTCAAGTCAAAGTCAGCTTGTTTTCTTTTCAGCGACCAAGCTTGGATTTACGCTCAAAAATGTGTGCACACAGTCAAATGGCCATTAATTATTGTGTAGCGCTACTCATACCTCATGAGGAAGAATCAATAATTATCGGCGTCCCCACCGGTCCCGCCGAATCCACATCAGCTGCCGCACTGGACACCCGCCTGGATCAACAGTCGACGTCCTCCGCCTCGGCGTCCCCCGCATTGGATACCCGCTTGGCTCCACCGTCGGCGTCCCTCACCTCGGCAACCCTCGTCCCGCACCGCGGCTCCAGAATGCACAGGTGGTCCGTCCTCATTCACGCTCAGGCAATGCGTGACGATCGTTTCAAAGTTCATGGAAGCGAGTTTTTTGACTATTGTAAGTGGCTTTCCAATAAGTCACTGGTGCATGCCAGTGAAAGTAATTGACGCGCGCCGGCATCAGCTGTTGCATCTTCATTTATTACTTACACACTTCCTTTACAGCGTTTCTTTGCATCTTTCTCACAGTTAGGTAGCCTATAGTAACTTTACACTGCTACTCTATACTCGACGCCTCGGACGCGGTCAAAAAACTGTATGCCACCTAGCATTCACACCTGACCTCATTAACCCACTTGTATAAATGCACTTCCCACAATAAGAAACTGCCACCTACTGACCAAAAGGTGAATTGACTCAAAATAAACACACATACGTAAATAAATGGCTGTTACAAGAGCATTTACTGACATAATCCTTGATTTCGCTCTGCATTTCAGGCCAGTATATGGTCTCCCGTGCTTGTCTGTAGCAGGCCTCGCCACCGATGTGACTGCCATGTACTCTGGCAAGCATCTCAGGATGCAATGATTTTGGGATCACCGCTCCTTGCCCCCTAAACAAGACTCCGTTCTGGACACTTGGCTCCTCTTTGATAGGCCAGAACTCTCTGACTGCCTGCTCAGTTTCATCCTTATCAGCGGGCCAACCCTTCAGGATAGTAGACTTCACAACTTGCAGCTGTCTGTCGTTGTCTGTGTGTTGCTGTATCTGTAGCAGCCTTTTGTCTGTGACATTCAGATAGTCGGCCATATTTATGTGCTCAAGTGCAGGCTGCTCGTCCACCATACTGCAGACTGTTTTGGAAGTGATAGCCCTGCTTAATGTGTCGCTCACAAACATGTCCAGTCCTGGTTTGTAGATCACTCTCAGGTTGTAATTCTGAAGAGCCAGTAGCATGCTCTGCAAGCGCTTGGGAGCATTGAGGAGAGGCTTGCTGAAGATTGCTACGAGGGGCTTGTGATCTGTCCCTGTTGTGATATTGTCTCTACCGTACAGATAATGATGGAAACGCTGGCAGGCAAATACTATGCTAAGGCATTCCTTCTCTATCTGCGTATAGTTTTGCTCTGTAGGCGTGAGTGTCCTTGACACGAAAGCAATAGGCTGTCCCTCCTGCATCAGACAGCAGCCCATGCCATGCTGGCTGCAGTCACTCTGTACTGTGACAGGTTTTGACACATCACAGTATCCCAGCACAGATGTCTGTGTCACAAGCTGTTTTATCTCCCTAACAGCTGCATCGTGCTTCGGCAGCCAGTACCAGACTGTGTCCTTGTCTGAGTCTCCTCAAAGGCTCGCATACTTCTGAGAGCCGCGGGAGAAACTTAGCCAAGTACGTGGCGAATCCGATGAGTCTGGCATGGGGCTGGCATGTCCAAAACCACTCTGACTTTCTCCGGGTCAGCTTTTAGACCTGCAGCCGACAGGATGTGGCCATGGAACCGCACCTCAGACACTCTAAACTGAAGCTTCTTGACACTGAGCTGCAGTTTCACTTCTCGACAGCGGTCCAGAAGGGCTACCAGCTTGTCATCATGGTCCTTGTTTGCCTCTTCCTCACTGTCGCCACAAACAACAATGAGGATGTCGTCAGCTAAAGGCTCCACTCCCTCAAGCCCTTCCAACAGCTCATGCTGTTTCCTCTGGTAGACCTCTGGGGCTACTGACACACCGAACGGAAGTTTCAACCATCTCTTCCGGCCCCAGGGGGTCCAAAAGGTGGTCATGAGGCTGCTAGCCTCATCCAGTTTACACTGAAGAAAAGCATCTCTTGCATCGATCAGTGTGAAGACCTTGGCGTTAGGCAGCTTATAGAGCACATCCTCCAGTGTGAGCATGAGGTAATGTGAGCGTCTGAGTGCCTGGTTGAGATGGTGCGGCTGTAGACATATACGCAGCTTTTCTGGTCTTTTGACTATGACCATATTGCTGATCCAATCCGTGGGCTCACTGACTGATATGATATGACCCTCTCTTTCATATCGGTCAAACTGAGCCTTCACAGCTTCCTTCATAGCCACCGGAACATTGCGTGGTGCACTCTGCATCGGCTAAACCGCTGGATCCAAGTCAAAATGAACCTCTCCGGGGAGTGCCTCCACAGGACCAGTGAAGACATCCTGATATGCTCTGATGACTGTACTTCTGGTGAGAGGCATGGTGAGGCTGTCGTCCACTGTGTTGAGCCCTTCTACTCTGAGCTCCTCTGGGATGGTAAAGAGTATGAGCCCCATCTCCTCTGATGTGGACCCTGACAGCAGTGGCAACTGTCATGTATTTACAACCACAAAATCCAGCTTGTATTTGCTGCCCTGTACAACACACTCAGTGGTAAGGACCCCAAATGATGGCAGACCTTGGTCTGAGTACATTTTCAGTGTGGTGCTACTATGCTTTAGTTTCTCTCTGGGAGCTAGCCTCTTCTTGTCCCTGAGACTCATGACGTTGCACGTAGCTCCTGAGTCAAGCTGGCATCTCTGTAGTTTGCCATTCAGGCGGAGATGTACAAACCATTTCTAGCCTTTTGTTCCCACTGCACCAATGTTTTCTGTTGCATACACATCATTTGTGTCCATGACTGTGTTGTCTTTATCCATGTTCAGTCCCTCAACTGCGTGGAGTTTACCATCCTTTTTCTTATTTCTATTGCAAAGTCTCGCAAAGTGATTGGCTGTGCCACAAGCATTGCAGGTCTTGCCATATGCTGGGCAGTGTTCTCTTCCCCACTCATGTGCCGTGCCACAGTATTTGCATGTGGAGAGGCCCCCACCTTGTGATCTGGGGTTCCCACTAATTTTCTCCGTAGTACTAGCTGATCTTTTGAATATTTGTTTCCCTACAACATTGACATTGTCCATGAGTGATCTCTCCTGCTCCATGGATCTCAACTGCAAATCACTCAGCTCTGCTGCTCTGCATGTTTCAATAGCACTGACTAGAGTCAAGTCCTTGTCCCTTAACAACCGACTGTGTGTGCCCTCTTTAGCAATGCCGATGACTATTCTGTCCCTGATTAAGTCGTCTCTTAGAGCTCCATATTCACATGTGGAAGCTTTCTCCCTGAGCCGTGTCACAAAACAGTCTACTTTTTCTCCTTCCTCTTGTTTACAACAGCCAAAAACGTAGCGCTCATGAATCACATTTTTAGCAGGTTTGAAATACCTTTCCAATGAGTCCAGTATGACGCTCACGTCTTCTTGCTGTGCGTCGGTCAGATTTAAGTTGTGTTTGTAGACATGTCGACATTCAACTCCCATGACACTCCTCAGAGTCGCCGCCTGGACCTTCTTGTCCTTGTTCACCAGCCCTGTGGCTAAAGCATAATCTTCATATTCTGCTTGGAAGATTTCCCAATTCGCACTCAGGTTGCCACTGAGCTTCATCGGAGCTGGCGGGGGGTATGGTTGCGGCCATGGCTATTCACTGCTTTTACTGTTGTACGGCTAGCTAGCATTAGCAAAACAAAAAACTTGCAAAACTCGCTTGACGGCTCAATGTCCCTTCAGCCACCAAATCGCTGAATCAAAGGTCCACTTCTGACACCATGTTTGAGCTAGCGGTGTGTAAAAACGAGGCATACTCCAAGTTAACAGTTAAGGGGCTTTAGTGTCGAACTGTTAAGTACCAACAATACAGAGACGAACTGGTGCCTTACGTAACATTAACTACACTTAACATCCACTGGGTGGTGATATAATACCACCCGTAACACCTCCTCCAACCTCGTACCTTGTTATCACCAACTATCTTGTTTACGGTTATACCTGTGAACAGTTCCGAAATTACAAATCCATTGAGGCCCACGGACATTTCACCAATGGCTGGGTGCAGGAATTGTTTATATTTGACCGGATCACTGTGACAACACAGTCCTGACAGCAAAGGTAAGCTAACGTTAACTCTAAATCAAGGAAATTTGTGCTTAGCATAATAGCCTTAACTTCAATTTTCTTCCCATTAAAAGTAATATGTTAAAAACGTATTACACATTTAGAGTGTTATCAAGGGCGAAACTTTAGGGAGGGAGGGTCATTATATTACTTTTTGAGAACATTTTTGGGCTCATTCAGGGTTGCCGAGGACCGTATTCACTAGCTAGCTAACGTTACCGGCTAGCTAACGTACCTTTAAAATAAGGTCCGCTACCATTAGCTTGCATTAACTTCATCTACCAGATGGCTAGCATTTTCGATGATTGAGGTAACGTTAGCTAGCTAGTTATTTGCAAAATAGCTAGCACAACCACTGACTTAAGTTAGGATTTTCGGACTGTAAAAAGTGGGGGAAGAAGGGGGACGCAAAGGAAATTATGCCCATGGTTGTAATAATGATGATATAGTCATGTTATACTATCTTCGGGGCCCGATTATGTTTTGTTTGATTTGTTTATTTTGAACATGGACAAATGTCAAACAGGAGGTAAAAACTGGCTAATCCTGTTGTCCTCTCTCTACCTGTCTTATCTACAGGTCTTGCACTCGCAACGCCTGAGTGACACACCACTCAAGCCATGGGCCATCATCAACTCATCCGGGGCTATAACATCAGGTCACTGCACATGTATGGCTGGTATAGCCGAGACATGCACACATGTGGCAGCTATGCTGTTCAAGTTGGAGGCGGTAGTCAGATGCAGGGAGACCAAAGCAGTGACTGGCCAACCTGCATACTGGATGATACTGAGCAACATCACAAAGGTGGGAGCAGAGGCTGGACACAGAATTGACTTCACCTCTGCCAAAGCGAAAAGAAAGTCTCTGAATAGACTCCTGGATGGTGAGGTAGAGAGCACACCTGCTCTAAGGACTTCATCAAACACCTGCAAGTTTGGCATTGCTACACAGGAGCAGTGGGTGTTATATCTTGCAAAACTGCAGAAAGTATCCCCAAAAGCTGCAATTCTGTCAAATTTGCCTGTTTATTGTGACACATTTGCAGACCTTGTGCAGTCATTCTCAGCACTAGATTCGCTGCGCTGTCTCCGTGATGAGAAAATGGATGGCAGTGAACTCTCTGTCTTGAGCCTGCACTGCAAAACCTTGGCAAGTAAGGTAGACGTTTCACCTGAGCAGGCACACTTCATTGAAAGACAGACCAGAAAGCAGCACCAATCCTCACCTTGGCATCACTTCCGCGCTGGAAGGATAACTGCATCAAATATGCATTCAGTCTTCGTGTCTGACTTGGACAAGCATGCACTTGTCTAAAGTGAAAGCAGTTTGTTATCCGAACAGCAGTCCTCTGAACAAATGTGCTGCTACTGCATGGAGAAGACAAAATGAGGAGAATGCAAGAACACAGTATAGAGTGCAGGCTGAGAAACATCACTGTGATGTAGAGATGACTGAGTGTGGCTTCATCATAAACCCAAGTTTCCTCAGGTTGGGGCATCACCAGACGGGATGGTGCAGTGCACCTGCTGTGGGAGAGGCTGCACTGAGATAAAGTGCCCATACAAGCACCGTGAGAGCACTGTCAAGGAGGCATGCAGTGACAGACACGTCTGTTTGGAAGTAGCGGATGGAGAGCTACAGCTTAAGAAGGGTAGTCCATACTACAAGCAGGTCCAGACACACATGTTTGTGGCTGATCTAGAGTACTGTGACTTTGTTTTGTGGACTTCAAAAGACTGCGCTGTGTTGTGCCTGACCCACAGCTCTGGAGTGGAGTGCTCTTTTGAAAAAGGCACAGCACTTCTTTGAGCATGTGTGTCTCCCTGAACTTGTAGGCTGTTACTTCACTCAGGGTGCAAGGGATTTCTATTCCTGCAGGGAATCAGAAAATAACACGCCAAACATCCGACACAGAGGTTTAGGGTTAGTTGTGTGTTTTCTTTTACCTGAATTGCTGTATTATTTTTGCGTTATTTAGATATGGACTAGCCTTCTGTTGCAAGTTGACTGACCAAAGAAGACATGCACTTTCTTTTACTTATGTCTCTCTTACACACGCATCTGCCGATACATACAGGACAAAAAATGCTTAGATGTTTAGAAAAACTTGTTTACGTTGCTTACGTTACCGAAGTGTGTACTGTACTTATTTGTTTGTATTGTGCAGATGAACTTCAGATACCTATAAATACATAATTAAATTAACTTCAATACATGCTCTTTGGATAACATTTGGTTTCCTTATCTCATTTGGCTGTGAAAATGTTGATAACGAGGAAAGAGTCAAGAACACATTTATGAATTGGTTTTTCATTGGTTTGTCAGCGCACAACAGACAGTGACAATCTTATCTAAAAATGTGACTGCCCCACCTTCACATGGAAGTATGTTGATGGGTATGGTTCCTGTAAAGATTTTATACTTGTGACAAACATTTCCGATGACCCTTTCAACGTGGATTCTCAGATGCATGTCTGTTGTGTCTTCTTTTATTACCATTTTAGCGATAAAAAAAGAAAGCGAATGAAAGGAAAATGCTCCGAGTAGAGTACAGCGTTTACAACAGAAACACCAGAAACATGGCGGCTGACTCAGAGCGCGCTTGTGTGTGACGTCATCTGTCAAAGACTATAGGTGAAATAGGCGGTCACCTAGGGCCCCGAAAGGGTTAAGTCTTTTCCTTTTTTTTTTACGAATAATCGCCGCTTTGCTCAATGTCCAAGAGAAATACTGTGACTGGTGAAATGAGGTGTCTGCAAAGACGTTTGAATAATTTCTGGCGAATCACCTAATTTCACCAGTCACCTGACTGGGGTGTGGGCTAGATCGTCAACGCAACGGTCATCTCAAATATGTCGGGTAGGCAGTATCCTTCTGGTGAAGAAAATGTTTAAAAGAAGATGAAGAAAAACAAGCCAAAAGTAGAGGTATGTATGCCATTGAATTTAATTATTTAGCTAGTGGTTAGCACAACTGGCTAAGCAGCAACGTTGTTAACTAGCTAGCCAGCTAGATTTAGCTACCATCCATCATCATCATCAACATTAAGTTATAGCTAGTAGCCTAGTGTGCAGTAATAATAGAAGTAACATTAACTGTATGCAGACATATTGCTTGCAACACTGTGTGTCAGACAGAGTGGTCAGCAACAATGGGGCTAAGCAGGGGACGGTCCTGTCTCCCTTTTCACCCTCTACACCACAGACTTCAACTACCACACAGAGTCCTGCCATCTTCAGAAGTTTGTCACGTGGTGTGAGCAGAACCATATGCAGCTCAATGTGATTAAGACAAAGGAGCTGGTTGTTGATCTGAGGAGAGACATGACACCAGGGACTCCTGTTTCCATCAGTAGGTCAGTGTGGACACTGTGGAATACTACTAGTACCTGGGGGTTTATAGAGACAATAAACTGGACTGAGCTAAGAACATTGATGCCCTCTACATGAAGGGACAACGCCGTCTCTACTTTTTGAGGAGGCTAAGGTCCTTCAACATCTGCCAGACAATGCTTAGGATGTGGTATGAGTCTGTGGTGGCCAGTGCTCTCCTGTTTGCTGTTGTTTGTTGAGGCAGCAGGTTGAGGGTAGTGGATGCAAACAGGTTCAATAAACTGATCCACAAGGCCAGTGACGTTGTGAGGTTGGAGCTAGACTCTGGCGGCGGTTTCTGAGGGTAGGATGCTGTTGAAGTTATGTATCATCTTGGACAATGTCTCCAACCCACTCCATGACATGCTGGTCAGGCACAGGAGTACTTTTAGTGATAGACTCATTCTGACGAAATGCACTACAGAGCACCGCAAGAGGCCATCAAACTTTACAGCTCCTCCCTCAAGTGTCAGACACTCTGAGTCAATAGTCATTAGACTGGCCCTTCGACTTATTTTACCCTGTCGGTTGTTTGTTTGTGCTGTTTATTTCATGCTGCAGTAATACAGTATAGATAGGGTGTTATATGCTGGAGCATGGTGCACATATGTTTACGTATTTTATTCTTATTTCTATTTCTTATTTTATCTTCTATTTCTATTTATTTCTCTTTCTCTTATTTCTATTTATCTCTATTTTCTTGTTATCGTGTTAGTTTTTCTTTACTAGAGCGTGAGTGTCTGTAATAGGACCCAATTTCCCCTCAGGGATTAATAAAGTATTCAGATTCTGATTCTGATACCTGGAGATGCCTTTAATGAAATTACCTTGACAATACTACTGTATTTCAAGTTTGGCAGAACTCATATAAATGATCTTTTTGCTTCAGTTTCAGTAGGGGTTAAATAGATAGGAAAATGCAAAAAACACCTGAAACTTTAGAAACTGAATGGAAAATGTCTGAAAGTTAGTTAGGTATACCTTTCTGTGATGTGTAACTTTTACACTGCAGTACTTACATGACATAATCTGAACCATTTTGATATAGTAAACTGCACCTATGTGGTGCCTGAAGCAGTTTAACACTAATTGCTAAGACTATTCTCACCAAGTCATTAAAAGGCTGGTGGTGTAAAGCCTCTTCACAATGCACATAAACAGATAAACTGCCTACAGTAAAATCACGCATACCCAGGCCGAAAATAAATTGCATATTGCAGTTAATGACTCATTCATGGAAACCGCATCTCAGATACTGGGCATAAAGTCATAATAACCCTTGAACCAATCTAATCCCGACACCAAGGGGACTCATACAGTGACAGCGCTGATGCTTTCACCACAAAGGGGTCTGAGGTGTGGGGGGCTGATGAGTCAAACAAGACACGTCTCATCTGGCCAGCTGGCATGACGAGAAGGGAGTCAGTTACCTTGAGTTCCATCAGTTTGTGTGTGTCCGGCGGCGTACTCACTGCCTTCTCAGCAATCCTCTTAAATTCATCACAGAGCCTACAAGTGAGAGAGTATTACAGTTCAGTGTCATGAGCAAAGGGTGTGACAGCTAGAGTGTATTGGACACACTCCAGGCAGCCTGGAAAACCAGCGTTGGGATCTTGTTCAATACCGAAGCTAATGTTAGTTTTAAAGCAAGATCAGAGCACTGCAGTCCCTCTGGTGTATGGAATGTCCTCGTTCTCCAGAGGTAGGCCAACTGCGGTCCGAAGTATGACATTTCTTAAAAATGAAAAAGCTTTCCTGCTAGAGACCTGAGGGCTGTATTTGAAGCAGAATATTTTGTTTGTCCATGAGAGACATTTCCTAAAAAATTAGTCAGCTTACACAGCATTTTTAAATTGAAGTTGTATAGAAGTGGAGCAGCTTTTTCTTTCTTTCTTTCTTTTTTTTGGGGGGGGGGGGTACGTGTTAACTAATAGCACTTTTCCACTGCATGGTATCGGCTTGACTCTACTCGCCTTTTTTGGGTTTCCATTAGGCAAACGTTGGGGATAGCACCTGGACCTTTTTTGGTACCACCTCCGTCAAGGCTCCAAGCAAGATGAGCCAATACTAAAAGGTGACGTGAAAACACTGTAGACCACTGATTGGTCAGAGAGAAACTGAACAGCTCTGTTTATAACCAGGAAATACCAAAGCGAGACTCATGAAACTTGGATCGTAGTTGATAATCTATTCATATAAAAAAGTTATTTTTTCAGTGAATCTCTTAGTTACAGTAATAATTGTTCTTATGAAGCAGCCATTGGCAGTGGAAAATGAAATCCGAAAAGTACCTGGTACCAAGTAGTAGAGTCGAGCTGGTACCATTCAGTGGAAAAGCACCACAACTCACTTTCTGTTGATTTCATGATGGTCCGCCAGCATCCATGCAATCAGCTTTTGCCGCAGCCCCTCAGCACGCTTGACAAGAGAGAGGATCAGCTCATGGGAGTGAACCTCAAACATCCCAAGACGCACCACCTGATGCAGATGAATACAAAAAGTTCCTCAGTTTAAGTATTACGCTGTCAACACAATTAAACATATCGAATGATTTGTGCAGTAGGCTCTCAAAAGAAACTCCCATTGAGTAAACATCTAGAGCAAACCTTTTCGGACATCTTAAGAAATTCTCTTTGTTGATTTTCTTTTTTGGCCTAATTAAATTCTGTGCGTAAGAAACAAAAATGTCCGGGTCCGCGGTGGTGTAGCGGTCTAAGCATCGGCTTTGTGTCAATGCAGTTGCCTACTGGGGACTGGGGTTCGCGGCTCAGTCTCGTCAGATCCGACTATGGCCGGATTCGATGAAGCAGCAATAATTGGCAATGCTGTCTTCGGGAGGGGGGCGGAGTCGGCTTGTGTTCGTCACATGAATGCGTCTCTGTGTGTGTCGGAAAAAGCACTGATTCGGCCTGGATTCGCTTGTCACAAAAGTGGCGAGGCGTCTCCTTCAAGACTGCTGGCCGGAGAGATGCAGTTGGCGAACACATGCAGTACGAGAGTGGATATTTGAACTAGAACAGGGAGCGAATGGCCACTAAATTGGGAGAAAAAGGGAAAAATCAGAAATAATTAAAAAAAAGACACAAAAATGTAAGAGAGAGTAAATAACAAGACCCACCAGTGTCGCAGATTTGAGCGCCTCTGATGGAGATTAAGTGCATGGTTCATAGTTTAGCAGACAGATTGAGAATATAATGTAAAAACAAAAAAAATATCTAAATGGTTATTATCAGCGATCCATCCATCCATTATTCAAACCCCTTATCCTGCTCTCAGGGCCGCGGGGATGCTGGAGCCTATCCCAGCAGTCACTGGGCGGCAGGCAGGGAGACACCCTGGGCAGGCCGCCAGGTCATCACATTATTATCATCAGTGATTAAGAAGGAAAATTTAATCTTATAAATCCTATAAAATGGAAATTCAGTATTAAACTAGACAAGGGTTATATACAGTGGCTTGCAAAAGTATTCATACCCCTTGATCTTTTCCACATTTTGTCACATTATGACCACAAACATAAATATATTTTATTGGAATTTTATGTGAAAGACCAACAGAAAGTGGCACACAATTGTGAAGTACAAAGAAAATTATACATGATTTAAAAAAAATTTTACAAATAAAAAACTGAAAAGTGCAGTATGCAAAAGTATTCAGCCCCCCTGAGTCAATACTTGCTGGAACTGCCTTTTGCTGCAATTACAGCTGCAAGTCTTTTGGGGTATGTCTCTACCAGCTTTGCACATCTAGAGACTGAAATTTTTGCCTATTCTTCTTTGCAAAACAGCTCAAGCTCAGTCAGATTAGATGGAGAGCGTTTGTGAACAGCAGTTTTCAGATCTTGCCACCGATTCTCAATTGGATTTAGGTCTGGACTTTGACTGGGCCATTCTAACACATGAATATGTTTTGTTTTAAACCATTCCATTGTAGCCCTGGCTTTATGTTTAGGGTCGTTGTCCTGCTGGAAGGTGAACCTCCGCCCCAGTCTTAAGTCTTTTGCAGACTCCAACAGGTTTTCTTCCAAGATTGCCCTGTATTTGGCTCCATCCATCTTCCCATCAACTCTGACCATCTTCCCTGTCCCTGCTGAAGAGAAGCACCCCCAGAGCATGATGCTGCCACCACCATGTTTGACAGTGGGGATCGTGTGTTCAGAGTGATGTGCAGTGTTAGTTTTCCACCACACATAGCGTTTTACATTTAGGCCAAAAAGTTCAATTTTGGTCTCATCTGACCAGAGCACCTTCTTCCACATGTTTGCTGTGTCCCCCACATGGCTTCTGGCAAACTGCAAACGGAACTTCTTATGGTTTTCTTTTAACAATGGCTTTCTTCTTTCCACTCTTCCATAAAGGCCAGATTTGTGCAGTGCACGACCAATAGTTGTCCTGTGGACAGATTCCCCCACCTGAGCTGTGGAACTCTGCAGTTCATCCAGAGTCACCATGGGCCTCTTGGCTGCATCTCTGATCAGTGCTCTCCTTATTCGGCCTGTAAGTTTAGGTGGACAGCCGTGTCTTGGTAGGTTTGCAGTTGTGCCATACTCTTTCCATTTCCGGATGATGGATTGAACAGTGCTTCGTGAGATGTTCAAAGCTTGGGAAATCTTTTTATAGCCTAACCCTGCTTTAAACTTCTCCACAACTTTATCCTTGACCTGTCTGGTGTGTTCCTTGGACTTCATGATGCTGTTTGCTCCCAATATTCTCTTAACAAACCTTTGAGGCCATCACAGAACAGCTGTATTTGTAATGAGATTAGATTACACACAGGTTGACTCTATTTAGTCATTAGGTCAACATTCGATCATTCAGCAATCATCAGGCAACTTCTGAAGGCAATTGGTTTCACTCAGAGAAAAGGGGGCTGAATACTTTTGCACACCGCACTTTTCAGTTTTTTATTTGTAAAAAATTTTTAAATCATGTATAATTTTCTTTGTACTTCACAATTGTGTGCCACTTTGTGTTGGTCTTTCACATAAAATTCCAATAAAACATATTTATGTTTGTGGTCGTAACGTGACAAAATGTGGAAAAGTTCAAGGGGTATGAACACTTTCGCAAGCCACTGTATAGGGATTGAGACATCAAAAGTTTGCTTCATAAAAAAAAAAAATTATGTTACAAATTATTCAAAATGCCGATAGGTACGAATTTCCGTATATATTTAAAAGTTTCCCTGGCTCTTACTTCTTTACTAATACATCTCTGTTATGACTGTTCTCAAAACATGGATCTATTGTTACATTCAATTATCTGAACACTAGGTAATTTATGTCCTGATTGCCATTGAAGAATGTTGACTGTTCCTGTCTGCTGAACTCATAATAAATCAAACGGGATAAGAGCTTCAGGTAAATGCCCAATAAATTAACGTGAAAATCGCTCTCTGTGCTATGAATGTTCAAGAGTGTAACTTGTTGGTGGGCTCCACTATGCTGAAAAGGTACCTTGCAAGAAGAGTACTGAATCTGGTCAGCCAGCTGCTGGTAGCGAACCACTTCCACCATGACCTCTTGGAAGGTGTGTTGCTCACAGAGGAACTGCTCTACACCTTCCTCTGCCTGCCTGGACACCAGTGCCACGTACCTGTCATACAGGCGCACATGCTCCATGGGCCCAACACTCTCAGCCTGGATGACGGTGCAAACCTTTTCCTGCTGGGTCTTCATAATCTCTGGTAAGATGATGGGCCTCAGGGTGCCCCCTGACCGGGTGCCTAGCTGGGGAGATGAAGAAAATGAATCAAAATGCAATCCTTTTAATCTAATGACCTTTATAAATTGAATTCTAGTCTAAATTTATGTTTTCTGGTAAAAGAGATGCATCTGTGCTGACTTTGTTTAGGTAATACTTCAAATTTGTGGAGGGTAATAGTATTAGCAATACATAAGTGGCAACAGTTTCTGTTCAAGTCAGACTTTTTCACATGCTTCACAACAGACAACAGATTAAGGGCATGTATGAAGTTAGCCTTTCAGACATACATTTAACAACCCACACACATAGTGGGTTGTTAAATGTACACTCATTTCATAGACACACCAGCACATGAAATGAAATGACAAATAAAGTGTTCCTGATTCCTGACATACACAAAATCCAGTGTACAGCCAGGAATAAACCAAACATACACAAACACATGCATATAATCTTAACTCTATTCTTACACAATCAGAGTAGAGTTTGGTTTCCACCCGAGGCACCAGGCTGATGGACTTGAGCATAAAGTCGTAGACACTGAGTAGGACAATCTGGAGCTTGTTGAAGTCAGGCTCAAATTTGATCTCTTTGTCCTCCAGGATCAGATGCAACACAAAGCCAGAGTGCTTATGGGCTCGCACTGACAGCTGATGTGGTAGAGTACAGCAAATATGAAAAACAAGGCAGTGAGAAAAGGTCAACATCTCAGGGGCTCATCCCAGGGCATATAGGCCAATAAGGCAATTGCCCAGAGTAGCACTATGTATAGGGCAACAAAATGCACTGTTTCCATTTTTTCTATAGGTATAATTGATTCAGCTAGGGGTGTAAAGGTTATTCATCTTAATATTAGGAGCCTTGTTTCAAAAATCGATCTCAGAGCCTGGGTTACTCTTTACAAACTCAATATTATTACTATTTTTGAAACATGGCTACATAGTAAAATCACTGATGATGAAAGTAAAATTAACAATTTTGCTCTGTATAGAACTGATAGGGCTTCTAAAGGAGGTAAGGTGGCCACATATGTTGTTGTAAATCTTGTTTTTGAGTGTGTCATTCCCAAAGTAGAGCCAGGTAATTTTGAATGTCTTTTCATTAACATTATCCTCCATGATAAACATTCAAGTATTGGCAACATTTATATGCCTCCCCAAGGGCGGATCTACCAGAGTGGCATGGGATGGCAGCTGCTGTTAAATCACCATTACTTGATAAATACAGGATATCTTGGATTGTTGGCAACTAAATGTGTGGCTTCATGGAGTATATAATTGACACAATTGGTACATATTGTCTTTATATATAGGTCTAAACCTAGGAACCAATTTAAACCCTTAAATAAAGCTTGCATTGACATAATTACTGATCACTTTGAGTCTTATTTCAGAAATCTGTTGGGAAACATTGAGGGGCATGCAGGAGGTTGAAACAGTAAGTGAAAAAAAAATCACATTCACTAAAACTTTGAACAATATTCAGTGTTAAGTTGTACACCATTAATAATGATGACTATTAAAGAAAAATGTAGTGCTTAAGTCACTCGGAATCTTGTAGGAGACACTCGTAAAAATTAAGAGGAAGGGTGACATCACCAGTTTTTTTCTACCAAAGAGGAGGACAACTAATGAAGAGAGATACATCGGGAGAACTGGTGATAGAAAGAGAGCAACAGGGGAGTGAAAAGGTGGAAGGCACCACAGAGATAATAATAATAATAATAATAATAACCTCATTCTAACCCTAGGCCCAAGGAATGGGCCCAGTTATTATGTTGTATTATGACGAAGTTAAAGGAAATTTGTATAATAATAATAATAATAATCATCATCATCATCATCATTACATTTATATAGCACTTTTCTATGATGAAATTGAAAAGGGAGAGCATCACAGAGATGATTAGCTGGAAGAGGGAGAGTTAAGAGAGAACAAGAGAAATCAAAGACATGCAGAACTCAGATGGCCTCATTATTGATGTATCGTAGCACAACTTGTGAATCTGTCCAGAATGACTCTTCATCAAGCTTAATATCAAATTCATTCTCTAACATGACACTGATTTTTGGAGCGACCACTGCTGCTGCAAGTTCCAGTCTTGGAACACTTGTGATCTTTGTGGGTGCAACTCTTGCTTTGGCCATCACAAGGCTGCAGTGGACTTCGTCCTTGTCATTTTTGTACCTAAGGTAAGAACATGCACCATATCCCACACTACTGGCATCTGAAAAATGATGCAACTCCGTTCTGATAATATTATTGAAGTGAAGTGGGTGACATCATCTCATAATTATGACCTCTTTCAACTTATTTAGACCATTTATCCACTCCTCCCACTGTGGCTTTAAGTCTTCTGGGAGTGGACTGGATCATCTCATCTAATGCCTCTATGGCACAGCTCTTGAAGGATACACTTTCCACTTAGGGCAAATGGAGCGATGAACCCAATTGGATCATACAGAGGGGCGATGACAGACAGGGCACCACGACAGGTTGATGACCGTCTTTCAAGCTGATGTTAAAGCTGAAAGTGTCATTTTTTATCGACCACTGAATGCCAAGTGCACACTCTGCTGAGGTTGGATCCAGTCCTAGAGGTTCAGTGGTCATTGCTCTTTCTGAGGGGTCTATGCAGTCAATGCATAGACCCCTCGACCAACTCAAATGCTTCCTCATTCGAGTTGAGTTTGTGAGGACATAGGCCTCCTCTTTTGCATAACAGTTGTGATTCAGTGATCAGTTTCTTGGCTTCTTCAACTGAGGGAACACTGATTAACCCATCATCAGCATAAAAGTTCTTCTCCAAAAAGGCTGACGCGAATGGATAGTTGGCTTTCTTTTGCCTAGCCAGATGCTTCAAGCCAAAATTGGCACATCCTGGAGATGAGGTAACCTCAAAAGGGTGAACTGCCATCCTATACGCCAATCGTTCCTATTCAAAGTCTCCACCTTGTCTTTATTCCACCAGAGGAATTTCAGATAATTCCAGGATTTGGGAGTGACGAAGAACTGATGAAACATCCTTTCAATGTCACAGATAATGACTATAGCCTCCTTCCTAAAGCAACAAAGAACTCATATTAGAGGATTGATTAGGTCAGGCCCAGTTAGTAGAGTGTCGTTGAAGGAAATGCCATAGAACTTTGCTGAGCAGTCAAACACGGCTCTTAGCTTATCAGGTTTTCTGGGGTGGTAGATGCCGTGATGGGGAAGGTACCACTCTGTCTCTCCTTTGAGTGTTGTAGGGGCTGGCTCTGCATTGCCTTTGTGGATTATTTCCTCCATGAAGGTTTTATATTGATCATGATATTGTTTATTGGCCTTTAGTTTCTTTCTAAGACACTGAAGGCAAATTGTAGCCAGCCTCTTGTTGTTTGGTAGAACAGGTGGACTGTTACCCTTGAAAGGAAGGGGCAGCTCATAATGCCCGCCCTCCCTCTGTGTAATGTTGTCACTGAGGAACTATATGAAATGAACATCATCTTGGGACACATACTTGTTTTCGTAAGTTCTTTCAATGAAGTCTGATTCCAGGGCTTTCAGAACATCTGTAGATGATGGAGTTGACATTTCCTTTACTATGACCCAATGTACAAAGTTCTGGTTTCTTTGTCTATCTAGGTGGGGATTCGATGAGCCTATTATATACCCCATCCAAGTTCTGATCACTGTGCAAACGGTTCATCTTTACTGCCTATCATAACTTCAAGAGGAGCTAGTGCTGATGGACAGCCATATCCAATTAAGAGCTCTACATCACAGTCTCGAAGTGGTGGTAACTTATCTGCTAAGTGCTTGAAGTGAGGCCATAGTAGTGCTGTTTTCCTTGTCGAGATGTAAGACTTGTCTACAGGGATAAAGTCACGGGAGTAGGCTTGCTGAAGTCGAATGTAGTTCTCAGAGTGGAGTCCTCGAACTTGTAGTCCATGGACTTTCTTGCTTGCTATGACTGTGCCAATGGCTGTCATAGTACTAAGTTTCAGTTACTGGTTGAACTTCCGCATTCAGTTTGTCGAGTACATCTTCTAAGACAAATGTTGAATCACTCTGTGTGTCCAGTAATGCATAAGTAAGTATTTATCTGTGTGGCTCTTGTACTGAAATCAGGAGGACTGGAACAATACTTGAGGTAGCAGACGCACGTTGTGTTGATGTATGGGACACAACCCTGTACATTTCCTGGTTTGTGTGGTCTTCTGTAGAAGTGGAGCTATTCCTTGTTGTTTCCACAGGTCTTTGTTTCTTCTCTTCATGCAAGCAGGTTGGATGACGACAGCTATATGTACTATAAGTGTGTCACCTTTTACAATCTTTGGTGAGGTGCCCCTTTCTTAGGCATCCAAAGCACAGCCAATTTTCATGGATGAATGCTTTCTTACCCTCAACAGTCTTCGCTACAAAGGTGGGGCACTTAGCAATGCTATGTGCTTCATTTTTACAGACAGAGCAGGGTGATTTTACTTTACTGCTGAACATTTCTTGTTTCTCCAGGGTGGAATTACTTGTTTGTGTACTAGCATTGAAAGCTTTTGGTAACCTCTCATCCATAAATGTGAAGTTCAACAAGAGTGGAGAGGCAATAGGATTACAGGCTATCCGTGCTTATTTGTTCAAGAACTCTGTGAATCATGCAAGATTTGGATGGCTTCCAGTTGTGTCAAGTTCATCTACAACAATTTGACTCCACTTGTGCACAATCCATTCAGGTAATTTTATGAGCAACTTGTGGTTTTCTTCACAATCGTTCAAGATGGCTAGTCCTTTGATGTGTGGAATCACCTCAGTGCAGCCTTGTAGGAAGTCTGCAAACTGTTGAAGTGCTAGAAGATCGTTCGTGCTGATCTTAGGTCATCTCATGAGCTTATCTCGGAAAGCTTTCTGTATGATAAACGGGTTTCCATATCTCTCTTGTAGGACCTTCCAGGCTCCTTTGTATGCATTCTCTAAGTCTCTGTAGAAGAAACCTTCCACAGCCTCATGTGCCTCTCCAGCAAAATATCCCCACGACCCTGAGAGCAGGAGAAATGGTTTGGATAATGGATGGATGGATGGATGGAGATAACACATCTTCTCACTTGCTGGGAGGGGTTTTCTGTCAATAAGAGTCATGAAAGACATCTTCCAGTCTATGAATTTTATGATGTCACCACCGAATGTTGTTGATTCATGGACAAGCAGACGGCTCATGCTTAGGCTAGACTGATGGATTCCTGGGTCATTGTCACTTCAGGAGATGCTTGTTGAGGTTGGAATGATGCAGCATCTGGGTTTAGTCGAGTTCTAGTTTTAGTTCTTTGGCAAGCAGAGTTAGTTTCATCATTACTCTCCTCTTCATGATTCTCGAAACCTTCAAAATTGTCATATGCCCTCACTCAAGCTGTTGCTATCTCAGTTTCTTTTTCTGCTTGTAACTGCTATAATTTTGTTCTCTCTTCCTCAAGCTTGAGGTGCATTTGTGCTTCTTTCTGCTTCATTTCTGAAAACATATTTGCTTCTTTAAGTTTCCATTCATTTTCTAATTTATGGGGACGTGCTTGCTGGGCTTGAATTTGTTTCATGGCCTTTGATTGTTCCAGCTTTGCTGCAAGTTCTGCTTCTGCATCTAGTCATTTGCTAGATATACTGGGTGTATTTGAGTGGTTGAGTGATCTTTGTGATGACTGAGGTTACAGTTTCGGTTTTTGTGTGACCAAATATAGACCCATATTCATCTCTGTTTAATGTTATTTTCACTCTTTCCTTCTCAATTTGGTCATTATAAACTCAATTAATAGTCTCTAGGCGTTTACTTATGAGGTCACCAATTTCTTTCATTAGAGTAACAGGCATCCATTTTCTTAACAATCTCTGATGTGATATTACAGTTGTGTAGAATAGGCTCATGCTGTAGGCATACTACATCACATTTAGTTTTAATATCTTGCTGGATTTTATCAAGGTCTTTTAATGAACAGAAGATTTTCAGTTTCGTTCTAGTCTCTCTTGCTACCTGCTTCCAAGAGTCAGAGGCCTTGTTAAATGTTTTCTCACATTTTTTTGATATCTTGGTTGTGCATCTCTCTGTCTTTCTCTGTTAGAGTTCTTTGACGGGAGCTGGACCTGACTGGTGTGTCTGTCTCTTTTGTCTGAGTCAGTTGAGTTTATTGATTGTGCTGACACTGTCTATCACAACACATTTGACACCTATCTTAGGCCCCTTAATATTGTGTATAATTCTCTATGTAGATGTGTTTTGAGGTGTCCATATAGAACTCACCATTGCTTCATGTATGAATCGCTTAATTGGTTGCAGCTTAAATCTAGAAGGCAATTTCCCTAGTTTCCGTTCATCTTTAAATATGTTTACTTTAATTGTCCTTCCTGTTTGAAACAGCTTTGGTTCTGTGTAGTTCTTCATATCTACTCAGACATAAGCAATATCCCTTTTTTTGGTCCCCAGAATTTTCAAAGAAGTTGGACGCAGGCAGAGGTGGACAACTCGTCTTCAGGAAGTAAAAGTCCTGCCACGTATTTGTTCCACCCATGCACTATACCAGCTGAATTTAATTAGCACAATTCTTCAGCCAAGTAGAGTGAAATCACCCTGTTTAGTGAATGGCTAGAACAAATACATGGTAGGACTTTAAATACTGTTGCATTCTCTAAGCCGGGGTTTCCACCTCTGGACTCAGGTGATTCCAGTACAAAGCTCTTTGCAACTGGAATAATCTTCCTATTTTTCTGAGATCTATTATCGCTTCCCACTCCTTCAGGAAATCTTTATTTTCTCATCTTAAAATAACTTGTTTATGCTTTTAATTTGTGTGTACTTGAAGACAAACCACTTCAATTGCTCTTTACGTTGAAGTTGATGTAATTCATTTATTACCCAGGTCATTGTATCCAATTTTTCCTGAGGACAAGGAATGTGGGTGGGCGAGGGTAAGCATGTTGTTTGTATCTGTGTATTTGCAGTGTATGTTTATGTTTGTTACGTAATGCTGTTTTTGTTTGTATGTGTTTTATAATTTTGTATTTGTCTATAGGACCCCCTTGAAAATGAGATGCTACATCTCAAGGGGTTATCCTTCAATAAATTCAATTCAACGGCACAGTGCAACCCACTCATGTCCAACCATGAAAATCTGAAGACAACTGGATGTGGTATTCAATGATGCTGACAGTTAAACTGCAAATGCTGACTATGGTTTTCATTTGCATTATGCTGATGGGTGGCAAGATGACAGATTTTTCCAAAGGCAAAGTTTTCAATCCATCAAGTTCAAACACATAAGTTTGGCTACAAACTTTTAACAATGTCGAAATTACCAACCCTGTCTGGTTGCGAGTACAAAAAGATGAGGGTTTAAAAAGAGTAAGCACTAGAACAGGGGTCGGGAACCTTTTTGACTGGGAGAGCCATAAAAGCCAAATATTTCTAAATATATTTCATTGAGAGCCATATAGTATTTTTAACGTATAATAAATTAAATATGTCTTACTTTTAATGCGACTTCTGGTGCTGCATGGTTTTGCTGATGGCCTTGTAGTCTGGTTCATACGTGGTGAGGTTGAGCTTCATGCAGGCGTTGAGGCTTCCATCAGTTAAACGTGAGCGTAGGTTGGTCTTAATGTTCCTCATATGCGAGAAAGACTGTTCACATGCATATGTAGAGCCAAACATGGTCAATACGGCAATACTCACACGCTGCATTGTGTGGTATGTCACAGGAAGCTCGTTCCAAGTTTTAAGAATCAGCTGGTCTTCAGGTTGAAGATTTTTAATTTCTGTCCACTTGTGTTCCCTCGCCAGCTCTGCTCGCTGTCGCGCAAGACTTTCCAACTCTCCATTAAGTGACTTGAACTTACTCATCCACATGCCTGATGCCTTCAGGTCAGCAACTTCCAGCTCAAAGTCTCCGATAGAGACCCCGGGGATGCATGTCAGGTCGATTTTGTCCACTGCACACTCATGTGGATGAGTGATGAACTTGAAAAGACCAGTGCGCGCACGAAATTCTCCAAAACGTGCTTTGAATGACTGCAGGAGATTGAACGTAAAGCCAGCTAGCTGCTGGAGATCCAGATGTTGAGTGGAGTCACTTGCTAAGCATGCATCTCTAAATTGTTGCAGTCTTTCAAAGTGCAGAAGACGACCTGTTTCAATGTCCCTGAGAAAGACTTCCAGCTTGCTTTCAAATGCAAACACTGCTTGTTGAAGGGATGAGATTGTATTTCCAATACCTTGCATTTTCACATTGAGCTGGTTCAGATGGCCAGTTATGTCCACGAGATAGTGAAACTGCAGGAGCCAGTCAGTGTTGTCTAGCTCAGGATGCTTGACGCCTTTCATTTCAAGAAAAGTCCGGATTTCACTCAGGCAAGCTGCAAAACGGCTGAGCACCTTCCCCCTTGACAACCAACGCACGTTGCTGTGTAAAAGCAGACCGGGATAATGATTCCCAACTTCTTCTAACAGAGCTTTAAACTGGCGATCATTTAAAGCTCGGGCAACAATAAAGTTGACCACTCGAATGACCAGAGACATCACCTCGCCAAGCTCCTGGCCACACGTCTGAGCGCAAAGCGCCTCCTGGTGCAGGATGCAATGAAAACTTAGGATGGCTCTCTTTTCATGTTCACGGAGAAGCGCTACAAATCCTTTGTTCTTCCCCAACATACAGGGTGCACCATCAGTACAGACAGAAATAAGTTTATCCATCGGTAGTTTTTTTTCTTTAGCAAACTCCATGGAAGACGTGAATAAATCCTCTCCTCTTGTTGTCCCTTTCATTGGCAAAACAGCCAAGCTTTCCTCACGCAGTGTGTCACCTGGAGCATACCTGGCAATGATACTGCACTGAGATAGATGGCTAACGTCTGTTGACTCATCTAACGCGAGAGAAAAGTATGTCCCGCCGTTTATGTCCTTAATTTGTGTTTCCTCGACTTGATTTGCCATCATGATGCTACGATCGTGCACAGTTCTTGCTGACAGGGGCATGTCTTTTATTCGTTTGATTATCTTGTCTTTATTTGGGAAGTCATCAAACAGTTCATTGGCCACATCAAGCATGAGTGTTTTGGCATACTCGCCATCTGTGAATGACTTTCCATTCCTTACTATTGCCAAAGCCCCCGCAAAGCTAGCGGAATTCCCGTCACCTTGCTTGGTCCACACACGTAGTTGCTGCCGACTCGTCTGCACTCTCCGCTGTAGCTCCTCGCATGCCCTTTTCCTGCTGTCCCCCGCTGGATATTTCGATGCAAATGAAGCATGGTGCGTATCGAAGTGCCGCTTTATATTTGACCGTTTCATCGATGCAATTTTATCATTGCATATTAGACATACCGCAGATCCTGCTCTCTCCACAAATGCAAATTCCTCTGTCCACGCAGCCTGGAATGCACGGTAATCATCGTCTTTTTTTCTTTTCGCCATCTTTTCCGTTACAAGGGTTGAAGCGGATAAACTAGTTGGCTATCTGATAAAATTGATTTCTTCACCTTTACAATGACCCGGACATGCTCGCGAGCCATTGGTTCCCGACCCGACCCACGGGTGACCCGTGAAATTTATCTTCAAAACTAATTTCTGTTTACTTTAAAATGACACAGTATTATTAAGAAATATCACAAGTATTTTAAAATCAGTTCCAAACTGATTTTTTTGAAAAAAAAATAATTGTCAACTCAAAATTGTCTGGGAGCCATATGCCGTCACCGGAAGAGCCATATATGGCTCGCGAGCCATAGGTTCCCGACCGCTGCACTAGAAAAACAGAAAGCCTTGCTCGAAAAATTCATTACCTAAGACCATTTGCTGTGAAGTTTTTTCCCATATCAGTGTGTAGACGTGTGCATGTGTGAGTGCATGTGTTGATGCACACCAGAGACAGAGGTATTGCATTACCAAGAGATCTGTATTCATTTGTTTTTGGAAACTGGAGTTTATACACCCATCAGCCAAAACATTAAAACCACTGACAGGTAAGTGAATGACATCTTGTTACAATGGCACCTGTTAAGGGGTGGGATGTATTAGGCAGCAAGTGTACAGTCAGTTCTTGAAGTTGATGTGTTGGAAGCAGGAAAACTGGGCAAGCATAAGGATCTTAGCAGGATAATGCACCCTGCCACACAGCAAAAATTGTTCAGGAATGGTTTAAGCAACATGACAAACAGTTCAAGGTGTTGCCTTGGCCTCCAAATTCCCCAGATCTCAATCTAATTGAGCATTTGTGGGATGTGCTGGAAAAACAAGTCCGATCCATGGAGACCCCACTTTCAACTTACAGGACTTAAAAGGATCTCCTGCCAATGTCTTGGTGCCAGATACCAGAGGACACCTTCAGAGGTCTTTTGGAGACCATGACTCGAAAGGTCAGAGCTGTTTTGGTGGCATGAAGGGGATCTAAATATTAGGCAAGTGGTTTTAATGTTTTGGCTGATCGTTGTATACAAGCATTGGTAGAAAGCATTTTAAACCAGTGAGTGGTTGGAGTGGTTATGCAGAGTTGTTTGGTATATTTGTGTATGAAGTGTTATTAAAGCCTTGATTAGAAATCTGCAGAGCTCATGCTGGTGATTGTCTTGTAGTCTACTTAATGAGTGTTCAAAGCAGAAGTAGCCAACTCTATTGATACTTTGCTTTTTTTATTGATACTTTTTTGGCGATACTGTATTGAGCCCGATGGGAATCAATAAAGTATCTCAAAATCAAAAAAAAAAAAATCAGTAGTGCTACAATTTTCATTCTGTCTGTGACTAGATTTGATTGCATATGTGTTGCCTGTTAAGTGGCGGTTCAACTGTGTTTCAACCTTGAGTGGCAGAATGGCATGGGCCAACCCTGGACTCATGAACACATGAGCACCTCCGGGTCAAATTCACAAAACTTGTTACTTTTGGGTGACTATTCCAACTCTGCATCCTGGCTCTATGTTACACAGTGACAAATATAGGTTGGGCGGCTAACTTGAAAAAGTCTCAACTTTTTTTTTATGGCCAAATACAACTCTAAACTCTTTTCCTACCAGGTCTTGGCAGATTAGGTGTGTGTAATCCCTGATGGAATCCAATGCCAGGCTTTGCAACTGGGATGTCATCAGGGCAGCTACACAGTTGAAGAAAGACTGTAGCTTGGCCATGTTGCTGTTTCTGGGCAACAGTTTGCGCTTGCTACCCTGGTAGAAAATGTTCTGCACCTCAGGGAACCATCTGGGCCAGAGAAGAGTCGTCAAGAGGTTTTAGCAAGTACACAGTATTCTGCATCTAGTTCATCACAGAATTAAGATTTTTTTTCTTCAGAATCTTTCTGTAATTCCATGCATTTTACTGTTACTTGAATAAACAATGTACAAAATGTAGAAAATTGTTAGAAAAATCTAAAGGATGGCCTCCCTATAGGCGCCTATAGGAGCTATAGGTGGCTGCCGATTTTTGGCAAAATTTAAAATTTCTTATTATATCTCGACAGTAATCGATAGTACTAAAAAAAAGACGCTTGACACGGAAAGAAAAAAATGTGTTGTTCCTGTAAGGGGCAGGGGCTCAGTGACACGCACATTTTAGTAAGGGCATTTTATCAGATATTAGACCAGTGTTTCTCAAACTTTTTTTCAGCCAAGGCACCCTTTTTAAGTGCCTAAAATCTCAAGGCACCCCAGTGTAAAAATATAGCTAAAAACGACACTGCATCCCTCTATTAGTGCAAATATCCTTTTTTATTTTTAGGGGATGACGTGTATCAATGAACAGATAGGCAGACAGATAATAAGGTGGGTAAAGAGATAACATCCCTCCAGAATAAAAAATAAAGTGTCAAAATAAGTCCTTCAAACTGCCATCCCCCTTCCCAGCATAATGAAGTGACAGGAACTTCACACGAAGAAATGGCAGGAACACTCCCATCTGTACTCTTCCATCCAGCCTCTGTACACACACACACACACACACACACAGACACACTCACACACAACCCGCATTTAAAAAGTGAGATAGGCCTACATGTGCACATGAAGACACACTCACGCACAAATATGCCACAACTGAGAGCCAGGAGTGCATAGGGGAGAGAGAGAGGCCGAGAGGGGGCGTGACTCACCATCAATGAGAGACATGGGCCTGGGAAGATGCACAAAGCTGCCCTATCCTGGCAGGGATGGATGAGAGGCAGACATGTAGATCCTGGTCCACAGTCCTTATTCGCTCCCTGTACCTGTTCTTGATGTACGTCAGGCTTGAAAAACTCAGTTCACATAGATAGGTTGTGGAGAAGGGTAGTAGAATAGCAACAGCACATCTTGAAGCCAATGGGTACTCGTTTCCCACTGATATCCAAAAGCTGTCCAGTTCCACATCACAAAATCTCCTTTTCAAAGTGCGATCTTCCCTGATCTCCATCAGTTGTTCCTGTATTGGAAGTGAGCAGTCCTTTGCACTTTCCATTGCACTCCAAGGATCACGGACCCAGTCAAACTCAGCATATGACTCAGAGGGAAAATAGTGATTGAATCGCTCGTCAAGAGTGGTCAGATGCTGGGCTATTACGCCTGACAATGTGGTGTTGTTTGTATGCATATTGCACAGGGGAAACATATCCAGCCTGCCCTGGTCTACAAAGGAACGCCAGAGTGTGAGCTTGGACCTGAAGCCGCGTAGTTTGTCAGATGAGGAGAGGAGGGTTTCTTGTCTACCTTGCATTTTGATATTCAGCTCGTTTATGTGCTTAAATATGTCAGCCATATACGCGAGTTTTGCGCACCACTGCTCGTCTGCGAGTAGCTCTGCAAATGCAGGTTTCTCGTCTATCACGAAGGCCCTCAATTCTTCTCTTAACTCGTACACTCGGGTCAAAACTTTACCCCGTGAAAGCCAGCGGACAGCCGTGTGTAACAACAAGCTTTGATGCTCTGCTTCCATTTCCTCGCAAAGAATGGAAAAAAGGCGGCTCTTTAACGGGCGCGCCTTGATGTAATTAACCATGTCCACTGCTTTGTTCAGTACGTCGGAAAGTTCTTTTGGTAGCGTCTTAGCAACAAGTGCCTCTCGGTGAAGGAAGCAGTGGGTTGTTCGTATATCAGGGTTTTGCGCTTTGGCCCTGGTAATGAAACCTTTGGCACTGCCCGTCATTGCAGCCGCGCCGTCGGTGCAAATACTGATACAGTTCTTCCAGCTCAAACCAACCTTGTCAAGACACTCAGTTGTCACACGGAAGATTTCTTCTCCTGTAGTGTTGTTGGGGAGCAGTTTGCAAAATAAAAAGTTCTCTCTAATACGGCCCCCATCAACAAAGCGAACATTTGCTAAAAGCTGAGCGTGCCCGCTCACATCAGTTGACTCGTCGAGTTGTAAGGAGAAATGTCCACTGGCCTTGATTTTATCCAAAACGACATCTTCAATATCGGCAGACATGCTATTGATTCGCCTCGCTATTGTGCAGTCTGACAGCGGGACCTTGGCTACTTCTTTGGCAGCTTGTGGGCCAAGCATTTTGGTAACGATTGCCGTGCAAGCAGGTATTATGACGGACTCTGCGATTGTGTGGGGCTTCTTGGCTTTCGCTACTATTTCTGCTATGAGGTAGCTGGCCTCCAGAGCCTTCTCGGATACTTTGGCAGCTTTACACATGACTCTCTCTTGCCGCGATTGCTGGGTTTTAAGGCGAACAAAGTACTCCTTCCCCTTGTTTTTAAGGTGTGGGTGTTTTTGCTTCAGATGTCGTTTGAGTTTGTTGGGAACCATAGTTTGGTTTGCCAGTGTCTTTCCACATACGAGGCAGAGCGGGAGAGGGCATGCATCATCGGTACTAATGAAGCCAAGTGCAATGTAGCTGTCGTGGTATCGCAAAATCTTTGTCTTTGTCTTTTTAGCCTTGCCCTTGCTAGTAGCCTTGCCCTTACTAACATTAGCATCTCCCGGTGGTACGACGGGTGCAGACGACTCCAAACTGGAGGATAAAAGCCGGTTGTTGCTAGAAGAAGGCTCCGGTTCACTGTCAGTGTCTGTTGAAGTATCCCCATCTGTTGGAGCTTCTGGTGGGACTTTTCTTTTTAGGAAACGATCCATGGCTTGGTTTTGGGTTTTAGCGGCATCAAAATGTCAGGACGTGTAAAATGATAACAACGATGCCCTGACCTTACGTGACCGCGCACTGCACTGACCCGTATGTAACGTGGGAGGGGAAATGGGCACGCGAGACAGTTTCTCATGAGTATGTAGGCTATTTATTTATCTGAAATGAATTTATTTATCCATTTATTTATTCATCCATTCATTTATTCAGTAACATTTTGTAAAATAAATTAGTATTTTAATTTTTGATAATTGATATGAAAAATGTTAGATTTGCAAATTTTTTCACGGCACCCCTGACGCTGTCAGACGGCATACCAGGGTGCCGCGGCATACAGTTTGAGAAACGCTGTACCAATCTGGGAACTAAATCCTTACCAAGAAATTTCTTCACCAATGTGTTTGTAAAGGTGTGTAATAGCATGTATTAAAATGTTGAAATTCAACTCCTGTGGGAAACCTCGTAAAAAAACTGCTCAAAGTTGGGGTACCCGTTGTAGAGCCGAAGGAACGGAGAAGACCGTAGGTTCACACTTTAGCCGTGTAGGCAACTTTCTTTAATCCACGGTAAATCAGAGAGACAACCAAACCACAGCTCGACTGAGCGGGGGTGGCAAGAATCCCCAGAAAACTGGCTGGACAACCATAACTTAACCCTGCGTTAACCTGCCAGGGCAACCATGACTTAACCCTTAGTTCCTGGGTTGAATTCTGCCCCCAATACGTGTCCACCACATGAGCCCCCCCAGAATTCGCCCTAGTAATCGAAGTCAGGCAGGCGCGGGGGGACGACAGGCCGTCCGCGGCGGCTCCGGACAACAGGGGCCGGAGTGTCTCCGGGAGGCATTGACGCGGGCCTGTGGAGGTCGGCCTGAGGAGCAGAAGAGGCAGCTCGGGCCTCCACGGGGGGAGGAGGCGGAGCCGGGGGACGACCGCGACGAGGAGGTTGGGCTAACTCCAACGGCTGCGTCAAGTCCAGGTGTGCGGGTTTAACTCGGTCCACTGAAACATGCTCGGCCGTGCCCCCAAAATCCACCACCAGGTGCTTAGTTCCCCGTTCCAGGACGCGGAAGGGGCCGTCATAAGGGGGTTGCAGAGGGGGGCGGTGTGCGTCGTGACGGATGAACACGTAGTCCGCTGACTGCAGACCTGGGGGCACCTGGGACACCGGCGCGCCGTGTTGGGCGGTAGGGACGGGTGTGAAAGCTCTGACCCCGTCCAGCAAGGAGGCTCGTTGGTCCACAGCTGACCAGGGACGCGTTGCATTGGGCATGAAATCGCCTGGGACTCGCAGCGGCGTGCCGTACACCAGCTCCGCAGAGGAGGCTTGTAGGTCTTCCTTCGGGGCGGTCCGCAGGCCCAGCATGACCCATGGGAGCTTGTCGACCCAGTTGCAGTCCTTGAGAGTAGCCCGAAGCGCAGCCTTCATGGACCGGTGGAAGCGCTCACATAGGCCGTTCGCCTGAGGGTGGTAGGCGGTAGTGCGATGAAGCTTGACGCCCAGAGCCTCACCCACAGCATTCCATAGCTCTGAGGTAAACTGTGGCCCGCGGTCAGATGAAAGGTCGGAAGGCGTACCGAAACGTGGGACCCACGACCCAATAAAAGCCCGGGCCACATCAGCAGACGTCGTGGATGCCAGGGGAACAGCTTCAGGCCAGCGCGTAGTCCTGTCCACCACAGTGAAGAGGTAGGTGAACCCCTGGGAGGGGGGTAGGGGACCAACCAGGTTGACGTGGACATGGTCAAATCGTCTCTCCGGCACTGCGAAGCGTTCCAGGGGCGCCTTAATGTGGCGGTGTATCTTAGCCCGCTGACAGGCAACACACGAGTGGGCCCACGCTTTCACGTCTCTCTTAAGTCCCTCCCACACAAACTTAGCAGAGGTCAGGCGCACGGATGGCTTACCGCCTGGATGAGAGAGGCCGTGCACAGCTTCAAATACGGGGCGTCTCCAGCTGTGCGGGACGATGGGCCTGGGCTGTCCTGTGGAGACGTCACACAGGAGGGTGACACCTGTGTCGCTGAAAGGAACGTCCTGCAGGCGGAGCCCCGTGTCGGAGGCCCGGAGACGGAGGATGCTCGGGTCCGTGGCCTGGTCAGCGGCCATCTGTGCATCGTCAAGGCCTAGGTGGACCGCTCCAATCACTGCCCTAGAGAGGCAGTCAGCTACCTGGTTAGACTTACCAGCGACGTGCTGGATGTCGGTAGTGAATTCCGAAATGTAGGAGAGTTGTCGCTGCTGGCGAGCGGACCATGGCTCGGCCGTCTTGGACATGGCAAACGTGAGGGGCTTGTGGTCCACGTACGCAGTAAACTCGCGGCCCTCTAGCAGGAAACGGAAATGCCGGACGGCGAGCCAGAGACCGAGGAGTTCCCTGTCAAAAGTACTATACTTGCGCTCTCGGGGTGTAAGCTGGCGACTGAAAAAGGCCAAAGGCTGCCAAGCCCCCCCCACCCACTGTTCGTGAACCGCACCAACAGCATAGTCCGATGCATCCGTGGTTATGGAAATAGGCACTGTAGGTGAAGGATGCGCTAGCAGGGTAGCCTGGGAGAGCGCAGCTTTAGTCTCGGTGAACGCACGGTCCCGCTCTGCTGTCCAGTCGACCGCCTGGTTGGGGGACATGCCTTTCAGCGCCTCGTACAGTGGCCGGATGATAAAGGCGGCTCGGGGAATGAAGCGGTGGTAGAATGTCACCATCCCGATGAACTCCCTGAGCGCACGAGCTGTTTGGGGGCGCGGAAAGGCCGCCACCGCTTCCACCTTTGAGGGCAGGGGGACTGCCCCGTCCCCAGTGATGCGATGCCCGAGGAAATCAATGGCTGTCAGCCCGAACCGGCACTTCGCCGGGTTGACGATCAGCCCATGCTGGCTGAGGCGTGTGAAGAGGGCATGAAGATGGGACAGGTGTTCTTCCTCGGAGGCGCTGGCGATGAGTATGTCGTCCAAATAGACAAAGATGAAAGGAAGGCCACGGAGCACTGAATCCATCAGCCGCTGAAAGGACTGGGCCGCGTTTTTGAGTCCAAATGGCATTCGTAGGAATTCAAATAGGCCAAATGGGGTAGTCACTGCTGTCTTGGGGATGTCTGAGGGGTGCACGGGAACTTGATGATAACCACGGACCAGGTCGACTTTTGAGAAGACGCATTTGCCAGACAGGTTTGCAGAAAAGTCCTGGATATGCGGGACAGGATAGCGGTCGGGCGTGGTGGCGTCATTTAGTCGGCGGTAGTCCCCGCATGGGCGCCAACCTCCATCAGGCTTAGCGACGATGTGGAGTGGGGACGCCCACGGGCTGTCAGAGCGGCGGATGATCCCCATGCGTTCCAGGTGCTCAAACTCAGACTTGGCAATGGCGAGTTTGGCGGGGTCGAGACGCCTGGCTCTGGCGTAGACCGGGGGCCCCTTCGTAGCAATGTGATGCTCCACCCCATGCTTAGCGGTAGGTGCAGAGAAGGTAGGCAGGGTGAGGTCAGGGAACTCAGCGAGGAGGCGGTTGAACTTGTCTGCCTCTGAGAGAGAGTTGGCTAGACCTGCATAGGCCGCTTCCCTCCGCGTACATGCGAAGGAGGAGAAGGTTAAGGCATCGACCAGACGGCTGTTCTGAATGTCCACTAGCAAACCGTAAGCGCACAAAAAATCAGCTCCGAGGAGGGGAAGCGTTACATTGGCCATGACGAACTCCCACGTGAAACGTTGTCCACCAAAACACAGTTCTACAGACCGCACGCCGTAGGTGTGGATAGGGCTGCCGTCAGCCGTCGCCAACTGGGGGCCCCGCTCCCCGCCCATGATGTCGACGTCAGTAGCAGGGAGCACGCTTCTCTGTGCGCCCGTGTCACAAAGAAATCGCCGACCGGAGATGGTGTCGAGGATGAAGAGTAGCCTGCTCGTATCGCCAACACTCATGGCCACTACTGAGTGTTGGCCCTCTCGTTTCCCGTCGGCCTGTAGTTGCAGGGGGAACGGCACCGTTTAGCTTTCGCACCAAATCGAGCGTGGTACATACAGAGTCCAGAGGGCTTGTAGCGGTCTGACGCTGTGGCGCCACCGTCGGGCCACGCCCGCGATGTCGGCGGGGGGCCAGTGAAGGTAGGAGCCAGCACCCCGGCATGGGAGGAACGTTTTGTAGCGACGAAGAATCGGTCAGCCTCCTTTGCCAGCTCACGGGGATCAGTGATGGTGGAGTTAGCGAGCGCAGTCTGGACGTGGGGCGGCATGTTGCGCAGAAACAGCTCCATAAACAGGAAACATGGCTTTTCTTGACCCAGTAGGTTTAACATCCTGCTCATTAGCTCCGATGGTTTGCCATCTCCCAAGCCCTGAATTGCGAAGAGGCGACGTGCTCTCTCCGTTGTTGACAGTTCAAAAGTTTCAAGGAGGATATGTTTAAGTGCGGCGTATTTACCATCGGCCGGTGGGTCGGTTATGAAACCGCTTATCCTGGAAGCCGTAGCGCACCCCAGCGCTGCCACTACGTAGTAGTACCTGGTCTCGTCTGCTGTTATGTCTCTGAGCGCGAACTGTGCCTCAGCCTGCGCGAACCATGTAGCCGCGGAAGACTCCCAAAACTCCGGCAGTTTCATTGCAACGGCGTTCGTAGCCATAATGTGTGTGGTTTCAGAAAACTTATCCGAAAACCGACGTCGGGGTCACCAGTGTAGAGCCGAAGGCACGGAGAAGACCGTAGGTTCACACTTTAGCCGTGTAGGCAACTTTCTTTAATCCACGGTAAATCAGAGAGACAACCAAACCACAGCTCGACTGAGCGGGGGTGGCAAGAATCCCCAGAAAACTGGCTGGACAACCATAACTTAACCCTGCGTTAACCTGCCAGGGCAACCATGACTTAACCCTTAGTTCCTGGGTTGAATTCTGTCCCCAATACGTGTCCACCACACCGTAACCAATTTTCAAAAAATCAAAAATGTTTAATTTGGCCTTAAATAACTTGTGAGGGGTCAAACTAGGGGTTTTTCATGATTCTGAGTTGATTGCAAGTATTGGTTTTTCACCAAAACCACTCCTTGGTGTAAAAACAGCCACACCCACTTTTCCTGATCATCGCAGCCCCCCTCCCAAGACCCCCACCCCCTTCCCACTGCTGGGTACATGTAAATTAAAAAGTTGCTTAATTAGTTTCTTTTTTATTATTTGCCATGGTAAATAGGCCTAATTATTGTTTAGTGGTAGTTGTTGTAGTTGGTTGGCACTCAAAGTGAGGAAGTTTGGCGTTAGCTAGTGCAAGACATGCTGAAGCCATTTGCAACCTTCTTCTATGTTGATCATTGACGGACACAACAAACTACTTCTGAAATGTAAGTATTATCTACATCTTTTTTTAAGAACTTGAAATATTTAATGTCACTACATTGATAATATGCATAAGTAACATAAAAGTTGTCAACTTAGCTTACGTGTTAGTTAGTTAACAGTAAATGAAATGGTTAGCTATCTAACGTTAACTCCCACTAAATTTGTCATTAACTTACTTGTTAGCTGGCTAACAGTAAGTAACATGGTTAGTTAGCCAACTCCCACGTGTGTATTACACACCCCAAACTGCACCTGATGACTAGTTTATGTTCTTAAATGCTAGCTGACTGCCCCATTAGCTATCTAGCCAGGTTACAGTGGTGTATTGTCTTAGAGAGGATTTTTGCAGTTAACGTTACTGTAAAGCTGATCTCCTATTTTCCTCCTCAACAGAATATATTAGAGAGAAGCTATTCCAGCACATGACAGAGATTGTCTTTAATGTCACAAAAATACTTATATTACTACTAAATACTTAATATAATATAACTTATATTCTACCCTTTTTACTTTGTAGGACATTATAGTGTAGCAGTATGGATGAAGACATTACTCCTCCACCTATGCTCAATTGCTTCATCTGTTAAGGCCTGGAGACACCAGCTCAGAGGCTCACACAGGCAACTCCTAAAGGCTACTCTACTTTTTTGGCACATGCAGAAGCAATTGAAAATTCTACGATTTTGGAGCGTATGAAGGAGGCTCAAAATGTAGGAAGACTTAGGTACCACATAAAGTGTAAAAATGATTTTTACAACAAGTTTGTCGAGGTCACCACGAAGTCCGCTCATGCATCAAAGGCGGAGAAAGAGTCAACAAAGATGAAGAGAAGACGCACTTGTTCTGAGTTCAGTGCATCTACTGCATGCAGTTCTACAAATTCACGGTCCATTCAACTTCTGTACAAGAATGTATGCATTCTTTGCAACCAACCCGCTCATCTCTACACAAATAACCCAGAGGCTGCTAGAAAGAGATATAGAGTGCCGGATAATTTGACTGCAGATAGACTGAAGACAAGCTTGCTGAAGACAGCACGGAGTCGCAGGGACGATTGGGGCACTGAAGTCATTGGACGCCTGGAAGGGATCAACGACTTAGTAGCAGAAGAAACCTTGTATCATTTGCGCTGCGAAGTTCTTTTTAAAACAGGTAGTCATTACTCTGAGACTGAAGATAGAGGACAGAGGAAGAGAGGACAGAAGAAAATGGATGAGGAGTGAGAGGCTGTTTTTAATGAACTCTGCGAATGGTTAGACTTAGAACTTGAGCATAGGGTGATGACACTTGACCAAGTCCACGAAAAGCTGCAGCAGTTTGACCAGTCACCAGATAAGAGCCTCTCTTATTCAAAGAAATGGCTAAAGAAGAAACTCGAAGAGAAATACCATGACACATTGTATTTCACATCACAGGAGAGAAGAACAGCTGTGCTCTGCCTCAAAGATAACACCAGCAACATTCTGCGAGAGCATCATGCTAATCTTGAGCTTGGAGATGAGAAGACTCAGATTATAAAGACTGCACTAAAGTTCATATGCAACGACATTGCCACAATTGATCTAGATCCAAAGTCATACCCCACTGCACACAGTATGACTGATATGCATTGTCAGCTGGCACTTGTTCCTGAGAGCCTTCAGGTGTTCTTGAGACCGATAGTGAAGACAGACGAAAGAGTAGCTGTTTGGGGGCAGAACTTTATAAAGGTCTGTCGGCCTTGGTCAGGAGTATTGCCATACCAGATGGGGCTTGCCATACAACTGGATCGTAGATTTGGATCAAAATGGATGCTCAACAAGTTACACCGGCTGGGATACACTGAGTCATACTCAGAGACACAAAACTACAAATACTGCTTCCTTAATGACAGGAACGGAGATGGCATCTCTGATATTTCTGGCACTCTTGATACCATTGTTGAAGAAACTGATGATCAGGGTGAAGTTGAAGGCATTCGACAAAGCTAAGCTCCTGAAGGGAGCTGAAGTGAAGATTCTTCCATTCACCAACAGGAAACAGACAGGGATAAACACCATCACATTTCTTCCCATGGCTGAGCTCTCCTCCTCTGTGACACAAGAGGGTGCAGCTGCACAGCATTCTCTCCGTGCCTATCTACAAACCCGGGACTGGATCCTTCTATAGAGCATGTCTTTGGACCCCGATGACTATGGATGGACATTAGGTGTTCATGGTTATGCGCCAGTTCCAACACTAGACCCCGTGGCTCCTGAGGAGGTACTCCAGTTCACAAGCTGTAATTGTAATGGAGATTGCAGCAACCGGCGGTGCAGCTGCAAGAAGAATGGTGTCAAATGCATCTCAGCATGTGGAGTTTGTAAAGGCATTACATGCAAGAATTGTATTCATGATGGTGTTGAGTCTGGAGAAGACTCAGACATTGACTCCTGAAGCCTTTGACATAGTGGATCAGTATTTGCTCTAAGTATTATGCAAGATATTGAAATAAACTAATAAAGCTACTTAAAATTTAAATCTCAAAGAGGGCGTGACCATTTTTCCACCAAGGAGTGGTCAGGTGAAAAACTAATGCTTGCAATCAACTCAGAATCATGAAAAACCCATAATTTGACCCCTCACAAGTTACTTAAGGCCAAATTAAACATTTTCGATTTTTTGAAAATCGGTTATGGGTACCCCAACTTTGAAAAGTTTTTTACGAGGTTTCCCACGGGAGTTGAATTTCAACATTTTAATACATGCTATTACACACCTTTACAAACTCATTGGTGAAGAAATTTCTTGGTAAGGATTTAGTTCCCAGATTTTCATGTTTCCCTTACTATTTGTTATGCGCATAAGGCCACAAAGGTACACAAAGGCCGGTTGCTAACACATAGCTGCCTGCTAGCTACCCAGCGAGCCAGTCGTGATTGCTGCAACAATGGAGCCAGATCCTGAGGAATTCAGAAATAATAATAATAAAGTTAGTTTTCTCTTACGTGTGTGACATCCATTCGGTACAGCTATTCAGCTCAGCTCAGAATGATGCTTGTCTCAGGTGAAACGCTTTCGCTTCAATCAGCTGGTGTGTCCAGGGTGTGCATGTGTTTTCGGGGCATGGCTTTGGAGACATTCTGATGCTTTCTGATTGGGAAGGGCGGTGTCGAATTCGGTTTAAGGATTTGAAAATATTTCTAAATTCTTCCCAAAATCAACTGCCGCCTATTGCTCCTATAAGTGACACCAACTAAAATGACTGACTGCACAAAATCAAAACAAAAGATTTTAATCAAAGAACAGTAAGTATGTGCTAAATACTGTTATATTCTCTAAGATGTCTGTGCGTTTGTACATTGATGCCACAAATTTATGTACATTTATTGTTTGAATCAATTAAAATGTCTGCGCCTCAGACTGCTGAACATTTTGAATGTCACTATCAATATGTGACAGGTGGGAATTCTTTTCTTTTCAAACATGCCACCCGTACCAGGACCTACTTTTTGAGGAGGACACCTTTGGCACTTTCAATGTGTCTGGTGACAAGCTGCTGGAAGAGAGATAGCTCCATAGACTCTGCTCTGCTGTGGAACTCCTCCACGTCTATCAGACGTAGATCCCTGCAGGGAGATCATCCAGGAGTGGTGAGATGACAGGCAGACTTGACTCACACGGTAGCTGCTTAATTGTTTTTATAGATTTATTCATCTTATTCTGGTGCAAGATGGAGGTGCCATCAGATGCTAGGCCAAAGCTATCTGTACCAGAAATTTTAGACAATAACAGATACTGATATGCAGTTTAATATACTTTTCTGTGATAGTAGCTAGTATTTGAAAAACTATTTTACCCAGTTCTAATGACAGAATGAAGAGAGGACAGACAAATTGACTGAGACACCTAGATGAAAATAAAATGTTTTATGTAACATTGAGAAAGTGAAACAGAGTATACTTACTTGAAAGATGCATGCCATAGATCCAGAACTTGCAGCATAGTGGGGTTGAAAGCATGAAGCTTATCTCTCATTTTAATTTGGGCTTGGATATAGGACTTCTTCCATGGTTTTGGCACCACCTCCAATCTGAAAGTGAAGGGCAGTGAAATTATGCAAGTACTTCCCTTTTCCCTGGTAAAATGCAAAAATGGTAATTACTATATGGGCTCCTTGATTGTTTTTAATGTATACAATTCACCAGTCATCTTGAAGGAAATTTCTCCTTTTGCCCTGTAGTTGGGGAACATAGTCAAGAAACTAGAGTAAACCTCTGAAAATCTTGTTGAGGGATACTTTGACATTTATGGCAGCACAGGGAATAGAACCCCATTACCTGTATGTCAGTGTAACTAAGCCATCCTACCCACCAAAGATAAATGCTTGTAAAGGACATTTTATTGTTCTTTCCAAGTTGTGGCTCTAAACCCATTTTGTCTTCTACAATCATTTTAAAACAAATATCCACATACACCACTAGATTCTGGGAACAGCTCATCCCATGGAATACCTGGATGGTAAAAGGCCCGAACATGAACCCATGATCTTTGGTTTACAAGACCAATGCCTTGCCACTTGGCCACCATGCCATCTTTGAGCGTTCTCCTTCTGAAGCAGTCAACTATGTGTCTCCTCATGGTCTGGTTATGGGGGTTTAGGCCACAGTATGTGATGGATAAAAACATACCTCTCACAAGAACACGCAACGCTTGAAGAACAGACAGACTTACTCAGCTCTGTGAGGTGGCAGGTCTTTCACCTTGTTATCATTTTCGCTTGGGTCTTGCAGCACAAAATCCACTGTAAACACAAACAAAACTGGACTTTGCTGACTTCCCCCCCCTTCAGTGATCTACCTTCAGATAGAAATATTGGGTTCAACATGATGGAAATCATACTTATCTAGTTGCATTCAAATTATAAAAATGAACCAGATAAAGTGTGCTGGTAAAATGTGGTTCGGTTTTGCAGCTTATGTCTGCGATCTTTGGAAGATTTACTGTATTCAAATTCCCATTTTGGTTTTTAAAGACACACAGTGACAGCTTAAATTTAGATTTTAGATTTAGCTGTCACTTTGACAAAGAGAAAAACTCTAGCTACCAATTCTTGCTAAGTATGTAGCCTCTAGGTCAATAGTAACCACTAGGCAGTTCATACGCCAAGATATGATTAAAACCCACATCTGTAATCCCACAACAAAAACAAGGCATTAGGGTGGTGTGGTATACCAATAGCTTTCTTCACACTGAACATGTAGTCCTCTCGCATCTCATCAGAGAGTAGCTCAATTGTCCCCGCCAAGTTCTTCAAGTGGGTGGGGACCAGGTCCAAAACGTTCTGCAGCCAAGTATCCTCCATAGGGGCCACATGCTCGGTGTCAATGCCATAATGTATGTAGTAGTAATATGTCTGATGGGGCAGAATGACACTAAGTCACTCTCAACTGCAGTAATCCCATCTCAAGCATAACATGGACTGTGGTCCCTAAGTTTAGTATTTTAATGAAAAGGGATTGATTTTAAGGTAAACTTTTTTAATAGGAATGTTGTTTTTTTAAACTGTTCCAAGATATGAGTAATGAGAAAGGACATGCACAGCTTCACGTTTCAAAGAATCAGTGTAGAGCTACATGTTCTCCTTTGTTCAGTGTTGACTTCAGTTTTGAAACTGCAACTGAAATATAATTCTAAAGTGTGCTTACACTACTTTTCATGTCAACTCTGCTGCATGAATACAAAGTTTTGCGAAAATAAAAACCTCATGCATAATGATTTTGTGATAGAGAAGATACTGCTTGCATTGTGCTTGAAAAAAGTAGCAACAGAAACTGTTGCAAACTAGCAAAACAAACAGATGAAGAGCCTGTAAAATATTGTCAGTTAGTGTCTTAAACAATTAGTACTGAATCAAACAATGACAACTACATATTCAAAATCTTAAAGAAATATAGAGGATATGAAAGATAACATATGCATGTGTAAACTACTAATAAGAGACGTTAGTCCCTAGCTAACGGGTCTGACCCTTTAGCCGAGCGGTTAGTGATATCGCCTTGTGGTGCAGTACACCCCATATCGAATCCCGCACCGGGCAAGAAAGTAACCGGTTACATTGGTGGCAGCGGTGGGATCCGGAAGTGTGCCGATCCTCAGAAGTCTCTTCGGAGCGCGGGAATAACAAAGTGCGAGGGCGCGCTTCCGGGGAGGGTGACGACTGTAAACTACTAATAAGACACGTTAGTCCCTAGGTAACGGGTCTGACCCTTTAGCCGAGCGGTTAGCGATGTCGCCTTGTGGTGCAGTATATCGAATCCCGCACCGGGCAAGAAAATAACTGGTTACACATGTATCAAATAAAGTTGAATCATTTCATCTGGACACAACATTTGTGAAATGTTTTCCCCCCTTTTTCTCCCCAATTGTATTTGGCCAGTTACCCCACTCTTCCGAGCCATCCCGGTCGCTGCTCCACCCCCTCTGCCGATCTGGGGAGGGCTGCAGACTACCACATGCCTCCTCCGATATATGTGGAGTCACCAGTCGCTTCTTTTCCTCTGACAGTGAGGGGTTTCACCAGTGGCACGTAGCACGTGGGAGGATCACGCTATTTCCCCAGTTCCCCTTCCCCCCTGAACAGACGCCCCGACCGACCAGAGGAGGTACTAGTGCAGCGACCAGGACACACACCCACATCTGGATTCCCACCTGCAGACACAGCCAATTGACCTTTCACAAAGTCCCGTCCCCCTTAGTTACTGCCCGTCAAGCATTTCAGAACTATTCAGAAGTAGCCGGAAAACTCCAAAACATGAAGGAGGAAATCAGCACATTGTGTGGGTAAAAGTAAAAGTAGTAATACTGTAACGTGCATGGATAAGAAGACACGCTGGCCGCTAGCTCTCGGGTATGACCCTTTAGTCGAGCGGTTAGCGATGCCTCCTGCGGTGCGGGCGATACGGGTTCGTTTCCCGTTAGCGGCAGTTCCTGTGGTTGCGTTGTCCCCCGAATTCGCTGCAATACGTTAGCTGTATTAGCTATCAATAATAGCTAGTAGCAAGCTTAGCGTAGAGCAGACAGGTATTTTTGTTGATTTTGGATGGATTAAGCTGACCATGGGGTCTGCTATACTGCGCAATCTATTGCCGACATTGCGCTTCTTGCGTTCTGGGTTTCGGGAAGGGAAAGAAAGTTAAACCCCTCCAAACTTTTCAGATATCTAGTATCCGATTTGCAGATCCCATAGGCACACCGTCAATTGTGTCTGTGGGGACACCCGACCAAGCCGGAGGTAGCACGGGGATTCGAACCACCGATCCCCATGTTGGTAGGCAACGGAATAGACCGCTACGCCACCTGGACGCCTCCTGAAAAATGTTATATTACTCATCTGAGTGACCTCTTCAGTCTCAACTGACAGCTGGTATCCCCATCCTTATGAACAATACAGTGACATAAGGACTGAAAACGATTGGTTTTATATGTAAATTGCCGTGAGCATTAACTAGCGTTTCAATGGCAATGAGTACTATTCAGCGGATTTGGGAATGGTTGCAATCACAGCATTGTAAGATGGCAACAGATGTACTCTTAGCCCCCCCCCCCCCGTTCAGGGATGGTTGTTCCCTCTTCACATAGTTGGCCTCTTTGACTTCCCATTCAAATCAGTATTCCTCCCTATCAAGGATGTGCACATCCTCCTTGAAAGAGCGACCGCTGGCCTGTAGGTGGGCGTAGACTGAAGGGTCCTTGCCTGACGCGTTAGCTCTTCTGTGTTGTGCCATTCTCTTGGCCAGCATCTGTTTGGTTTCCCTGATGTACAAGTCACGACAATCCTCCCGGCACTTAACAGCGTACACTATATCCCTCTGTTTGTGCCAGAGGACCTGATCCTTGGAAGTGGACCAATTTCTGGAGCAGCGTGTTTTTGGTTTTGAAAGCAACTGAGGTGCAATGTTTGGAAAATCCGTGTCTCAACTATCCAAAGGAGTTGAATCAAGTGCGACTGGACTTGGTATATATCCGTGAAGACGTTTCGCCTCTCATCCAAGAGGCTTCCTCAGTTCGTGCCTTTCTGACTAGACCAAGCTAGTCTGACTGGCTGGTGATGAGACTCAGAATTTATCCTCTTTGGAGTCATTATCAGTGCTATAGATGTCCATGGCTCATTGTGTTCCGATGTTTACCAACGCCCGTCGCTAACAGAGCCATAGATATGAGTGGCTCTTTTGTGTACCGATGTTTGGCCGCGCCCGTCGTTATCGGAGCTATCGATGGGCGCGGCCAAATGAGAGGCGAAACATCTTCACGGATATATACCAAGTCCAGTCGCACTTGATTCAACTCCTTTGGATAACCATGACCTGGATGAATGAGAACATTCACAGACACCGTGTCTCAGCTTTTCCAACACTCCAACCACATACGGAATCACCACTGGTTTAAGCTTAGGCAGCTGTTGTCCTTATCCGTCCTTCAATCGGCTGGTGCACTGTTTCGGCATCTTCCTGGCTTTGACAAATGCCATGTTGGGATAACCACACTTACCAGAGCCCGATTAATGTGGGATTTCTCCCCTTCCCCGGCTGCTGTGTCGGTGGGGACAGTCAGCTCAGTGATAAAGTATCCTGATGACTCCTAGTTTGTGCTCCAGAGGATGATTAGAGTCAAACCTTAAGTACTGATCAGTATGTGTTGGTTTACGGTAAACATCAACAATCAAATGTCCCCAGTCACCAATTGCAATTTCAGTCTAAGAAGGCAAACCTGTCATTTCTCAAATCCTCTCTGGTGAACTTGATGTGGTTGTCCACAGAGTTAATGTGGTACATCCTGAGATTTACAAATCTGAACAAATGGCTAGGTGGTGTCCCTGGATAGAACATCACAGCCCTCTTTTCCACATCCTCCATATACAAGTTGGCCACTATAGGTGAGACTAAAGGTGAGATCCATAGCACACCCATGCTTCTGCCTACAGTACTGCCCCCTGTATGTGAAGTATGTGGACTGAAGACACAGATTCAAGAGCAGACACACATGGTCAGTGTTAAGGATGGTCCTATTGCTAAGAGTGGGGTCGTTTTGTAATTTCATACAGACTACCTCCACTGCTTCATCAACAGAAACACACGTGAAGGGAGACTTAATATCAAAAGAGACCATTGTTTCATCCCTCTCTATAATGATCAGAATCATGTTTATTGGCCATATAGGTTTGCACATACACGGAATTTAACTCCGGTTCTGTTGCTCTCTGTGTACTTAATATAGAATAACAACACTACAACACAACAATCTTCAGATATATACACAAAGATTGACTATATACAGGCGAAACAAGAGGTAATAAAGTGCAATGGTGCAGAGAATATCAGAGATACTGAAATAAATGTTAGCAGGTTACTTACATACATGCCTGAGGTAGATGGACATGACAGAGCATACCAGTATACATACAATGTACAGTATAAACAAAATGGTTGGATTTATTTGACAGTGTTTAGCATTCGTTTGAATGACAGTCCACGGAAAGAAACTTTTTTTATGTCTGGTTGTTTTGTGATACAGTGCTCTGTAGCGCCTACCAGAGGGGAGGAGTTGGAACAAGCCGTGATCAGGGTGTGGTGGATCTGCTGTTATGTTGCCTAACCTTTTCTTGACCCTGGAAGTTTATAAGTTCTGAACGGAGTGCAGGTTGGCACCAATGATTTTCTCTGCAGACTTAACTGTCTATTGTTGTCTGTCCCTGTCCTGTTTGGCGGCCGATCCAAACCAGACAGTAATGGATGTGCAGAGGACAGACTGGATTATTGCAGTGTAGAACTGAATCAGCAGTACATGAGGCAGGTTGAACTTCTTGAGCTGGCGGAGAAAGTACATCCTCTGCTGGGCATTTTTGATGACTGTTTCCATGTTGGATACCCACCTTGGGTCCTGGGAGATTATGGAACCCAGAAATCCATAGGTTTTCACCGCAGACACCGTGCTGTTGAGTATGGTGTGGGGGGGGGGGCTCCTCCTGAAGTCCATTGTCATCTCCACCATTTTGAATGTGTTCAGCTCGAGGTTGTTATGGCCACACCAGAGGGCCAGCTGATCAACCTCCCATCTATATGCAGATGGTTGTGTCAGCTGCAAACTTCAGGAGTTTAACAGACGGGTCACCTGAGGTGCAGTCATTTGTGTAGAGGGAGAAGAGTAGAGGAGAGCACACATCCCTGGGGGGCGCCAATGCTGATTGTCCGGTTGCTGGATGTGATTTTCCCCAGCCTCACCTGTTGGCTCCTGTCTGTCAGGAAGTTTTTAATCCACTGGCAGTTGGGAGCTGGTACAGTGAGCCAGATGAGGTTGGAGTGGAGGATATCTGGGACAAGGGTGTTGGACACTGAGCTGAAGTCCACAAACAGGACCCTTGGGCATGTCCCTGTGCAGTCAAGGTGTTGGAAGATGTAGTGCAGTTCCATGTTGACTGCATCCTCCACTGACCTACTTGCTCGGTAGGCAAACTGTAGGGGGTCGAGCAGGGGGCCTGTGATTTCTTTCAGGTGGGCCAATAGCAATCTCTTGAACGATTTCATGACCACAGACATAAGGGCAATCTTGTGATATGGGCTCTCTTGAGGACCGGGATGATAGTGGAGCTGTTGAAGCAGGAGGGGACTTCACACAGCTCAAGTGATCTATTGAAGATCAGTGTGAAAATGGGAGCCAGCTGGTCAGCACAGACTTTCACACAGGAGGGTGACATGCCATCCAGGCCCGGTGCCTTCCTGGTCCTGTCTCTGGAATAGCTGGCACACGTCCTCGACACAGATCCTGAGTGCAGGTAGGGGTTCAGTGGTGGGAAGGGGAGAGTGGCTGGCAGGGAGTGCAGTTGGATACAGGGTTCATACACTCTTTCTCCAATGATTTTCAATTACTTTTCCATGACTTCTCTACAACCCTTAACTGAGTTTCCATGACATGTTCTGGTGAGAACACGTGCTGCCACATTTTGAATTAATTGTAGTTGGTGCACAACTGATTTTGGGAGGCCGGTGAATAGTCCATTGCAGTAGTCTAGTCCACTTGTTATGGATTAATTTCTCACAGTCGGATATTGATAGAAAGCCCCTTAGTTTTGAAATGTTTTTAAGATGGTAGAAGGCTGATCTTGTGAGATGATTGACGTGGCTCTTAACATTTATATCACTGTCCATGATTACACCAGGATTTCTAGCTTCACCTTTGCACTCCAGAGACAGAGAGCTGAGATGAGCTGCAAATCTCTGTCTCTGAGGTTTGCACCAAAAATAAGTATTTCTGTCTTGTCTTTGTTCAGTTGTAAAAAGTTATCTGACATCCATAAAGTAATATGGTCAATACACTGAATTAGGGAACGTATGGGAGCTAGGTCATCAGAAGATAGGGATATGTACAGTTGTGAATCATCTGCATAATTATGGTAATTTATTTTGTGTTTCTGTATAACATATAGAGATTGAATAGTAGTGGTCCAAGAATCGAACCTTGGGGTAGCCCACACATTATACCCATTTTGTCCAAGGAAAAGTCTCCAATAGACACAAAGAACTGCCTGTCCTGAAGGTATGTTCTAAACCAGTTGAGAACCGGGCCAGAAAGGCCAACCCATTTTTCTAATCTCTCTAGCAAAATAACATGATCAACAGTGTCGAAAGCAGCACTGAGATCCAGGAGCACAAGAACAGACAATTTATTAGAATCTGTGTTCATATGCAGATCGTTCACAACTTTGATAAGTGCTGTTTCTGTGCGATGGTGAGATCGAAAACCTGATTGACAAATGCCTAGAAGGTTGTTGGATATTAAATAGTTATTAACTTGAGAATAAACTGTTTTTTCAAGGATTTTGCTGAGGAATGGTAAAATGACTTCATTGTTCACTGAAAATTATTTATTGTAGCACCAAGTAAAATTAGGTCTGCATTTCAAATGTGGTGCCTCTAAAACAAATCTTTGCAGCGTATTTCCTTGTATTCACTTTTAACAAAATAAATACATAATATGTATATCTAAAATGAAATAAAACAATTCTCCCAAAAACTAGAGATGGAATATTTGTCACTCAATATTGTGAAATAAATTGTCAACAGTTTCACAGCAAATATAAACATAAGTAATTTAACTCACACTAAATAAATCTCTCTTGCGATGCTGTTGAAGATCATCACTTTTGGGATGAACAGAGGATCCTTGGAACTGTTCTTCATGGCCTCAAAAGACTTAACCTTAGGATCCGGTAGATCACCCTTCCACACCATCTCCACATAGGTTGTCATGTGGGGCCAAAGCTTCAAAGCTTGGTCAGACACAAGCCAACAGTGTCTGCAGAACTTGAGCATCACAGTGCTACATTCAGTGGCGGTGACAAAGTCCTCATGACGAGTGGGACAATCACGGAAAAAACAGCCAGTATAGGCTCAAGAGTGCTCTTGGGGTGTCTGGGTGGCGTAGCGGTCTTTTCCGTTGCCTACCAACACGGGGATTGCCGGTTCGAATCCCCGTGTTATCTCCGGCTTGGTCGGGCATCCCTACAGACACAATTGGCTGTGTCTGCGGGTGGGAAGCCGGATGTTGGTATGTGTCCTGGTCGCTGCACTAGCGCCTCCTGTGGTCAGTCGGGGCACCTGTTCCGGGGAGAGGGGGAACTGGGGGGATTAGTGATCCTCCCACGTGCTATGTCCCCCTAGTGAAACTCCTCACTCTCAGGTGAAAAGAAGCAGCTGGTGACTCCACATGTATCAGAGGAGGCATGTGGTAGTCTGCATCCCTCCCCGGATCAGCAGAGGGGGTGGAGCAGAGATCAGGACAGCTCGGAAGAGTGGGGTAGTCGGCCAAGTACAATTGGGAGAAAAAGGGGAACGAAAAAAAAGAGTGTATGCTCAATGTCCCAGCTGGTAGCTTTGCATACCTCTCTGAAAGTGTTGTGCACGATATGATAATTGCAAGATCCAATGTTGAGAAGTGATTTGTCCACCTGCTTCTGCATCTCTTTCTGTATTAGTTCAGATGCTTTCCAGTTGACGTTTGGCCCGTCCATACACAGCTGGATGAGGTTATGAACTCCTATCTCAGACAGCACTTTGGTTATATTTTTGACGATATCAACTGCAGCGGAATGTCCCAAAAATTCTGAGCCAATGTATTTAGTCTTAACATGTGCTCCTCCCCAAGCCTCACATGTAAATCCATTTGTTTAGACTGCAAATGGAGGTTTAGGCTCTTGTCAAATAGCACTACATTTGCCGTTTTTGGGACACTTCTGCCAGTAAGAGCCTCTTAAAATATGGAGCAAGCCCAAATGTGCAGATATATGCACACTTTCTCTCACCGCAGGTAAATCTTGCTGCAATCTAGCTGTCCGGGAACATGTCTGCAAAAAGACGGCTCATGTTCTTGGATGACTTGAATGAGTAGTGTGAATTCATGATTTTTAATGCCCACATAATCTCCACTTTGAGGACTTAGTTTTTTGTTGAAACGTCAAAAGTTGTCTGTTTCGTCATTGTTGAAGCTGCAATAGTGTTGCTGGATGTATTTGATACACCAGCATTCATAAACTCACTGATGGGAATTGTGGTGCAAGCAATAGCGGCTGCTGTCTCGTGCTTTTTCCCCTTCATGTGGTCAATGAGTGCAGCCTCACCCATATTCGAAATATCGAATGTTTTATAGCACACCTTAAATTTAGCACATTTTAGGTCAATGTCTTTTGCCAGCCACAACTGGTACTTATAAAGCCATATATTATTGAAGCTGCACTTCCCTGGCATATTGGCACAACAGGTTTGCCACCTGCTGCCTCAGCGCACCGCAGGGCTAATGGGTGGGCCTGTAATCACAGAATGAAATAACTTCTCACGTGTCACTGAAATACCGCGACGGTTATGTGCTAATTTAGTTTTATTTTTTATGCTTAGATTAATTAGTAATTACATTTGACGCAAATTTAGCAATATTTCCATGACTTCTCCAAAACTTTAAAGAAAAATATATATTCCATAACCTTTTCAGGGCCTAGGAATTGCATTTTAAATTTCCATGACTTTTCCAGGTTTTTCTTGACCATACGAACACTGTGGATGTGTGTTGTGGCCGGAGATGGTGAGGGGTGTGAAAGTTTGCTTTTCAAACCTGCAGTAAAACCCATTTAGATTGTCAGCCAGTTAATGGTTCCCTGCGGGTGGGGGGATGGCCTCCTGTAGTTGGTTATGTCTTTCAATCCTCTCCAGACTGACGCTGGGTCGTTGGCAGAAAACCTGTTTTTCAACTTTTCAGAGTAGCACCTTTTGGCCACTCGGATCTCCTTTGTGAGTGTATCTCTGGCTTTGTTGTACCAGATCCTATCTCCACTCCCGTAGGCTTCCTCTTTGGCTTGATGAAGCTGCCTGAGTTTCGCTGTGAACCAGGGCTTGTTGTTGAAGGGACAGAAAGTTTTGGTGGGCACACACATGTCTTCTCAAAAGCTGATGTAACATGTCACAGTGTCAGTGAGTTTTTCCAGTTCTGTAGATGCAGCCTCAACAACTCTCCAGTCAGTGCAGTCGAGGCAGCCCTGGAGCCCCAGTTTGGATTCATTGGTCCATTTCCTCAGGGGTAACCGCAAGCGTTGCAGATTTTAGTTTCTGCCTGTAGGTTGGGATAAGATGAATCAAACAGTGATTAGAGAGGTCCAGGGCTGCACAAGGGACTGAGTGATAGGTGTCCTTTTATATTGTGCAGCAATGATCCGGTGTTTTTTTTTTCCCTGGTGGGGCATTTAATATGCCGTCTGTCTTTTGGCAGTCGGTGGCTGAGGTTTACTCTATTAAAATCCCCAAGGATAATGAGTAAGGAGTCCGGATATTTGTGCTCCATGTTTATAATTTGATTAGCCAGGTGATTTAATGCAACTTTAACATAGGCCTGGGGTGGCATATAGACATAAGCTTGGTCCAGCATAAATTATGAAAATTCCCGCAGTGAATAGAATGGTTTACAGTCAATGCAAAAGGTCTCTAAGTAATGGCTGCATGATTTCTTCAACACTGACATCCATACACCAACCTTCGTTTATGTAGAAGCATATGCCACCACTCCATTTTTTCCCCAGTAGCTCCGTTTCATGGTTCACCAAGAGGAATTAGAACTGCAGCAGATGAAGTGTACTGTCTGATATATGCTCACTAAGCTAGGTTTCAGTGAGACACAGGATGGCAGATTTTGAAAAAATCTTGAGTTTTTTCTGTTTATGAATAGGAGTTCGTCCATCTTGTTGGCCAAAGAGCAGACATTTGCCAGGTCAATTGACAGGAGCGCGGTTCTAAATCCCCGCTGTCGCAGTTTAACGAGTGCGCTGGCTCGCTTACCCCTTCGGTGTCTTCATTGTAGTCCCCACAGTATCAATCAAGACCTCGGCAAGACTTTTGTCAGAATGTTCAATTAAAGTCGATAGAGAAGTCTGTTCAGTTTGTCCTGTGGACAGTTGGAGATTTGACAGTTTTTTTTTTTTTTTAGATTTTTCTCACCAATTATATCCGGCCAATTACCCCTCTCTTCCGACCCGTCCCGGTCAGTGCTCCACCTCTGCCAATCCGGGGAGGGCTGCAGACTACCACATGCCTCCTCCGATACATGTGGAGTCACCAGCCGCTTCTTTTCACCTGACAGTGAGGATTTTCACCAGGGGGACGTAGTGCATGGGAGGATCACGCTATTCCCCCCAGTTCCCCCTCCCCCCGAACAGGTGCCCCGACCAACCAGAGGAGGCACAAGTGCAGCGACCGGGACACATACCCACATCCGGCTTCCCACCCGCAGACACAGCCAATTGTGTCTATAGGGACGCCAGACCAAGCCAGAGGTAACACAGGGATTTGACCCGATGATCCCCGTGTTGGTCGACAACAGAATAGACTGCTACACTACCCGGACACCCCAGCTTAACAGTTCTCCCCTGCTGTATGTGATCAGTGAGTGGGCACTGGAAACTAAACAAACAAAACCAAAGTACAAGAGCACACAGAACCAATGCTACCATCTGCGGCACCATCTTGATTGTAAATTCCTCACCTTAGATGTCCCTCACCTTATCCACAAAATCCAGTGTTCTGAATGTGATGTTCATTACTGACTACCAACAGGTTAAGAATAGATGCCAGAAACTTGATGTTATAGGTCACTGAGTTAGTCATACAAACGATAGGCCGTAAAGGCACATCCTGTTAATGTATCGTAGGTAAACCATATAGACTAGGTGTAGCTTCCCCTGGGTATAATTTATGGTACAACATTCTGTCAATAGGCCATCTAAGTGAAGAGGGAACAACCATCCCTGAACCGAGGGGGGGCCTAAGAGTACATCTGTCACCATCTTACAATAGTGTGGTTGCAACCATTCCCAAATCCTCTGTGAATAGTACACATTACCATTGAAACCAGGGTTGCCAACTGTCCCGTATTTGCTAGGATGTATTGGGCCAAATTGATTTTTCCCATACGTGACCTCCCTTGCCCCTTTTATTGATTGCTACTCTACTCTAACCACGAGAGGACACTCTCACAGTTGTATCAAATCTGATACAACAGCAGTAGCAGCAGTGCTGATCATGAAGGGTGAGAATGATCACCTGTCATCATCCAATCACAGCCCCTCTCACGTGCATTAGTTGTACATGTACAGTACATGTGCCAATTCCTCAAAAAACAGAAAAAAAAGTTCCAGCAGTCTGGTGCCGTTCAGTCAGTTTACCAGTTACTGGGCAGTGCCAAAAGTCGCATTGTGGAAGCTTTTTGCCCGGCTCACATAGTTCATAACACTTGCAAGCATGCCTGTGATCAGCTGTCAGTGGATATTGAGTCACTCGTTTTAAAGATCTAAAGCCACTTCTCAGTGTATGCTTCCAGAAGAGAGGAACTGCATGCATTTTTTGCCTTTGTTGACATTGAGTGGCATTAAATTCTGCATCATGTTTGCACATGATGGCTGTCTCTAAATCCAGCTGTTGATCGTCTCCTGCAGAGCTAGCCAGCTCTCATCTCATACTTCAGGTCCCTTGGACAGACCTGTCCTGTGGCACTGAAGAGGATTTTTGAGGACAAAAAAAAAATTGGAGCTGCTGAGATTTAACTGTGCTTTTTCCACAATGTGGGTTATGTTTTTGACACACTTGTTAGAAAGCTGGAGGAAACAATGCTCTGCATCACAGATGTTTATGACGAGGTGGGAAAATTCAAAGCAAAGCTGCATCAGTGGAAACAAGACAGCTTTTTTGGATATTAGATCAAGCAGCTGATGGACAAACAAGTGTCAGTACAAAGTTCAAAGCAGCAAAAGGACTTTCTGAAGTTCTGTGACTCTGTAATTCCATATGTTGACGAGTAGTTTGATTTCTCGTCAGAAAATTGAAGTGATGAAACTGAAATCGATTGGCCTACATGAGGAGCTCTCCTTTACTGACCTGGAGCAGGTGGGGGCTGCCCTCAAAATTACAGAGACAGTGAGTATGGACCAACTCTGAAGAGTTTTACGCTAGCATGAAGGAAATACAGAAAGCCAGACAGAATATCACAAAAATCCACCAATGAGAAGTGGGTGGCAGTTTTCCAAAACCTAGGGAAAGCCAACTTGATCAACAGGTTCAGGATTGTCTCATTTGTCCTCAGTGTGCAAGGCTCAAATGCCTTTGTAGAGAGGATTTTCTCTCTGATGGCCATTAAATGGTCAGCATCAAGAAACAGATGCAGCACAGAACTGACCAAAAAGGAACTTCAAATATCTGTGAACTGTGACTTGTCATGTAAGGACTTTTCTCTGGCTGCACAAAAGGACAGAAGACTGCTAGAATCGGTCAAGAGCAGCAAAAAATATCCATGGAAAAAGTAGACTTGGTGAGCAGAGGCAGACCCCTCTTTTCCTCTTTTGCATTTCAATTTTTTTTTTGTGAGGGTCCAAGTTGTGATTTCCAACTTATATATAGTTTTAGTGAATAAGAATGTGAAGCATTCATTCCCCACCACTGTTTGTGTACACAGAGGGTGCACCTTCTGTGAGTCTCTGCTGTTTGATTCCTCTGCAAAACTACAGCATACAGAAGCTATTGTTACTTCTAGTTTGTCACTTGTAGGATTAACAAGAAGGTGATAACTTTTTTCTAACCTACAGTGCAAGAGTCACAAGTGTTTTGACTTAGACTAACAGTAAAGGTAATAGTCATCCATCTATTATCTAAACCGCTTATCCTACTGTCAGGGTTGCGGGGATGCTGGAGCCTATCCCAGCAGTCGTTGGAAGACAGGCAGGGAGACACCCTGGACAGGCCGCCAGGCCCTCACAGGGCTGACACACCCACACACACACACACACACATGCACACACACACACACACGCGCACACACACGCGGACTGTGTTAAAGGTACAAACTGTAAATTAACAAACTATTATTAAACCTACCATATGTTGCCAAGGCATGAGCGTTGTATATTTATCTTTAATTTGACTGTAAGCGATTAGCTATCATTATGACAAATGGCTTAAAACAATACTGTATATTCACACAACACCATACTACCCACACCACCGCGGCACACCACCTTTGGTCACTTATTTGGTAGTGTAAAAGTTGGCGACCCTAATTGAAACTCAGTTAATACTCACGGGAATTTGCATATGAAACCGATCATTTTCGTTCATTATGCCACTGTATCGTTCATAAGGGTGGGGATACCTGCAGTCAGTTGAGACTGAAGCGGTAACTCAAATGAGTGATAAAACGTTTCTCTCTCAATAAACATTGTGTCCAGATGAACTGATTCAAATTTCTTTGATTTTGTTACCTGAATTATTGAGCGTGCATAAAGAGATATACATGTGTAAAAATAGGATAGTAAGCTATCCTAACTATATGGCTGTCACCTCACCGGAATATCCTTTTCTGTGGCTGTGAGAGAGCCACAGGTAGGGGGGTTCCTGTCATCACCTATGGTCTTGCCAGTGTTGGACTCCTGTTGCCTAAAAGACATGACAAGCTAGTTATATGAGAGCACAAAGGAATGCCACTTTAACATGTCTTGGTGGATAGAAATCATTGGATAGACATCACTGTTTGTGCATTATAACCTCAATTGTTTAAAGTTTTGTTTGCTTTTATTGGTTGTAGTGGTAGTGTATCAATGTCTTAAAAAGTGCTCTTTGAATAAGTTACCATCACAAATACCATTATTAAGTAAAAATGACTTTAAATTTAGCTTTGTTTCAGGAGGAAATGAGGTTAAATGACATTATTTCCTTAATGTCTTCATGTTGGTGCATGTATACGAACAGACGGGTGACAAATTAAAGGAAAAACCAACATGAAGTGTCTCAGTAAGGTGTTGGGCCCCACGAGCCACCAGAACAGTTTCAATGCTCCTTGTTATGGATTCTACAAGTCTCTGAACTCTACTACAGGGATAGAACACCATTGTTCCAAAAGCTATTCCCTCATTTGGTGTTTTGATGATGATATTGGAGAGCTCTAACATGTCAATCCAAAATCTCCCAAAGGTATTCAACTGGATTGAGATCTGGTGAATGTGAAGGCCATAGCACATGATTTACATAATTTTCATACACTGTAAAAAACGTTTTTACAGTTAAAAACGGGTAGCTATGGTTCCCAGAACTTTACTGTAATAAATATGGTAGAACTTTCCTACTATTATGGTAAAAGGATGTTAGCACTGCTGATTTTATATTTAAGGTTGGAGTTTGATTCCATATTTTACTGTACAAATACACATTTTTACCATAGAATGAAACACTGTTTTGCTATATGTTTGGAGTCAGTGGCGTGCTCAGTCCTCTCTGTAGTTAAGTAATATATTTGTTGGGTGCTCTTTGGTCCAAGGTTAGTAGTTTCAGATGAGAAAAAGAGAACAAATCTCTCTGACCAAGGCACTCCGTGTAATTAAAATGTCTTTACTGAAACTTAGACATATCCAAAAAGGACCTAAAAATGCCCACGCATAGCGGCTCAGGCCTTCTTCAGGGCATAGTGAGACAAAACAGGAGTGAATGGTTTTTGTGCAGGCACACAGCACAGGTGTTAGTTGCTTGATTGGATCTGAAGCAACCAATTGCTAAGACCCGCCCCTCACACAGATCCTAGAGAGCAGTCAAATGCCAAACACAGTTCTTTGTAAAAAGAAAACAAAAACACAGATTAAGTGTGCACACACCCACAACTATAGCACAATAAAGGTACATGTTCACAGTGACTCGGAAAGACAGTAGACTATAAATTAGACATTTTTATAAAAAGGCCTATAGTCTATCTCCTCGTTCAAACCTGGATATTCCATTCCCTTAAAATTCCAGATCCAAAAAGTTTCCTGCTGCAGCAACTTTTTCAATCTATCCCCCCCACGTACAGACTTCTTTATCATCTCAATACCCTGGACTCTTAAGGATGAAGGGTCGCTATGGTGCATTTCTCTATAGTGTTTGGCCATTGGATAATCTTCATTGTTGATCCTTATTGCATATTTGTGTTCAGAAAAACTTTATTTTAATTTCCTCTTTTGTTTTGTCTCACTATGCCCTGAAGAAGGCCCGAGCCGCTACACATGGGCATTTTTAGGTCCTTTTTGGATATGTCTAAGTTTCAATAAAGACATTTTAATTACAAGGAGTGCCTTGGTCAGAGAGATTTGTTCTCTTTTTCTCAACTGTTTTGCTATATAATGGTACTAGAAGAACCCCGCTACAATGTAGCAGTTTGGTTATCCACCTGTCTAAATCTCCCTCCTCTTCATCCTGCCAGCTAACCGCCTTCCCCCTGCCCCTAACCCCCCCCCACTCCAACTCCCTCCCCCCAACAGTGGCGCCCCCAGAAATTTTTCATCGGGGTGGCCAAATGGGGCCACTTGAAAATCTTGGGGTGGCACACCAAAACCAAAAGCCATGACTGAATTTCGGGAATTCTATGCTGCTGTTGCAGTATACTGTATAGGCTAGTTGAAAACTGTCAATATGAGAGTTAAGAAAAATATACATTATTGATTTAAATGAGCAGCACCTAATGTAAGATATCAGATAGAAGCATATTATGCATAATCAGAAGCATATTCTGTATATGCGACTCGTGGCTGGGGGGGCCAGCGGGGGGGCCAGGGATAGTATCAGGGTGGCCGTGGCCACCCCTTGGGGGCGCCACTGCCCCCCAAATGCTCAGAATCATCTGAAATGCCGAGAAAAGTGGTTTACCCCCCCCACACTCCAACTCCCTCCCCCCAAATGCTCAGAATCATCTGAAATGCTGTGAAAAGTGGTTTTTAGCCATTTTTAGAAAATGCATATTTTGCATAATTATGCAAAATTATTATAATTATATTTTAATTTTCTGCTATTTTTCTGGTCCTCTCTGGAACAATACCTACCACCTCCAAAAACAATTAGGATCATAAGTGAATTTTTGCAAAAATGCATATATTTTGCATAATGCCAAAACATTTCTAAGTCCCAGAAATTTTTTTTTATATAGGTGAAAAAATCAAAGATGCTCAGAATCATCTGAAATGCCGAGAAAATTGGTTTTTAGCCATTTTTAGAAAAATTCATATTTTGCATATTTATGCATAATTATGCATAATTTTAATTTTCTGGGATTTTCCCCTTACTCTCTGAGACAATACCTACCACCTCCAAAAAGAATTAGGATCATAAGTGCTTTAGTTTTCGGTCCCGCTATCAACACTAACACACACACACACACACACTAACACCACACACACACATTTCGAAAATATATGAGTAGATTTTCATGTTCATTATATGGTAAAACATCATAACATCAGCAGAATTAATAACGTTTTGCCTTAATAGTAGAAAAAGTTCTACCTGATTTATTACAGTAAAGTTCTGGCAACCATAGCTGCCAGTTTTTTACCATAAAAAAACAACAGTTTTTTTACATTGTACTCAAACCATTCAGTAACCCCTCATCTCCTGAAGATGACAACATTGTCATCCTGGAAGAGACTACTCCCATCATGATATAAATGTTTTATCATAAGATAAAAGTGACCACTCAGAATAATTTTGTATTGATTTGCAGTGACCCTTTCTTCTAAGAGGACAAGCGGACCCAAACCATGCCAGGAAAACACCCCCACAGCAAAACAGAGCCCCTGGACCCCTCACTGTAGGGATCATTGGTTTCACGGTTTTTCGTTTGGAGGTTGGAGACAACCAGTGAGTTGTGTTGGATTTTGATAATGGCAGTCTGTACGGTGTGACTGTAGCTGACAACAGCCATAATAAAGACAACGTTCAGTTGTGAGTTCTGTAAGTGTGATCTCTCTCTCTCTCTCTCTCTCTCTCTCTCTCTCTCTCTCTCTCTCTCTCTCTCTCTCTCTCTCTCTCTCTCTCTCTCTCTCTCTCTCTCTCTCTCTCTCTATATATATATATATATATATATATATATATATATACATACACACACACAAAGCTATCAATCATATCTTGTATATTAAGAAACCCATGAAATTACACCAGCAGAGTTACAGCACCTCGCCCAGAGAAGGGAGAATGGGGCCCCCTCCTGGAGCCAGACCTAGGAAGGAAGCTCACCAGAGAGTGTCTGGTGGCTGGGCCTTGGCCCATGGGGCCCAATCGGGCCCAGCTTGAAAAAAACAACATGGAGCCACCACCTCGTGGACCCACCACATGCAAGAATGAGCATTGGGGTAGGGTACAATGCAGGCCGGGCAGCAGGCAAAGGCGGGAACCGGGGCATGCCAACTTCCGGCATCGCAGATTGGTCCTCAGGACATGGAATGTCACCTCTCTGGCAGGGAAGGAGCCTGAGCTGGTGCAGGAGGTGGAGCAGTACCAACTATATATAGTTGGGCTCACCTCCCCACATAGCATGGGCTCTGGTATCAAACTACTGGAGAGGGGCTGGACTAATTACTTTTCCGGAGTTGGCCAAGGTGATAGGCGCCGGGCGAGTGTGGGGATACTCACAAGTCCCCAGTTGAGCGCTGCCATGTTGGAGTTCTCCCCGGGGAATGAGAGGATCGCCTCTACATGACTGCGAGTCGCTGGGGGGGGTGGGGGGGCTGTGACTGTTGTGTGTGTTTATGCACCAAATAGCAGTTTGGAGTATCCGGCCTTCTTGGAGTGTCTGGGTGGTGTCCTGGATAGGGCTCCACCTCTCGAGACTCTATAGTTCTGCTGGGCAACTTCAATACTCACGTGGGCAATGATGGAGAAACCTGGAGGGGTGTGATTGGGGAAAAACTGCCTCCCCGATCTGAACCCAAGCGGTGCCTTGTTATTGGACTTCTGTGTGAGTCATGGATTGGCCATAACAAACACCATGTTTGAACACAAGGTAGTTCATAAGTGTACTTGGTACCAGAACACCTTAGGCCAAAGATCGATGATAGACTTTGTGGTCATATCATCAGATCTGTGGCCGTATGTTTTGGACACTCGGGTGAAGAGAGAAGCAGAGCTGTCAACTGATCACCACCTGGTGGTGAGATGGATCAGATGGCGGGGAAAGCTGCCGCACAGACCTGGCAAACTCAAACGTGTAGTGAGGGTGAACTGGGAATGTCTGGCAGAGGCCCCTGTCTGTGAGGTCTTCAACTCCCACCTCCAAAAAGTTCTCATATATCCCGGGGGAGGCTGGGGACATGCAGTCTGAGTGGGCCATTTTCAAAGCCTCTACTGCAAATGTGGCAGGCAGGAGCTGTGGTCATAAGGTTATCGGTGCCTGTCGAGGTGGCAACTTAAGAACCTGATGGTGGACACTGGCAGTGAGGGAAGCTGTCAGGCTGAAGAAGGATGCCTTTTGGGCTTGGTTGGCCCAGGGGTCTGCTGAAGCAGCAGACAGGTACCAGGAGGCCAGAAGGGCTGTGGCTTCAGCTCTCGCGGAAGCAAAAACTCGGGTGTGGGAGGAGTTCGGCGAGGCTATGAAGGAGGACTTTCAATTTGCCTCAAGAAAGTTCTCGCAAACCATCCGGCGACTCAGGAAGGGGAAGCAGGGCTTGACTCAGGCTATGTTCAGCTGGGGAGGGGAACTGTTGACCCGGACTGAGGATGTTGTCGAGCAGTGAAAAGAACACTTTGAGGAGCTCCTGAACCCGGCTAATATGCCCTCAGTGAAGGAGGTAGAGTCTGAACACTCAGGGGAAGCCCCACCCATATCCCTGGCAGAGGTCTCAGAGGTAGTTAAAAAGCTCCTCAGTGGCAAGGCGCCGGGTGTGGATGAGATTCGCCCTGAGATGCTTAAGGCTCTGGACATTGATGGGCTGTCTTGGTTGACACGCCTCTTCAGTGTCACGTGGAGGTCGGGGACAGTACCTGTGGAGTGGCAGATTGGGGTGGTGGTTCCCATATTTAAAAAGGAGGACCGTAGGGTGGGTTCCAATTATCGGGGCATCACATTGCTCAGCCTCCCTGGGAAAGTCTACTCTAGGGTGCTGGAAATGAGGCTCTGACCGATTGTCGAACCTCAGATCCAGGGGGAACAATGTGGATTCCATCCTGGCTATGGAACATTGGACCAACTCTTTACCCTTGTGGAAGTGCTGAGGGGGACATGGGAGTTTGACCAGCCAATCTACATGTGTTTTGTGGATTTGGAGAAGGCTTATGACCGTGTACCCTGGGGCACTCTGTGGGGGGTACTGTGGGAGTATGGGGTACCAGGGCAGTTGCTACAAGCCATCCGGTCCTTGTAAAGCAAACTGGGAGCTGTATCCACATTTTTGGCACAAAGTCAAACGTTTTCAGTGGGTGTAAGACACCACCAAGGTTTTCCCTCGTCTCTGATTCTTTTTGTAATATTCATGGACAGTGTGTCTATTTGGGAACCTCAGAATTGCATCTCTGCTCTTCACAGATGATGTGGTTTTGCTGGCTTCATCAGAACGCGACCTCCAGCGCGCACTGGGACGGTTTGCAGCTGAATGTGAAATGGCCGAGATGAGAGTTAGCACCTCCAAGTCTGAGGCCATGGTTCTCTACCGGAAAATGGATTGCTCCCTCCGGGTTGGGGATGAGTTGTTGCCTCAAGTGAAGGAGTTCAAGTATCTTGGAGTCTTGTTCGCGAATGAGGGTAGGATGGAGCAGGAGATTGACAGGCGGATTGGTGCAGCATCAGCAGTAATGCGGACGTTGTACTGGACCGTTGTGGTGAAGAGGGAGCTGAGCCGGAAGGCAAAGCTCTCAATTTACCAGTCAATCTTCGTTCCAACCCTAACCTATGGTCATGAGCTTTGGGTAGTGACCGAAAGGGTGAAATCGTGGATACACGTGGCTGAAATGAGTGTCCTCTGTAGGGTGTCTGGGCTCAGCCTTAGCGATACGGTGAGGAGTTCGGACACCCGGCAGGAGCTCGAAGTAGAGCCGCTGCTCCTTCGCGTTGAAAGGAGCCAGTTGAGGTGGTTCAGGCATCTGATCAGGATGCCTCCTGGATGCCTTCCTTTGGAGGTTTTCCGGGCACGGCCAAGTGGGACCCTGGGGTAGACCCAGAACTCGCTGGAGGGACTACATGTCCAATCTGGCCTGAGAGTACCTTGGAATCCCCCAAGAGGAGCTGGAGGGCGTTGCTGGAGAGAGGGACGTCTGGAGTGCCCTACTTAGCTTGCTGCCACGACGACCCTACCCCGGAGAAGCGGCTGAAGATTAATATATATATATAACTTTGTTAAAAGAAAATAGGGAGCAAAATAATCCAGTTAGTCTGTCAAAACTGATGATTGCTTATAGCATGAAACAGGCTTGTACTGTTTATTAAAGAATTATATATATATTCATCCATCCATCCATCTATCCATTAATCCAGTGATTCAAGTAGTCCTTTAATAGTCAGTACAAGCCTGTTTCATGCCATAAGTAATCATCAGCTGTCTATACACACACACACAAACACACACACACACAAAACCTGGCCACACTACAAGATAGTGACGCAGAGGACGCACACAGAAACCAAGCAGAATAAACAGGCCAATCATGAAAGGAACATCCCCAAACTTAAACACTAAAATTGCATGTGTGAGTAATGTCAGTCATGTCAACGGATGCCTGAATGTAAAGTGTGTAGATACAGTACTGTATGAAAAAGTAACAGAAGAAAACAAAAGCAAAATATCAAACAGAAGCCCAAATGAGCAGTCCTAAACGCTAGCAGCACCAGACCCAGATGTAGCCAGTTGCGCTAATGACCCTGACGCTCAGCTACCAGGGCTCATCAAATGAATGTTGAAAAGTTGTGCACTGCAGCCAAATTAGAGAAACTGATGCCTACCGTGCACCAGAAAACACTATACTAATTACATAACTTCCTGATACAGAGGCCAACTCCAGTGCCTCGTCAAGGTGACGCAAATCAAGCCATTTAACCCAATACAAACAAACCAAAACGGTAAAACATATTATAACTTGTCAAAAAGACACAGACGAGCCCACAAACTGGACTGATTAATGCATAAAAGCTTCACAACTCACAGGATGATGCCAACCAGGGCACTGCGTAACTGCTCACGGTCTTTCTTGGGCTGTGTGTGGGTGCTACCATGGTGCTTCGAACACTCTGAAAACTGCCTTGGCTCTCTGCTCTGGGACTCCCCAAAGTTTCTGCCAAGGGTTTTAATTTGTCTGCCTCCTGACCCTCCATGCAGCACCTCTCCTGTAGTGCATACAGGGGCAGAGTTATTTTTATGTTAAATTAAGCATCTAAGCTGGTGCTCAACATTTTATCTAAGGATTCCAAAATTAAAAGTTTTAATGTAAGTGCATTTCCTTATCCATGCTGCTTTAAAATGATAAAATATGGGTAGATGACGATAAAGTTCATGCTTCTTTAATCAAAAGCAATACATGTTTTGCAACAAGGGTATCTGTACTTTATGCAGACATGTGATACAAAGCTAAATGGCACATCACACTTACTTTTGAATGCTGCTCCAACTCCATGTGGATCCCATTTGACTGAGGACTGCAGGGTAAACGTAGGCATTTTGTTTTGCAACTGAGGTTTGCTATGGACCTAGAAATGAGACAATGATTTCTGCAATGCTTGTATCGATTTGTCCAAAAAGAATTTAGCATTGTGGAGATAAATTAAGTAGCCGTTTAGGTATGATTCATACAACAACAAAAAAATGTGGCCAGTCAAGTCAAAATGTATTATAGCCTGGTATCACAAAGTATGTCTCAAAGCAGGAAACTAACTTTTTTTATGATCAGGGTAACTACTAGATTTCAAAATTTTCATGGCAGTGTCATTTTACTAAGCTAAGTAAACATGATTTGTAGGGTACATAAGGACCGAGGGATGATGGCTGATTACATACAGATATGATACTGTATTGATCCTTGTAGAGAATGTTACCCCATGCCAGCTCTCCACATGGAGGTCTACAAGCAAAGTGAATAATAAAGCAGTAGCCCTGGGGCTGTTGGGGAATCAGTATTTTGCTTGAGAAAACTAAAGCTCAGCGGATACTTGTCACCGTGCCTTGAATCATTTAGTTGGAAGGCACCCCCAGGATCTATTATGCCAAACTGCTTTGACGTGGAGAGTGTTACTTTCCCAGCTTTTGCAAAACAATAATAGGTAAAAGAAAGAAAAAGAAACTCATCGTGCTATATATACTGTTGGGAGTTGCGGTAGGTTGTGTGCAGGACCATCGAGCATCTTGGTTATTTTCTTTCCATTGGAAGGATTCTGTGTGAAAAGAAGCCATTAACGCGTTTAAATGTTTACCGTGTATTGCGGAAATACCTAGAACAATATTGGTTAGCGTTATTTCATAAGAGATAAGCTAATCAGCTACCCAAAATTAATTCTGACAATCTGGACCTAAAATCGTGAATCGTATGTGGGTTGACAAGTGTTAAATAAACACTTACCTCTGACTCCATGTTGATTTAACTTAGCTTAACTATTAAGCTATCCTTTGTGGGATACGTGTTAAGTAGGATGGCAGTGAGTGAATGGGAAACATGCCAGCAGGAGCGTAAAAAACCTGCGGTTAACTAGTTGACAGTTCGCTAAGGCCGTTAAACGTCTTCCTGCTTATTCATTCAAGATGCCTCGGCGTACAGTTGTGTAGACACTGCGCAAAAAGTAAAGTAGTTCGTCGTCCGTCCAACTATTTAATTTGTTATTCTTTAAATCTGCAACTTCTTCCCTTAAAAAATAAAAACGTCGCAGCTGCTTGTCCGCGGTATAAATATGTCGGTTGTTTGATGAGACCAGCGTTGCGTTGCTACGTGGTTGCTAAGGAAGCAACCGCAGTCTTCCGTCCAATCGACAAGCGGCAAAAGAATGACCGATAAACAGACAGAGGTGTAGATCGTTGAAGTTCTGATAAAAAGGGGGTACAATGGGAGTTGGGGGACCAACTGATTGCAATTGTTAAATAACTGCTTGCTTCGACGTAAAAAAAAAGAAAAAAAAAAGCCGAGTTTCATTCATTGAAAACGGTTGCAAAGGGTTGCAAAGGCGAGGCCTTTATTTGTGGTTATAAATAAGACTGGACATTCCATAATTATGCCTAAAGACATTATTGCAAAATGTCAATGTGAAAATAAATATTTAAGCTGCATGACAACTCTTATACTTACTTGCATTTGGTAAATTTCACATACATTAAGCAAGATTAGATGGGTCCCTCCCAAACCTTGGCGCTTTTCTGGTTCAGTTCAAGATGTACACACGTTGGCCCTTATGGCGCAAAAAAAAAAAAGTGAACGCACGCTGTCATATTATAAAGAGCTGTTTTATGTAACCCCTGATTAAGATTCATCGCCTTTATTTAAGTTATTGTTTATCTATGATGTTTAGATACTTTATATTTAAGTTAATTAATTTCTTTACTTTGCATATTTCATTTGGTTATCTGCATTTTTCCTTTTTCACTCACAGAAATATAAATTATATAAGAATGTATATTTCACTTACCAGCTGAATCTCTGAAGAGTTCTGTTTGAATGTTAATAACGTTCAATATCTTAAAAAAAAAAAAACAAAGACTCCAAGCAATGTGTGTGTGTGGGGGGGGGGTAACATAAAAAACATAAAAAACAGAGAAGAAAGCAAAAAATAAAAAAAAGTTAACACAGTCCACCCTGCAACGCAGTCCCAAAAAAATCCTCTGTCCAGAGAACGAACTCCAGCCAGGATGACTGTCGGAAGTGCCGGTGTGAGTACTTGATCTACTCGCTCTACCGGCTCCTGCGACTATAGATGACATCACTACTTCACGCAGTATGACTGTGTAGGGGCTTGGGTATGGGGCAAATTCAGTTTAGGAACAGCGGGAAACAGTAGATTGACTTTAGACGCAGCTCGGGTCTTTGGCCCTTGCGTGCATTCGCTCGTCGGGGGGTCCAGAGCCTGCGGCCTCGCTCCTTAGACGCAGCGCGGGGCCTCGGCCCTCGCACCTTTTCTAACCAACTCTGTCAACGTGGCTTGTAAAAGACCACAGGTAAATAACTATAAAGCTAGCTAGCAACATAATCCGTGACGTCATATGTAGTCGAAGGACCCCGAGTCGATATTGTACCCGAGCGGTAATGGAACCCACACCTGTCTGCATGGGCTAGCAGTTAGCTTAGCCCGTTCCCCCTCTGCGCCCTGCCAAACCGTCCTTGGCGTTTCCTCCCCGTGCACAGCTCCAGGCAGGGGCCGTGGTTCCCGGGCCCATCGGACGAAGCAGACCAAGCTCTCCCAGCCAGACACCCTCGACACACGTCTCCCGCACTCCACACGACGACGCAAACGCGGACAAAAATACTGCACAGTGGACGCTAGGCGAGGCCACCGCCAGACCGCCTCGGTGTTTTCTATCGGGTACAGCTACGGAAAGGGCCGTAAGCTCTCCCAGCCATTAAACGAAAATAAAAAATAAAAATCGACGAACGAAATAAAAAAAAAACTTCACACGAAGACAAACTTGGACGCAGATGCCGACAACGACACCGCATGGTCGGCACTGGGTGAGGTCACCGCAAACGCGTGTTCGCGCCGCCATCTTCCCACGCTTAACCTTTCTTCACCTCTTGCGCACTCCCCGTTACTCTACCCATTAATTCTGCAAACTTGAGAGCAGGTTTGCAGAATTCCAATGCGTGAGATTTTTCGACGGACAGACAGGGCGGTCAAAAACGACGAATACAATTATTTGTTTGTTTTATTAACAAAAACGAAGAATATAATTATTATTATGTATTTATTTCGTTTTAGTTTTATTAACATATAACTACACAAACATTTAGACAATAAAAACAGTCCGCACATTCAGAAGGTTAATTCAATGGGCATAGATGGGAGCAACGTATCTGGTCTCCAAAAAAAATGAACCCAGTGACTACGGCTCTTTGACATAAAGCGTCACACTCGAGTCTTGCACGAGTTTTTAAACATGTGGTCTACAAATGCTTCAGATGCTGAGACACTTTACTCCAAAGTCAACAATGTAATGACAGAACATGGCATCCCCTGGAGTAATTGCATTTCTTTTGTAATGCAATTACAATGGACAACGCATCGATCAACATGGGGAGCCGAAATTCAGTGAAAACCAGGCTTCTGCGGGAAAATCCAGACATCTATGTAGTAGGGGGCCCTTGTCATATCATTCATAAAGTAGCCAAGAAAGGGGGTAGTGGGTTTACTAAGTGCATAGCGTTTGATTTTGAAGATTTAGCTATTCATCTGCTCTATTACTTTGATAAGTCAAGTAAGAGGAAGAACGAGTTAGCTAGCTACTGCGAATTTTGTGATGTTGAATACAGAGCCGTTCCCAAACACGTCTCAACTCGCTGGCTGAGTTTGCAAACTGTGATTGAAAGGGTCCTGAAGCAGTTTCCTGTCCTGAAAAGTTACTTTGCCTCTGCGAATGGCCCAGTGCAAAACCCACGATTCAAGAGACTATGTAACAATTTCCAAAACCATATGTCTGAAGTGTATCCACTCTTTTCTGTATTGCTGTCCTTCACTGAATTGACCTTGTTTTTTCAATGTGAGGACCCCTGCATTCATGTCATGCATAGTCAGGTGGAAAATATGCTCAAAACACTTTTTTCTGTTCATAGATTATTGATTTCCTCACTCACAAAATGTCAGGATAGGTAACCATACATCTTCAACCCTCATCCTGAACACAGGTGTGCTGCAGGGCTGTGTGCTCAGTCCAGCCCTCTTCAGCCTATTCACCCATGGTTGCACCCCCATTCACTCCTCCAACACTATAGTGAAGTTTGCTGATGACACCAGTATAGTGGGACTCATAACCAACAACAAGGAGACACACTACAGAGAGGAGGTCCAACATCTGGCTGGGTGGTGTTCAGACAATAACCTGGTCCTGAACACCAGTAAAACAAAGTAGATCGTTGTGGACTTTAGGAGATCCAGGAAGACCACCCGTCCCCACTGCACATAAACAGTGAAGAGGTGCATAACATCAAATTCCTGGGAATACACATAACCAAAGAACTCACATGGTCACTCAACACCTCCCACCTGGTGAAGAAAGCACAACAGAGGCTTTTCTTCCTCAGGAAACTTAAACAAGCTGGTCTCCCTTCTCAGCTGGCGGTCAAGTTTTACAGAAGCACAATAGAAAGCATCCTCTGTCAATGTGTCACAGTGTGGTATGCCAGCTGCACAGCAGAGAATAGGAAGGACTTGGCCCGGGTGGTAAAGACAGCACAGAGGATTGTGGGAGCTGTTCTCCCGGTCCTGGATGCTGTGTATGCTGGCCACCTACAGAGGAAAGCCAGCAACATCAGCAAAGACGCAACAGACCCAGGTCACTGTCTGTTTGTTCCCTTGCCATCGGTGAAAAGATACCGCACCATCAAAACCCGGACTAACAGGCTGAGCAACAGCTTCTTCCCCAGGGCTGTAGCCTCCATCGCCCTCCCCCCCCCACACACACACCTGTCTATAGCTGCTGAGGACTAACTGCTACTAAAGCTGCTGCAATATGGACAACTATGTGCAATAACCCCATGCACTATTTTTAACTTTAAAAAGCCGCTACTATCTTTTATTGTCTCATCATTTTTACTACCTCACTTATTTATACTAAATGTTGTTTGTCCTTCTTTTTATCTTTTTTTTTAAATCATTTACCTTGTCTAGTGTTGCTGATCTGAGTCACCAAAAGAAATTTCGTTGTGTGTACACAATGACAATAAAGTACCTTATCTTATCTTATAACAACAACGTTTGTCACCTATGGTTTAATTACCCTCTAAATGTGTTTACTTAAGGATACTTCTTGTGTACATATATATTGATATTCAATAAAATATTAATAGCTATTTGAGACCAGTGTGGCATTGCTAATGTGGTTGCTAAGGAAGATAGATAGATAGATAGATAGACAGATAGATAATTGTATTATTTATTTATTTATTGAACGGCAGACTGTGGTTCTCTCCCGTCCAATGGACAAGCGCCACAGACAGACATATAGACAGACAGATCAATAGATCATTGAAGTTCTGATAAAAGGGGGTACAATTCCATCCATCCATCCATTATCCTAACCGCTTATCCTGCTCTCAGGGTCGTGAGGATGCTGGAGCCTATTCCAGCAGTTAGTGGGTGGCAGGCAGGGAGAAACCCTGGACAGGCCGCCAGGCCATCACACCCGACACACACACACACACACACACACACATACTCGCAAAACTATACTTGTGGGACCCCTCATTGGCTACATTCATTTCCTAGCCTTTAACCCTAACCTTAAACACGCAAACTACATGCCTAACCCTAACCGTTACCCTAACCTTAACCTAACCCTAATTCTGACCTTAACCCTAAAACCAAGTCCAAACCCTAAAATGGACCCTTCTACTTGTGGGGCCCGATAAAATGGCCCCACAAGTTAGATGGTTTCTGGTTTTTCTATACTAATGGTCCCCATTAGGATAGTTAAACATGGTGTACACGCACTCACACACACACACACACACACACACACTCACACACACACACACACACACACACACACACACACACACACACACACACACACACACACACACACACACACACGCACGCACACACACATTCATAGGGACAATTTAGTGCAGCCAGTTCACCTGACTTAATTGTAATTGTTAAATAACTGTTTGCTTCCACAAAAAAAGCCAAGTTTCATTCATTGAAAAGGATTGCAAACACAAGGCCTTTATTTCTTGTTATAAAGTAATCGATCCTTATTCGTTTTAGTCAACACAATAAACCACCTGTGTGAGGCAATCACACACAAAAATGTGATCACACACAAGATGTAGTATTTGTCCAGAGTAATAATTTACCAAAGCTCAACGGGCGGAAAAGATTCCAACAGAAATACAAATACAAAAAAATATGAGTAAATAACAATTTGTGAAGATTTGTGAAGATTCTTAAACATATAATTTTTGCATACTTTCTTAAGTTTATATAATTTCCCTCATGTAAATCCTACTGTAGCCTAAATGAAGGGAGCCATTTTATCATTGCTAATTTGATTTACTCAAATTTGGAAATCAATTTTTGGTATTTTGATTTGAGACAACCTTAAATATATATAACACTTAAACATGCAAGTCCCTTGAGGCAAATTTGTCATTTGTGGTACTGGGCTATACAAATAAAGTTGACTTGACTTGACTTTTATGGGAGTACTTAAACCTGGTTTATGGCACCACCTACAGGTGGATAATAGAATCTTTATTCAAATAGCATGACTTGCCAACACGACTACTTAAAATGTTAAAGAATAACACAAGAAGGGTTATAAAAAATATTTGACAATTACCTTTTTTAAACATTTGAAACCGCTGGTAATCTAAGGCTGTGATTATGCTCAACAGAAATATATATGAATGTGCATGGAAAATGTGTGTGACAATTTGTGACCTTCCTCTGTGCAATACAGTACCGGCCTCACGTCACTGTCACATAAGAGTGATGCAGTCATCTTGGCTTGTTAAATAAGTTACTTTTATAACCTTTATCAATGCAGCTCTTTATATACAAATCCACCAAAAGTCACAAAAATTCACTCTCAAATAATAAAAAAAGCAGTAAGTGCCCCCTGAAAAACCCAAGCCTATTTTAGAATGATGAATAACCTCTAAAATTAGCCAAAGACTTTCACAAGTTTCTTTCTTAAACAGAAAACCAAACATTACTGCATAAACATGATATTGGAATATCTTTTTCCCGTGACAAACAAATGCCACTTAATCAAGGATGTCGAGGATTCCCCTGTACTTGTCTAAGATTTGTCCAAATATATTCTGTTTTACAGCATGTTGGCATATGTTTGCCACTTAAAAATAAGATAAACAAATAATCTTCAATCCCAAAATACACAGTATGGGTTTAAGACTGTTGGGTTTTAATGCTATATAAGATGCTAAAGCATGATCTTATCGTGTTAAGTTTTTTTTTAGTAGTCTGCTCCATTTTAGTTTCTATGGTATCAAAATTGTGTTAGATTGTGTATACAAGGCTATATATATATATATATATATATATATATATAGCGTTTTTTTCCCAAAACCGTCAATGGTGTTATAAGTGCTCAACTAATGAGGAGTGGAATATCCACACAGATACAAGAAAAAAAGTTTTAATGCATTGCAATGCATTAAAACTTTTTTTCCTGTATCTGGGTTGATATATATATATATATATATATATATATATATATATATATCTATATATATATATATATGAGTTATCTAAACCTGAATATCATCTTAAGTAGGTGTTAAGTATTGTCTATAAACAAACCAATTATAATCACAAAACTTTGCAGTTTGAGCTGGATTTTTTAAAAGCACAGTTATGTCATTTTATATTTGCTTGGGGTCACCTCAGTTGGACAAATCACGGTGCCAATTTTTTTAAAACTAGCCCTGGTAGAGTAAGTGAACTACAGAAATATTGGCATTTATTCTGAGGACTGATGAGGACTTTTCCATGTTGCTGAGAACTGCAGTACAACACCTCCACCAACTAGTTGCATTTCCTCAGCCCAGGTAGCGTCAGCTCATACCTTGAGAGAAGAGAACAAATAAAGTAAGCTAAATGTAACACTTACATTTACACACCTTTTCATTCCAGTGGTTTTTGTTTTCACTAGTATGTTTTTGGAGTATTACTCCATTCAGCAAAGACCTCGGTTAGAAAGTATTTGCAAATAATGTTTTAATCAGCTGGGAGTACCAAATGGGGTACATCACATCCGGTAAGGGCCAGACAGTTTGGATGTTCCCAGGAGGGTATTTGAAAGTTGATTTAAGTCAAGTTTATTTCAACAGCTTTAAATCACATTTGCAATGTTAAAGGGCTTCATGCTCACTCAATGAAGAACAGGTAGATACAGTAAACAACAACGGAGAGCACACTCTAGCCTTACTTCTTCGGTTCATGTTTGTTTCACCTATGTTCCAAAGTTGTTGCTTTTGGGAAGTTTTCCCCCCAGTGGAGGCAAATCTATGGTTTTGAGTGCTAACATGAATTATAGTGAATATTATGGCACCAGGTGGGTGTGTGGGGTATGTCTTTTTTTATTCCATTTGAAGTGTACTTGTGTTTCCTACAGTTGTCTTTACCACTTGCACTGGCTGTGGAAAAGAATTCCTTCTGTGTGGACAAATAATGAGAACTGTCGCATGGGCTGTGTGAAATGTGTGACCGCACAGGGCCTCGTGCCTGGCCTGCAATTTTTTCTTTTATATATACGTTTTTTAGTTTTTCTAATGACTGTTCTTGACCCAACATGCTTCCAAAATGAAATTTCTGTGTCAATTCCATTATGCATTGTCAAGGTTAGATGACACAATCTAACAAATTATTCAGGTTTTTTCATTTTCGATATTGCTCCATCTCGCTGCTCACTGCGAGGAAGGAGGAGAAGGGGAAAGAACTGCAACTGCATGAGAGCGCGACCAATTTCATAAACATGAGTTGGTAATGAGAAAAGGAAAATAATTAAAAAGAAGGAAGAATTTCATAAGTCACTGCAAGGATCGCTGGATAAATTTGTCAACACTTCCAGAGGTGTAGAAAATAGCTATATGATGTGACCATAGGCTACGTGTAATGACCGGTCTGAAAAATGATCTGAAATCTGAATGAAATGTAGGCTATAGACCTGAAATATTGAATTGTAACATACTGTCATACTTCAACATGCCAAAATAAAGTGATAGCTGAGCTGACTAGATGTAAGGCCAATAGTTTTACAGTTGATTTTTTTCCTTCAAAAGACTAAAATAACAAAAAGTCATAGCTGAGAATATGTGCATGATGATGCTGTATTCTACTTGTTAGAAATGTATCGCACAAAGATTAATTGTGCAGAAGAACTAGAATAGCTATGTGCGTGTGACCGTGATTCATGCGCATGCACATCAACGAGGAGGGCCTCGCATGTCACGTTTGTACACCCCCTGCGATGGCCCTGCAAATAATATTCCTATCAGCTAATCTAAATTTCACTCATTTGCTACTCTATTCAGTATTAAATGAATTGCAATAGATACTCGACCCAGGTCTGGATATACATCCTCACACTAGATGAAAAGTCATGGGTCCAGAATCATGAAAAAGCAGAAAGCTTGAACCTCATACCATTCTGTAAATCCTTTGGCAAGATCCATATGGGAAAGATCAATCAGGACCTATGGACAGAATTAGAACGGTCAGTGAACTTGAAAAGGGGTGCAATGCTGCACAGTTCAGATTCATTAAATTAACCCTGTAATTCAAGCATTCAACTGACAATCCGATCAAGAATGACTTACAATACATGCAAGTACTACAATACAACCCTTAGTTTAGTAACATTGCATGTAATGTTTCAACATGATAATTTGCGAGATAGCTACACCAAGACTAAACCTCCTAACAGTATCTAGGATTTAAGTTAATAATGATTTTTGAGGTCTTCTATCATGCATGGTCTGTCATTGGCAGCATTACCTACCATGCCAATCTCCTTTCTCTCCCGTGTGTGGAACATTTTGTTGTTTTTCACTGCCAAATCAAACTTCCTGGTCACTGCCTCTTGTAGTGACACATCATACTCAAACCTGTGAGCAACCATGATTGGAAGAAAGAGGGTCATGGAAAACACAATCACCTTCTGAACATAGAGCGCAACTCTTACAAACGTCATGCAGAGTATTGGAAAATAAAAAAAGTGTTTATGTCTAGTGGGTTTACTTTTCATTGAAGACAGGATTCACGGTCCTCTTTTTGACCTGTGTCCTCATGCGATGTCTCCAGGACTGGTCAGGGAGTAGGTATAGACGAACGTAAGTATCTGAGCCATTCTCATTGCAGCGGAACAGGTTCCTGCAAAGACCACGAGCAAATGTCCGTTTTAATGCTACCATTCTGAAGGCTGTGGTTTTTGTTTAGCTTACTGGCATCTATGGTGACAACAGTTATTGGAGAGCCATTCAAAATGAACAGAAGTCACCAATGCAGTTGTGTCAGTGCTGTTCCCACCACCAAACAAAAAACATGTCTGAACCTGGGTTTTAGCTAATAATGTTGTTACATCTGTTGATAAAGGTCTTCAAGTTTAGTCTGCTGTTTGTTGGCCACACCAACTTTGACCTTCGAACTTGATTCTACTTGCTTTACTCTTCCACATTTTAATCCTATGGTGAAGAAGTAAAACACTAGGCACCATGGATTTTTTTTCCAAGTAAGTCCTACCACACAGCAACCATTAAAATAAGTAACCACAATGTGTTAATGATATGAATATTCACGGTTTAACTACTGTCTTAATTACACAAGCAACAAAAATTACATTTGTTTGCATGTATATCTTCAGCATTGTAGCTTTAATTAGCGCAGAAATGAACTCCGGAGTATTTAGGACATATTTCTGTGATTGTGACTCCTAGTGTACCAATATATTCATCTTGAGATCTGAGCAAATTCTCTTGATATGAGATACTGTAGAAGCAAGAAATTGTTGTATGTTTTTGGAGGACCTGCAGCAGTTGACCAGGACGATGAGCTTGTTCCTCAGAGTGGCGTAACGCACTGTCAGCTGGATCTCCCCAAATGACCCCTGATGGTTCATGATGGCTCTTCAATGGTTAACAAAATGTTGTTAGTCTTATACACAGTATAACAATTCACTCTCAACATTTTTAAGTCACATTTCTGCTCACTATTGATCAGTCAGAGAGTTGGCTAAAGGGCAATGGGCACACATGTACCCATTGCCCTCAGTGTCAGCATAAATAACACACACACACACACACACACACACACACACACACACACACACACACACACACACACACACACACACACACACACACACACACACACACACACACGCACACTATATGTACAAAAGTATTGGGACACCTGGCCATTACACCTACATGAGCTTTTATGACATCCCATTCTAAATCCATAGGCATTAATATGGAGTTGGACCCCCTGTTACATCTCTTTTCTGCAATGGCTGTCTCTAAATTCAGCCTTTGGATCTTGGCTTTAACACGTACTTCCTCCAATTCAAGCTTCTGTTTCTTCTGTAAAACTGCAGCAGGTTCAACTAATCCAGCTAGCTTTGCATCTTCATTAGCACAAACTGATGATCTGGCGGACATGACAGATGAACATCCAACAAATGAATCCTTTTTTCACGTTGGTGTGATATTACCAACTGCCACTTGCGATGCACTATCTTCAGGGTCTACATCATTATTTAGGTCTTCATTATCAACACTTATAAACCTCATCATCCTCAGCTGTCCAGTTTCTTTGTTTGTTTTGCTTTCATGCAAAGCATCTATCCAATTTTCAAAATTTTTCTGCAAACTGTCTGATAGTCATCATCTTAGGCTCAAACCAATTGCTTAGTTCAGCAGCCTTTTCATCTTCAGGTAGAAGATCTCCTACTTGCTGGCTGAGCTCTTCAAACTTAATGACAAGAGCGTAGAAGTCATGGTGCACGCATTCTTGCACTTTTTGCAAATTGCCAGCCTCACTCATTAAACTTTCAACTTCTTTCTTTATACCAGTTATCCAAGCTAATACCCTCTCCTGGCTCCAAGGAGCTTATGCAACTTATTCTCCAATGCTTTCTCGGTTAGCTTGATCCCTCTTTTAGAGTCCATCTCCACAGTGTCAAATCCTTCCTTATCTTCAGCCATCATATCAGTAAAGCAATGTGTAAATTGTGTGCAAATGATTAAACGGTATTTCCACTTTTCTCATCAAGCAGTTGCAGCACAACTTCTAAAACACGCAGAAACTTCAATGGCTTTTACGAGGAGAAGCCTTCATGTTTGCACTCAAGAGTATAAACTGAGTAGCTAGGATCTTGAATCAAAATAGCTTCATCATTCAGCATTCGCTTCAGGGCGTCTGGCTGTCTATCTTCAGAAATTTGAGTCATTTAAAGGATCTCAGTCCTTTCTTTACCTTTCTGAAGTTCTTTTAATCAGGGCATACCACACACATTGCGTTAGCTAACATCCAGCTCTCCCTTGTAGTTCATTTTCCGAACCGCTTATCCTGCTCTCAGGGTCGCGGGGATGCTGGAGCCTACCCCAGCAGTCATTGGGTGGCAGGCGGGGAGACACCCTGGACAGGCCGCCAGACTGTCACACAGGGCCGACATACACACATACATACACACACACACATACATACACACACACACATACATACACACACACACACACACACACACACACACACACACACACACACACAGTCATACCTAGGGACAATTTAGTATGGACGATTCACCTAACCTATATGTCTTTGGACTGTGGGAGGAAACCGGAGCCCCAGGAGGAAACCCACGCAGACACGGGGAGAACATGCAAACTCCACACAGGACGACCTGGGACGACCCCCAAGGTTGGACTACCGCGGGGCTCGAACCCAGGACCTTATTACTGTGAGGCGACCACACTAACCACTGCGCCACCATGCCGCCTATTTGTGTTAATTTCCTCCGAGCAGCTTTTCTACTAAATGTAGTGGTATTCCTTCTGGATGTCAAGTTAAACCACTAATGAGCTGTAGGCACAGTAACTTCAGTCTGACGCAAATGACAGGAGATGTAATCCAGTTTAAAAACGTTTACTGAACAAAAGGTTTCAATTACATCGTGTCACACAGTAGAAAACTTTATGCTCACGTGCCTAACATAGCTTTCTCTCTGACTCAATCACTGAACATGACGTCACTCACTATTAAAGGGAGCGTCCTCATATTTTGGCTCTTTATATATATATATATACATTATCCAAGTCGCTTATCCTGCTGTCAGGGTCGCGGGGATGCTGGAGCCTATCCAATCAGTCATTGGGCAGCAAGCAGGGAGACACACACACACACATACATATATATATAGCATTTTTCCCCCAGAAACCATCAATGGTGTAGAGAAAAGTGCTCAACAAATGAGGAGCAGAATATCAAGATAGATCTATCTTAATATATATAGCGTCTTTAAAAGAAACACTCAATGGTAGGAAAAGTGCTCAACAAATGAGCAAAATAATCCAGTGACTCAAGTAAATTCTTTATGAGACAGTACAAGCCTGTTTCATGCCATAGGCAGTCATCAGTGACTGGATTATATGGGGTGTCTCCCCACCTGCCGCCCAGTGGCTGCTGGGATAGGCTCCAGCATCCCCGCGACCCTGGGAGCAGGATAAGCGGTTTGTATAATGGATGGATGGATATATATACCTCAAGATGACAAAAACAGATGATTGGCACAGATTTCAGCTTTGCCCAGAGACAATGCTATGTTTACTACCCTTGCACTTGGGACTACATGTGTCCTTGCTGGTTAAGGATTACATCCAAACAGAACCTTTTTATCATTGTAAATCCTACTCTGTGTCCATCTTCATTAAGAGGAATGTTAGCTCCACACTTATCTAAAAAAAAAAAAATCCCTGGAATAATAAACATTTTTCAAATCCTCTGATGAATGGACAACAAAAAGTGAGAGGCTTACTTCTGTTAAAAACAAAGAAACCAACAAAGAAATAAACTCACTCCGGATAGGGTGCTCCATCCGAAAGGTCGAAGCGAGATGAGGTGATGGAATTCTCCGACAGCAGGCTGTGGGAGTCGAACCGACGCATGTGGGGTGTGGCAGGAACCGATCGCCGGCCGTCAGAAGCCAGGAAGGAGTCACGGCGGTGGGCAGTGTAGTCTCCATCAAAGCCGTTGGAGGGGCCAACCTTCGGGGCCGGGGATGTGACATGGGCGGGGCTGGTGGGGGAGGCAGGAGGGGCAGAGGAGGGTGCGGAGGTTGCAGGAGTGGCTGTGGAGGGGCCACCTCTCTGGTTGGTCTGCAGAGTTCGCGGTTTGGGTTGTGGTGGAGGGAGGAATTTGGGTGGCGGCTTTTCAACAGTAATAATCTAGTTTGGAATTAAGGACAGCTTGTGTCAATAATGAAAATATGAGATAATTTTGCTTACTAAATTAATTAATTTAATTGATCTAACTGCTGTACATGTCCTCTCTGAGGAAATTAACGATGCTCTGCAAGTGAGAACAGGCAACAGTCCAGTCATGGAAAGCAGTGTGTTTGTGTGCACATGTCTGTGTATAACATTTGAATGTGTATGCAGCATATGAAAGTCTTTGTACTGTGTGTGTGTGTGTTTGTGTGTGTGTGTGTACATGTCTGCATATCAGTTGATGCTCACCCTGAGTGTGGCCTTCATCTTTATCTGGCTATTGGCTCCAGAGCGTTCTAGCAGAAAGCACTGGTCCAGCATCATGTTGGAGGTGTTGAGGAGACGACTGAGGGGCAAGTTAAGGGCACCCAGGAGAGTTTTCTTCCCCTGCTCCTTGACCTGAGCTTGGAGAACATTGTGCCGGACAAACACAATAAAAATCTAGTAAGTACATTATATGACTGAACTTTATTACCCCCTAAGAATGTGTCTGATACAAAAACAAGGGAAACACAGAAAACTTTAAATGGAAAATTGCTATTACAACTATTAAAAAAAAACATTGAAAATGACTTTACAACATTGGTATGACATGCAGGTTTTAAGGAACTTTTGCTAGTGCGACTTGCAGAATATGGCTTTCTATACCTAATTGTGCAGCACTGGAATCAGACCTTTCTGTCCTTTATGAGAACTGACACAAAGTTCATAATTGTTAGCCTGAAGCGGGAAAAATGGCCCAGTGGTTAGTAAGATCATCCATCCATCCATCCATTATCCAAGCCGCTTATCCCAATTGGGGTCGCGGGGATGCTGGAGCCTATCCCAGCAGTAAGATCATGTTATATTAATGTATCCTCTGACTAGATACGGGATTATAATATAACCCTGTATTAGCCACATAAAACTGTCCCCTAATTGTGAAACCGTAGAAGCCAAAATTGGCCAGACGAACAAATAGGAACATAAACTGACTGATATCAAATATAGTTTGATCTAATTTTCTAAGGTAAACCAACTAGGACGTGAAAAGAAAATGTCCACCTTTCAAGAATCCAATGGAGTGTTGCACTCTGTAACATCTACATAAACTGTTAGCTGATAGAAATTGAGTCAAAAAGCTGGACCGAGTTGCAAGAATACCCCTGTTCTGACTATTTTGAAGCAAACATCTTAATACCCCCCCAATACTAAGTTGGCTGTATTAGCTAAATGTTTCTTTATTGGCCAACACAGCTGAGTGAATCTGTAGGAGAGTAAGAGTGTGTCATTTCAATACACAATCTGGTTAAATGACTTGGTCCAATAAACAAGCCATGACTCTCCCTGATGCATGCAACTCTGGCAGCTTTCAAAGTTAAAGAAAGTTCCAACAAATGAAGAGTATGCAAGAGAAAAAAAACTAATGTGTCACGACACAAGGGATCCGATTATTTTCCTGTGAGTTTTGGAAGGGTACTGGGGGGGGGGGGTTACTAGTCATCCTTATCATTGCAAACTCAGGGAATTCTCACTTTGAATATATCTGACAAACTGAATCAAAAGCAAAAATTTTAAACTTGCTTATTTCATAGTAGATGGGTAAAATATGCTGTGGTAGACTGAGCCTAGATGGACCTTCTTACATGTTCTCTTGTGTGTCCCACCTAAGAAAATATACCTATGACTCTGAATCACAGCTTTAGTTTCATACAGTGCTGGTTTAAATGGAGAATTAGTTCTAAAAGATCACAATGGGTCAAACGGAACTGATGGCTTCAAGTGAAGCAAACATTTTGTAAGGGCAAATACTATACATTGTCCAGTGTCAGACCTGAACAATGAGGTGCTGGTTCTCGATGTTGTGCACAAAGAAGGTGAAGCCCTCCTCCCACACTGGGTCTTTAGATGCATACACAACCTGTGGGGGAAACAGAGACATTAGTAAATACAACTGAAGAATATGACTCCAAAAGCTATAGATCCATTTTGGAGAAAAGATCATTATTTCCAAAGTAACAACCCTTAATTTCATAAAACTTTCATCAGTTAAGGCCCTAACCTCAGCAACAAGGCCCTAACCTCAACAGTTTCAATAATCAATTTTGATAGAATAGGAGTCATGTTTTTCATTACAGGGGACTTTCTAGTTTGGGAAAAATACTGAAATGCTACAAAATTCTTTGAAAAGAAACGAGCCAGCATCAGCCGCAGGACAGTGTCCTCTAATTTTGAAATTGTAGTTGTGAAAGTAGGCCAAACTAATGAATAGGAACATCAGTTGTCAAGTATCAAGTATAGTTTGATCAAATTTTAGGGAAAGCATGGACTAAAGTGATGAACTAAAAGAGGTACCTTGCTTTTCTGAATTTGTTCGTCAATGGAGACTTCCACAAATGAATTGGGATTGGCAGTTCTCCTTGTGAGCTGAAAACACAATGCAAATCAGTGACACACTGTTTGTTTCTTTGGCACCAAGTCTGTATGTGAATGTGATTAAATATGACTGCCTGCTGTACGTGAGCATTTCTTTCCATTTGTCCAAAGTTGTAAAGATTGTTGAATATTAATGATTTCAAATCTGGAGCAAAGGTAGACATTTTGGGTGTCAGGCTTCGCATCCTTTGGCTGACATAGTTGAAGCAACCAGGAAAGCCAGAACATGAAAGTTTAGACCAAAAAAAAAAAAGCAGTTGTAAAAAAAAAACAACAAACAAACAAGAGGACTCACTGTTCCTCCTGCAAAGTGTCCTAGAATTCTTGAAAATAGAGAGAGAGAAAAGGTGGTGTATGTGACTACAACTCAGGATAAATGGGATGTTGTATGTGACCTCAACTCCGAATAAATGGGATGCTGTATGTGACCACAACTCAGAATAAATGGGAGTCCATAGGCCTGGCACAGAAAATATGAGCATCCCAAATGAATGCATACCTGATAGGCTACAAATAGGTACAGCGACTCGCATTGTGGTTCCAAAACTTGGGATGGTTCAAAACACATTCACAGTCACGTCAACTAAATTTCTCTATCAAAATCAATCACAGTATCATGCTTGCATGTTTTAATGTGTTTGCATTCAAGGACCTGTCATTATGCTGACCAGAAACACTGACACAGCAATGTTGGGAGTGTGTCTGGAGGGACGTTCATGCCTTCTAGCTTGAACACATTCTACATTCCAATCCTAATACATGGCTGAACCGCCAGAGACACCAAAAAGAGATGTCTGTTTTTTCAAGGAGAACAGAAGGTGGCTGTTTCCTTTTACAGGGGCACAGAAAATGGATGTCATCATTCTCACGTGCAGACCACAACGAGGAATTTGGCATCTTCATTAGAGGAAATGTAGTCCTTGTGAATGTTGTTTATCATTAATTCCCATAGAGGGGAAATGCTATAAATGTCAGATGTGGTGTCCAATAATATTCCAACAGAGTCAGCACAAAGGACAACCACAGCCCACTGTTTAACAGCAGCATCCTAGACACTCGAGCACATGCTGGAGGAAGAGCATCGTTGACAGTTTCTATGTGAGGTAATGCAGGGTGATATGGAATATTTTAAATCCTTCATAGGTAATTTTTACAATATACTGATACATATATCTCATGATGTCTGTTTACATGTACAAAAATACCATGTTTATGAATCCAGTTGAGGTTTCATCCCATTGAGCTGTTTGATAATGTAAAGTATAACATAAAACCAAAACTAGCTTTCAAACAATTGTCCCTAAAAGCCCCTCATTGCTCATTTTATGAGATTCTTAAGGCAATAGATTTTCGTTATCAGTAATCTAGGCAACAAAACTGTGCATCACAATATCCAAATTGAATTCCAATACAACACCATAGAATGAAGATAAACAATAATAGTGGAGTATTGCCCAGCTCAAAATGTGAAGGTGCACTGCCTCGAGAAAAAAAGAAGGATGAAGGGGTGGGATAGCAGGACTTCGGAAGAGGTCTTTTCCCCCCTCGTTTGTACTTAAGAAAATATATATGTTCACTCTTCAACTGTAATTCTCTCTTTGGCCAGCAGAGAGAGTTTATTGACTGCGAACTAGATTTCGACAGGAAACACAGTATAAAAAAGTGGTTAAACAGAAGATCTGGGACAATAGAAACTATTCCGGCTTATGAGTTTAATACCGCAGAGAAACACCTGGTTTCATTCTGGAATAAACAACAATCTTTAAAGCAGTGGGTCAACAGACCACACATTTAAAAAGACTCAGACATGTTCTCAAAGATCGATACATAATGTTTGAGAACATCTGCCTTTCCTTCATTTTCTCTCTAGAAGAAGGACAGGCCGATTATGAATACCAGGTACATTTACATGTCTGTGATAGGACTAGTGTTATAGATATGACATTTACAGAACAGAGTGCTTTAGTATGCATGCTCACTATTCTACACTTCATCCGGGCACATTTCTGTGTGCAGGGAAATGAACAGTGAACAGGCCTCAGGTGAGGGAGGAAAACCAGCGGCCCAGGTTTGTAAACACGCCTACTTAAAATGACTGGCATTCACCAGACAAACAGGAAATACCAGCCACAAAGGGACACGTAGTATCAACAGAGATAGCAGTTCGGATTGAGTCATTATGCCGCCCAAATCTGTGCCACTTAGAAACAATCCTGCCTCAAGGACTATCCATGCTAACCATGCATGCTGTGTACTGTAGCGAGAAGTGTCAACGAGGTGAAGCATCGACTTACACAAACAACGACCAAAATCTACAAGAGCAGTATCATAGACATAGGACATAAGGGGAGGTTTGACTAAATGGTAGCAGAAAGGTGACCAGTTCAGACTGTTCGGCTAGCTTGCAGAATATATATATCTAATAAATAGTCTTCCTCTCGGGCAATTAATTACCATTAGTGTAAATAAGTCAACTTTTCTTCTCTTTTTTTTTAAAGAAAAAAATAAAAAATAAACAGGCATTCTTACCCTGGCTTCCTTTGAATGCTTCCCATGTTTGTGAGTGTGGCTGAACTCACTGTGGTCTTTCTGGTGACAAACATGAGAATATCATAAGCACATTTGTTTATACATGCTGCAATATCCTCTTACAACAACATTATTGTCTATTAAGACCCACTCACTGGTAGGTTTGAGGCGTTGTCCAAATACACTGCAAGCATGGCACAGGCACAGCCGTCATCATTCTGGACAACATTGATAAATAGAAATTGAGTCTTTAGCTGTCTGATGGCCCCCATAACTCTGTCACACCTGGGGGAAGCAACATCTTAAACACGAGAGACATTCAGAAGGGTCCAGGGATCCTCTTACTCAAATATACTCAAACAAACTTGGCAAGTGTTTACAGGTATGAAGGTGAGCTCTGATGAGTGACAAATAAGGAAAAGTGAAGGTACCTCCTGCAACAGGCTCTGGTCTGTCTGCAGGGACAGCCACTGGAGTTTCATATGGACTTCTCCATTCTGGACCCCATCCAAAGGAAACCACTGCAACAGCAAATCAGGATAGCAGCATTTTATTAATAATTTGAGCCTATTTCTCAAAGTATGCTTTGATTCTGAAAATAAAAAAATTGCCCCGAAATTAATCACACTTATTTTCCCTATGTATTAAAAGTAGAATCAGGTTTTGTAAACCAAGTTTCCATAGTAGCTAATAACTGTTAATAGCACTTAGTTGTTTGTTATTGTTATTGTTATTATTTATTGCTAATGCTATGGCAGCAATGGCAAGTTTTTCATTTAGTTTAACCATGGCCTTATATGGAACCTCACCTGATCCATCTCTTTCTCTCGCTTCACTTCTCCAAAATCAATCTGATACCTATGGGGTAATTATTAATTCATTGACAATTGACAAAACTCACAAGTAATCATGATGGCTGAACAACATATATGCAAAACATAGGGGAGAATCAGAATGATAAATAATAAGCTAAATACTCGGATTTAATCTCAAACATAGTATTTCTGTGTTATGATGTCTCCCAGTTCAGTTTAGTCAGTCATTTTCCACAGTCGTTGTCTCCATAGCCTCAGTCAGTCAGCTCATAACCTCAATCATTGTCTGTTGTCTTTCCTGTTTTATTTTGAAGTTCTTGCCTGTCTTTGTTATTTCAGTTCCTGCCCCTGGTCTTGTCATCAGTCGACCCCATGTATCCGACACCTGTTCCCCATTCCCTGTTTAGCTCCAGCACATATACTCCCCTGGTTTTCCTGTTCCTTTGCCAGATCGTCTTGCATTTTGTCTGTAAAGCAGCACCTACTAGTTCAGCCTGTCTACCCGGTTTTTGAATCATCTGTTTTCTGAACCTTTTTTCCTTTGCCTGTCCTCGTCGGATCCATTTGCCGGTTTGGGCTGAAAACCCAGTAATTCGAACTTGTGCTTTGAATCTGTTTTGCTTGTCTGTCTGCTCCTTGTATATCTGGTCACCTGTTTGGACCGGCCGCTGCCTGTTTGATCATTAAACTGACTGTACTGTAACCTCCCTGTCTGAGTCCTGCATTTGGGTTCTCATCTGCCAGTTTCCCCAGGAAACGTAACGCAGTGTTTCATTACAGACAGCAAAAAATAAATAAATAAAAGCTATGGTTTTTTTACCCTGTCATCTTCACAAATTAAAAAAAAATAAATTCAAGAAGCTGTTTTTAAAACATCTAGTGTTTGCTTTCATGCAATGACAAAATTCTATTTTTCAGTTTAGCAAAAACACGTTAGGACGGGAGTGCAGAAAACATCTAAATCCATTTACAACAACAATGATTCTACATAACGCAGTGATGCACATCTACACTCACATTTGGAGGTTTTTGTTACCCCTCCCCCTCTTTTTCTCCCCAATTGTACTTGGCCAATGATCCCACTCTTCCAAGCCGTCCTGGTCACTGCTCCACCCCGTCCACTGAGCTGGGGAAGGCTGCAGACTACCACATGTCTCCTCCGATACATGTGGAGTCGCCAGCCGCTTTTTTTCACCTGACAATGAGGAGTTTCGCCAGGGGGACATAGTACGTGGGAGGATCACGCTATTCCCCCTAGTTCCACCTCCCCCCAAACAGGTGCCCCAACCAACCAGAGGAGGCGCTAGTGTGGCAACCAGGACACATACCCACATCTGACTTCCCACCCGCAGACATGGCCAATTGTGTCTGTAGGAATGCCCGACCAAGCCGGAGGTAACATGGGGATTCGAAATGGCGAGCCCTGTGTTGGTAGGCAACAGAATAGACTGCTATGCCAACTGAATGCGAGGTTCTCTTACCTCCCAAGGAAATCATCTTTGTCTGTGTCCTCATCAAATAGCTCCACCTCCAGCTCCTGCCCTGGGGCCTCGTGCACCACAAACTGTAGATGGACAAAGAAAACATAGTTGTTAATGAAAAGATTAGATTTAAGATGTAAGAGTATCCCCTGCATCAGTCCGTCATCAGCACAAACACCCAGAAGTTTGACTTGAAAAAGGGAAAGAGGAGGAAACATTTCAGGAAGAGTCCATAATGGTGATTTAAAAAGATGAAAATCAAAAAGGGGAGGGGTATATTGGTTGTTGAACACTGCAGTTGTGACATGAATGGAGATGCATTACTTGGAAGAGGGTTAACAAAAAATTGAGCAGTCATCACAGCTTGAGACAATCTCAACTTTCTGTTGGCTACATTAGGATTATAAATGCTGAAAGATGATAAATTGGGATTAGCTCTCCAATATGACGCCATAAAATTGGATTAATTCACTTTTCTTTTTTTTGAGAGATGCAACGAAACATGCGACAGCTTATTCAACTTTTTGATATTCAGCTTCATATGAACTCAACAGTGTTTACAGGTTGATGGCCGAATGCGTCAAGAAATATGCAAGTGACATGAATTTTCTATGAATTCTGAGTTCTGTATTAATGGGTGGTGTTACCTCATACACTTCATTCCAGCGTGGGTGGAGATTCTCTTTAACTGTTTTGCTTTTGAACTGTCTGTTGCCAACTCGGAGTATTGCATAAGGGTCAGACTTGCCCTTAACCATACCCATCATGTAAGTATCCTTGGCCAGGAGATCCCTTGCCTCCATCAAGTGGACCCTCACCACCCCCTGAGAAGCAGAAGATCGGATCGAATGTTAATAACATGTGCAACGTAAGCAGACAAAACACACCTTACATGACCAGGACACTCTGACACAGTCTTGAGGTGGTGCCCCCCCCCAAAAAAAAACAAAAAACAAAAAAAAACACAGCAAGCACTGCAAAGATTTTAGTAATACCTTCTTAGTTGAGAATAGTCTTAATGTCACTCAGGACACCTAAAGTCCCAATCCCATATTGGTAAAATACAACAAAACATCTTCTGCTACCATACGTACACACCAGATACAGAGTGCTCATTATAGACGGTTTTGTGCAAAGCTGAAATCATTAAAACTGAAGCTTACTCTACGGTTGCTCTTATTTGTACTCCCTCTGGATAAAAGCATCAGCTAAAGGCTTAAAATGATATTTTATGCGATACTCACACGAGGTAGTGGGAACCTCATCTGATCTACTTTGACTTGGTCTATGAGGGGGATACACATGCGGTTGGGAAGCACCATTAAAGAGGCAATTATGTCCATGATGGTCTCTTCAGACAGCTGACTGGCAAGAGAGGAGAAATGGGATCAAAGGTCATTACAAGCAGTACGGATTGCATGACCATTAACATCCTGTATAAATGGACCTCCATATCTTTTATTTTTTTATTACAACCTTTTTTTTTATCCAGAGAAGGTTTCCTTGACTAGATATGGCCTTTTTCAGCAACACCCTGCTTTCCTTTTCACAGAGTTCACACACAATGACAAGTGATGATGTTTTCCATGGAAACTAACCTGAAAGCAGGACTGTCCAGGAGATTGGTCATTCCAGTCCAATTGATTAGCAGGGTCTAAAAGAAGAAAAAAAAGTGTGTTTTTACTAAAGCCTTGCACTGGCTAATCATACAGGTTAATTATGAGACAAAGAAAACTTGGATGAATATAGATGAACACTCACAGGGCGGCGAATGAAAAAAAAGGTGACTCCTCCCACCAATGGCACGTGGCCAATGAGAGGCTCCAAAATTACCCTTAGCGTGCCTTGAAACTGGAATATTCAGAACAAATTGATATAAGTCAGTGCAACTTCTCCAATGTAATGACAATACAAGGAAGTGTAACATAAACAGAATTGAGGAAGAATCCTCATCTTCATCATTAACAGCTGTTTAAACTAAACAAACACAAAACTGCTATAATATTACATTAACACAATTTTTTATACACATTTCCTGACACAATCAGGAAATATATGACAAACAATTTAGCTTGCTAGTTAAACTTTTCCTTTTTTCATCCCCTGATGGACTATTCATTTTTCATCCTCTGATTTGAGGTGCACTGTCTGCCGGCTGGTGTAATGACGCTAGACAATGCTGCTGAAGGATTCGTTGGCGGACATGTTTTGGATAGGGAACAACCCTATTAACCACAAACCTATCCTGCCATCACCTGCTCTGAGATAATTATGCACACAAGTTAGAAACAGGCAATGTAGGAAACAGTGAAAAAACTCAGTCCCCACCTGAAGTCCTTTGACACCAGCCGTGATCGGTGGCTTCACTTCCGTGTCAATGTCCACATCACCCTCGTAACTGAAAAGAGAATGTGTGAGTGAAGAGCATGAGGGCGAATTGTACATTAAAGATTTAGGGGACTTTTTCGTAAGATTTACAGTGAAATATCTGAAACTTGGAATATTTGAGGGAATAAAAACAGGAGTTGACACCACATGATGGCATGAATACATGCTTTTTAAAGGACCACTTCGCCAATTTTCAACCTTATCTCTATCTATCCAAACTGGGGATATAGTGTGAAAAACGCCTGCAGTTGTTACAAATCTTCTCTGCGTCTCTGGCACGTAGTTGCAAAATCTGTTTTGTTTATTTTTTCCAGCACCAGTGCCATCATTTGACGTGTCAGTGATGTAGTTGGTGACAAGGAAGAACTACGGGGAAGTTCAGCTTGGATTTCTAGTCTTCGCCTGCGCCTCAGCCACAGGGTGTGCGCTATCACTCAAAAAAAAAACTTCCTGGGTACCGAAGCTGGGTTCGGGTCTGACATTTCTCAGTTCTGCATGGGTCCAGGTTGCAGCTTTCAAATAATAAACGGGTCTAGTTCGGTTCTAGGTAGTACATTTCTTTCTTTTGGGGATCAGGCATGAATTTTTGGTCCCATGAAGACCTCTGCAACAAATTAATAATTATAGGCTAGTGTGGTTATACACAGCAATGATGGACAAGCAGTTTTCTGCACACATTTGTACTGATGCATGGCAACCTCTTGTTACCCAGATATTTTCCCATGTCTCACTAAATTTCCAGTTGGCAAGCACACTTCCCTATCATATTGGCCAAAAAGTTGCCCAGTGTATCATCACCCATACATTATTTGTTGTCTTCCGTTAGGTAACTTGCAGTAAAATGACCACTGTGTTTTGTGTTTATAATAGCTGCTAATATTGCCATATATGATCATGGGCATGGTAAAGGGCATGTATAGGATCAAGGCGTTTTTTTATCAACAAAACTAATCCAATTAAATTCATGTCGTTTTTCGGTTTTCTGATTGAAAACTGAAGATTTTTAGACACTGTTCTTTGTACACAGAGCCACAAGAAATGCCCACCTCCATGAGCTGGGCGGGTTTCTGAAGGATTTGGAGGTTGTGTGTCGGAAGTTTGCATGCATTGCATCCTGGTACATGTAGGCACTGCCGGCATGGCTCCACAACCAGGAGAACTCAGATTTCTTGGTCAATATAGCATGCACTGAGGAATTTATTGCTTCAATTAACTACATTTGCGATCGATGCTGATTGGACACCGATTGGGTGGCACGGTGGCCCAGTGGTTACAGGCCGTCCCAGGTCCTTTCTGTGTGGAGTTTACATGTTCTTCCCGCGTCTGCGTGGGTTTCCTCCGGGCACTCCGGTTTCCTCCCACCATCAAAAAGACATGCATGTTAGGGTTTATACTCCTGTATTGTGCCCCTGACCAAGGCAATAGGAAGAAATATCGAGTTGGTCCCCGGGTGGTGTACAGTGGCTGCCCACTGCTCCGAGCTACACAGCTAGGATGGGTTAAATGCAGAGAGTGAATTTGATTTGTATGTACGTACGAATGACAAATAAAGTGTATTCTCTATTCCATTCTATCCACATAAAAATCAGAGAAATTTCCCTTTAAGTGATGAACATGCCACGGACGATGGCAATGCCACTCGGTTAAAGGGTGAAATCAATTGCTGAACGTTGCCCCGTTCACTGTGAGCACAGAATTACAGACCTTATATTCATGTCCAGAATCACCTCCCTCTTATCCACTTCATGGGTGTACACTTTCATTCCAGTGATTCTGAGAGGCTGAAATTAGGATTACAACTCAGGGATTAGAACTACCACTGCAGTTGTGCTTTGCATTGGATGTTAGTATTGCAGATCAAGATTAACCCCTCTCTAACCACTTCTAAGACTAAACCTTGGATCAAACCCTGCATTTACATTACTTTACAGCATCTTCCACAGTCTATTTCAAATTCATCAAATGTATTTAGCAAAATTATTTAGCCATCTATTTAGCAAATTCCTCTCTCTCTACATTGGATAATGAATTTGTCAGTTGTTTTTACTTGTTTTCAAAAGAAAAAAAAACATTAAAGGTAGTGAAGTGCCCACTGTTAATTACAGAAAATATAACCGGAAAGAAAAACGGCCAGACATTGCTAGATGTAATTACTGTTCACTTTAATGTTAGAATGGGTAAAATCAGTGATGCATAGTAGGTGGTTTGGCAGTGTTGTGAATCATTTATAAAACAAATAAACAAGCACACCAACAGATGTTAGTAAACACAACACATTCAAAGACAATGAAAGTAATGCTAACAATAAAAAAAAAGAAGTAAAAAATGCTCACTCACTTCGTGACCAAAGTGGACCTTGGTAAAGGTGAAGGTTTTGAGGGCGGCGCTTGAGAGCCTGATGGACGGCTGGATCTTTTCTTTGAGGAGCTTCTCCATAAACATTCCAAAGAAAGGCCAGGCCTGCGCCAACACCTGACCACAACGAACAAAGTGTCATATAAAGCATATACTATGTATGTGTTAAATGTGTCATGCGTGCTACCAAGGAACAGTGTTTTACCTTTGTTTTTACTAGCACGACAGACAATCAGCCTACTGATTGAGCACAATAAGGAGTGATAACAATTTTGGAAAATAGATATTTCTAAACGGAGTCAGCATCTCGCACTCTGTTAAATGTGCTCTTGAAATAAAGAAAAGAACAAGAGTGCTGAATTCTGCATCGTTCTCTGAACTATAACAGCAAAAGAGGAGGTGGGTCAGCCTGATCCTTTTCACAGTACCTTGTTAAGCCAGTCTACTTTCTCAACATCAGGGAAGTTGACCTTGGGGAAAACAAAAAATTGAGAGTAAAATTACATAATTGTTTTTTTGTTTTTTTGGTTACAGCTTATCAAAGACTTTGACTTCTCTACTATTCAGCCCAAATGAAAATGAATTGACTAACATGCACCATGTTGATGATGAGGGTCATGATTATGTTGATGTTGCTGTTCTTCTTACTAGAACATTGACATCAAATTTATATTGATGATGATCAATCCCTTTACAAGAATTAAAGATTTAAAGATTAACGGGAACTTTTATCTAAAGTTCAAAAAGTAATTTAATATAATTTCATTAAATACATTTGGCCAAATTAATCAAATCACAAAACACAAAGGCAATAAAATCATTAATCAATTACAGGGAATTAAGATGAAACTTCACAGTTAAAAAAAAAGGCATTAAATTACAAATTTCCCCCAATCCAAAAATTCGACCACCATTCTTTGGGAATACAATTTTTTTGGATCATCACAAATTAAATAAGCACATACATATATGTGCTTATTTAATTTGATTTATCATTACTGTATAATTTATCATTACTGTATGCAATAATGATATTCATGTTGGTCTTATCAGGGTTTATTTTCAGATTTAAGGCTGTGGATTGTTACGGAAGATATGGTATCATCTACCAGTGCACTGTATGTGATGTACCTGTCCCACACTCCAATTACAGGTTGGTGGCTACCCTGAATCTAGCATTAGATGTTGAAGAGAGGGAGTGAATGAGAGCATAAAATTGGATACATCAGAAAATGAAACATGGGATGGTTCTCTCTAAAACTGATGAACAGGCACTTATACAGTAACTGTGTCCGTGTATACATTAGATGCTGAAAGAAGCTTTTATTGTCTGAGAAGATGCAGCAAAGAAGAGCTGCTTTTTGAGTTACTGAAAGCTTATTTGTGGAAAAACGTGCATGTGGAATCAATACTAAAAAAGAGAACCCCCCCCACACACACACACCCATCCATTCACATATGCACGCACGCACACAAAAGTCCCACCAGTGGTGTGTTTTTGTTTTTTATTTGTGTTGAAGGGGAATGACTATGTCCCTACTAAATCAAGAAGTTGATTTGCAAAGATGTTTGTCTACGATAATTTGCATGACATTCCCTTTCAAACAAAACAGATCGAGAGAGAGAGAGAGAGAGAGAGAGAGAGAGAGAGAGAGAGAGAGAGAGAGAGAGAGAGAGAGAACTCAGCTGTACTATGAGTGAATCAGCATTTCCATATCTTCCAGACATGTTGCCTTCTGCGGACATCAGAAGAATCCCTTACAATCTCACCCGTCTTGTTATCATGAGTCATCAAATGAGTGGGTGTGGCGCATCCAAGAGTGGATGTATGAAAAGACAAGTGGAGTTGGCTAACCAACCAAAGACTCAGACATGTTAGCCCAACTATACCACAAAATGGCCAATGTGTTTTGGTAGTCAAGACAACAGTGAATCCGGAAAATACCTGTTCAGGTATGTTTCAGACATTTTTTTATAGACGATATAATGGAAGGTTCCTGGTGTGTCTTTCAAAGCTCCTGACAGGGCTGTAGTGGGCCTACTAAAAGCGGAGGGGGTCTCCCCCCCCAAAAAAAATCGACTGTTTTGTTCTGATCACAGGAACGCAAGCCAACTTTTGACCTTGTCTGACTACGAGTATACTAACTTAATAGTATACAAAAACTCACTACTTAGTGGAGGGATCACGAAATAACAGATATTTCATTCTTGAAAACATCACATGGTAGCGGCTATGATCTTATTTTGTTCCTAAGGTAACACCCCACCCCCCTTGGCGACACCTGTGCCTGAAAATCTGCCTGTCACCTATAGGAGGGTCGATGGTTCGAATCCCTCAAGTGAACACTTTCATTCACTGTTGTAAAGCCCCTTGTGGCAAATTTGTAATTGGTGATATTGGGCTATACAAATAAAATGGACTTGACTTGACTGTCTGAGTGTATATAAACAAGGCGGGTGTACACGAGCAAGGTGTCTAACATCAAACACAACAGGACATGGTAATATTGTGATTACACGGGTAAACGTCTCTCTGGTCATTTGTGGAAGAAGTGGGAAACTGAAAGAGCATACTTGGGAAAGAATCCCTGATTTGTTTATCTTAAGTTCAAACCTTCCGTTTGGGTCTAACATACCGGATTACCCTCAGAATGGGGAAGACCCCCGGTACATACGTACCCACGTTGCCATATTCAGCGTTTTATTCAACTCCTCTTTGATCACGTGCGTTTCTGTGTCCACAAACTGTAAGGAGGTTCCGATGCGGTCGTCTTTCCACCGGCGATTTTTCTTCCACCAAGTGATCATCACCATGCACAGTAGAACCCAGCTGACGCTGAGACCGAGATACCCCGTCAGATACACGGGGTAGAAGACCACCAGTGTTTTACCCACGTATATGAGGAAGTCCATGAGGATGTGATTGACAGCGGCGGGACTCAACTCCTGAGCGCTGCCGTCACCAGCGGCGCTGCCGGCGGGCGCCGCACCGTTCCGGTACATCTGGTCGGCGGGTCGCTGCCCGGGTCTCTCCGGCGAGGATGCGTCGCGCCGCCGCATTATTCCTCTTCACCGAGCCGTCCAACTCGCTCCGCCGTTAGTCCGAACTTTGCTGTGTTTCGTTTCGGTCTATCTCATATAACGATGGTCTCTTCTTTTCATGGCCAAACGAATATGTGATTTCGAAAAGGGTGCAGCGTTTTATCTTTCCCGCACACTGTGAGTCTGTGTGCTAAATCCTCCCGTCGTCCTGAAACTTCCGTGTTGGAAACTTACGCAGCAGGTAGGTGGACCCTCCCAAAACTACACCTGATTCCAAGCGATGGTGGTGGGTGGACGGGGTGAGAGGAGCGCCGTGCGGCTGCTCCAATGAGAAATCCATCCTAAAACGGAATTTGGTTTTATGTTTTATGTTGGACTCTGTTCCGAATTTCTGTTCGTGATATTGAACAAAGCAACGTTGTAAACAGGGACGAGCCTTTTTCTTAATTCAGTGCCAGAACAATCAAATGATATACACCACAACATTCAAATACAAAGGAAAAGGAAAATCCTGGGGTTATCCAGCAAAATATTAACACATATTGATGAAAATATCATGTGTTTTCCTATAGCTCTCATTGTTATTTTGACCAACGATAGTGCCATTTTCCATCAGTTCTCAATAAAAAACTGCAAAATTATACCAAGTCAGTACATTTTTTCCCATTTATATGGAATTCCCAAGTATTATTTGTACATCTACAAGGAAACTCAAGTCTTTTCTCCTTTACGGCAAGAAAAATATCTATTCCTTTTAGTTGTATGTTTTTTTCCACTATTTTACTTAAACATTGTTAGAAGACTAGACTAATACTTTATGTCTATCTCTGCGCAGATGAAGTAGATTATTAAACCGTTATAAAGAATCGTACTGACTACCGAACTTCTGCTGGAGGGAAAAATGTAGCCTCCGTTTATTCGGTAGTTTGGGGAGATGAAGAAAAAATGAACGGCGTCTGTGACGTAATCAATCCGCGCATGCAAGCGCAACACCGCCCACTTGTGGACAAACAAAGTCGTAAACAAAATAATAGTACACAGTAACACATAGTCATACAAATACGCTGGTGTCATATCTCAACACTCCCACTTATGAATCATGAGCTTACTGTATACCTTTTCTTATTCATAGAACAAAAATAAAAATAAAAATAAAACTTGGTATAACCCATACCACTCACATTTCACACACCAAACATTGCCTTAATAAATGTCTTCAGTTTTACCTTGGATGCGGGCTTCGTCATTACATCCGCAACCATTTCGTCTGTAGGGCAATACACCAATGACATCCTTTCCTCTCTTATGGTAGACCTTATAAAGTGGTATTTGATATCCACATGTTTGCAGCGTTGCCTACACACCGGGTTCTTCGCTAAAGCTATTGTCCCCTGGTTGTCCTCATAAACCACTGTTCTCTTGTATTCATATGAATCAATACCTCCCAGTAACTGTTCAACATAAATACATTCCTGGATGGCTAAAGCCAGAGCCATATACTCCGCCTCGCACGTAGAAAGTGCCACAGTAGCTTGTTTCTTGGCTTTCCAAGAGATAAGTGCACTTCCCCTGCTCATGCTCACACAGTAACCTGATGTGCTGCGTCTATCCGCAGTATCTGAAGCCCAGTCGGCATCACTATATGCCTGTAAGCCAAGCTTCTCGTCGCTCTTCCTGTAACAGAGCTGTTTGTCTGTGGTGCCCTTAAGGTAACGAAACACATGTTTTACTGTCACCCATTGCTCTTCAGTAGGCTCTGCAAAATGCTGAGATAGCTTGCTCACAACAAAACATAAATCTGGACGTGTACATGTAGCTAAGTATATTAGACTCCCGACCACCTCTCTGTACTTTTTCACATCTAACATTTTTGGTGCATCTTCTGAGTAGTCTAATTTCTGCTCACATGGGGTTTCTTACCCTGCACTCCTGCATATCAAAACGCCCCAATATTTTCTCACAGTACCTTTGTTGTGAAACTGTTACACAGTTGGCGGACTGAGTGAAGTCCATCCCAAGAAAGCACTTTAACCTGCCCAGATCTTTCATCCTGAATTTTGTGGACAGCATCTTTTTCACTTTACTCAGCATCTCTGTGCTGCTTGATGCTATGATAAGATCATCTACCCAGGTTATAATGATCGTTTTCCCTTCCTTTGACTCCTTGGAGTACACACAATGGTCTGATTGGTTTTGTGTAAAACCATCACCTGTCAAACACTCGTGTAACAGTAAATTCCAATTGCGGCCAGACTGCTTGAGGCCGTAGATTGACTTCTCTAGTTTACACACTAGTTTTTCTCCCTTCCCAATATAACCCTCAGGTTGTTCCATGTATATGTCATAGTCTATGGGGGCATGAAGATAGGCTGTCTTTACAGCCATCTGGTGTAAAATCAAGTCATACTGAGCCGCCTTCTGTAGAAGCACTCGAACACTTGTTAGGTTGGCTGTTGGCGAAAATGTCTCCCCATAATCCACCCCAGCTCTCTGGCTATATCCCTTTGCTACAAATCTAGCCTTGTACTTGTCGTGTCCATCTATATCTGTCTTTATAGAATACACCCACCTTCCTCCCACTGTTTTCTTGCCCTCTGGCAATTTCGTAAGGGTGAATGTTTTGTTGTCTCTTAGAGACTCCATTTCCTCGTCCATTGCCCTGGACCACTTTTCTGATTCTGGCGATTCCATGGCCTCTTTAAAGGTCAGAGGGACACCGCACACTGCCCTGTATGCATAATCTATAGTAGTGAGTGAACTGTCATCACTGTTGCCCTGACTAGAGTCAATCAGGTATCTCGGAGGGTTGCGTTCCCTTTGGGGGTACCTCCCACTGGCTGAGGCTTGTGATGTCACCCTTGGGTGCTCCTCATCATCATCCTCGGGTGCTGACGGTGTACCGTCAGTCTGTACATTTTTCTGTACTCTGTTTTGGGTAAACTTCCCTTCTACGCATACTGCACACTCTTTGTCAGGTTTACACACTTTACCCTTTATATGCATACCATCAGTGATATCCTGTAGCTTTATGATATCGTCATAGTTGCAGTGGCCCATTATCTCATGCCAAGTTTCTATATCATGGCTCACATGGCACTTTTCAACAACACATTCAGTTTGCAAATAGTACATTTTCCCCTGTACAAAAATGTCAAACCTGGTACCATCCGGTGACATCAGGGCACCTCTGCCCTCTTCGAAGAACACACTGGCTCCGTGTGCTGTCGCAGACTTCACAGAGAAGAGCTCTTGGGGGTACGATGGAATATATAGTGCGTTCCGCAGTGTCACTCTACACCGTCGCCCCTCACTGTCGAGCAGACATACCGTAGCATCTCCCCTGCGCTGCACCACACCAAAGGTGCGCTTACCGTCTGCCAGCTCCATGCAGTGTTTCTCTGGCTCGAACGAGCTGTCAAAGCTCTTGAACTTCTTCTTATCATTGACTATGTGGGAAGAAGCCCTACAGTCCACAATCATTCCTGGTTTGAACTGTTGCCGTCGTCCTGGTCCTGCTGAGCTGGTCTCTCCAGCCTGCACTCTGAAGATGTAGTTCTCTTCTTCCGCAGTATTCCCCGGTCCCTGACCTCGACCTGCTCCGTGACCACCGCCGCCGCCGCCACCTTGCTCGCGTGCACATCTGGCTCCATCAGCGCGGTCCTTCTTCTTGCACACTTTGTCCGTGTGGCCCTTGATCCGGCAGAAGCTGCACCACACGCTGCGTGAACAGTCCGATTTCCGATGGCCTTTGTCACCGCATCGCCAGCACACCGTTTGATCATCTTCTCCCTCACAGCGTTTCACTGGCTTTTTCTTAGGCGCTGCGTGGGCCTTCATCACCCTCTCGGACGTCTCGTCCGATGCTGTAGCATTAGCTACATCTTCTGCCGCCTCAAAGTTTCTCAATTTGGCCTTAAATTGTCCCAATGTCAACTCACTGTCGCCATGTGTCACCATTAGAGTGAATGGCTTATATCTCTCAGGTAACCCCCTCATCACCATGGCCATCATTAGTCCCTCACTCGGTGCTTCTCCCGCCCCTTTGAGAGCCGTAATGATTTGTTCAGCTCGGATAATGTATTCGGTTATCGTCTCATTATCAGCTTTCTTTAGCCCAGTCAATGTTACATACAGAGTGACAATCCGGGGTCTGCCCTTACCAATGTAATGTTCCCGCAACACCCGTAGACTCTCTCTACCGTTGTTCTTCGTTTCTCTGAAGATCACTCCCAAGCTTGTGTTGTCCAATAAAGGCGCCAATGCGCAGTAGGCGTCCGCGTTCCGCTCCTCATCTAGGGCCTGCTTTTCCGCTGTCAAAGGTCCCGCGGGCTCGGTAAGAATGGTGGTTTTCAGCCCCACACCATGCATGCAACAGAGCATTCGCTCTTCCCACAGTTCATACTTATCGGCCTGTCCGTTGAATGTGGGCCACCTGCTCTTCTTTCGCTCCATCTCCCTAGGTAGCGTTAGCTTAGCTTAGCGTTCCGTTAGCTTCCCGATAGCTTCTCTCGATGCTAACTAGCTTCACACTTGCTAACTTGCTACTCCGTGCTAACCTGCGCGCATCCCGCCATCCGAGGTTATCACACTTCGTGTACTTCTTTTATCAAACTACTAAATAATCCAACGTTATCTGGGCCCATAACCTGTTAGAAGACTAGACGAATACTTTATGTCTATCTCTGCGCAGATGAAGTAGATTATTAAACCGTTATAAAGAATCGTACTGACTACCGAACTTCTGCTGGAGGGAAAAATGTAGCCTCCGTTTATTCGGTAGTTTGGGGAGATGAAGAAAAAATGAACGGCGTCTGTGACGTAATCAATCCGCGCATGCAAGCGCAACACCGCCCACTTGTGGACAAACAAAGTCGTAAACAAAATAATAGTACACAGTAACACATAGTCATACAAATACGCTGGTGTCATATCTCAACAAACATATTCATATCAATCGAATGCATTTTGCTACGCATGCAGTGAAAAACAGATATGACTATGCTCTTTTCAAGTCAAGAAGATGAGCTGACGCTACTGGTGACGTCAGTAAATAAAAATTCAGTGAATGAGAAGCCAAAATCTGTTTGGTTACAAATTGTACATGATGTCAGATGGACAATGGCAGCGATTTCCATTATTTAACATATTCACATCATTATTTTTATTGGTTAGACCAGAACCATTTTATTCTTACCACTACAAGTATAAGGTTTACTACTACTACTACTTTCGACTGCTCCCATTGGGGGTCGCCACAGAGGATCATCCATGTCCATCTTTTACTGTCCTCTGCATCTTCCTCTGTCACACCAACTACCTGCATGTCCTCTCTCACCACATCCATAAACCTCCTCTTTGGCCTTCCTCTTTTCCTCTTCCTTGGCAGCTCTATATTCAGCATCCATCTCCCAATATACCCAGCATCGCTCCTCCGCACACATCATAGCCATCTCAATCTTACTTCTCTTGCTTTGTCTCCAAACAGTCCAACCTGAGCCGTCCCTCTAATATACTCATTCCTAATCCTGTCCATCTTCGTCACTCCCAATGGAAATCTTAGCATCTTCAATTTGGCCACCTCCAGCTCTGCCTCCTGTCTTTTTGTCAGTGTCACTGTCTCCAAGCCATATAACATAGCTGGTCTCACAGCCATCTTGTAAACCTCCCCTTTAACTCTTGTTGGTACCCTTCTGTCACAAATCCCCCTTGACACTCTTCTCCACTCACTCCACTCTGCCTGCACTCTCTTCTTCGCCTCTCTTCTGCACTCCCTGTTAATTTGAACAGTTGACCCCAAGTATTTAAACTTGTCCACCTTCATCACCTCTACTCCTTGCATCCTCACCATTCTTCTATCCTCCCTCTCGTTAATGCATTTGTATTCTGTCTTGCTCCTACTGACTCTCATTCCTTTTCTCTCCAGTGCATACCTCCCCCTCTCCAGGCTCTCCTACTCTTGCTACAGAGTAGGGCGCAGGTCAACCTGTCCATAAACATTGCAAACAAGAAGGGTCCAGAGCTGATCCTTGATGTAATCTCATCTCCACCTTTAACCCATTTGCCATTCCTACCACACACCTCACCACTGTCACACTGCCCTCATACATGTCCTGCACCACTCCTACATACTTCTCGGCCACTCCAGACTTCCTCATACAATACCACACCTCCTCTCTCGGCACCCTGTCATATGCTTTCTCTAAATCCCCAAAGACACAATAAAACTCCTTCTGGCCTTCTCTATACTTCTCCATCAACATTCTCAAAGCAAACATCACATCTGTAGTGCTCTTTCATGGCATGAAACCATACTGCTGCTCGCTGATCATCACCTCTCCTCTTAAACTAGCTGCTATTACTCTTTCCCGTGTATTCATGCTGTGGCTGACCAACTTTATACCTCTTTGTACAAGTATAAGGTTTAAATGACAAAGTAAAGATATTTTTATTCGAATCTGACTAAAATCATATATTCATTAAACCTTTTATGCAGTAAACTTTACATGGATAGCCTAAATCAGAATGGTCAGATGGGAAACCAATTTAATGACATCAAGGAAAAAGAAAAAAGGCGAAGGAAACCCTTAATTTGTGTGAAAATATGCTTATATGTGTTTTCTAGTCATATGTTCATGTCCATATGCATGGTTTATGTAACTCATCATTTGTTTTACCTTTATTTTTAACCTTGATTCTTTTGTGATGAAGAGCAGAAATAAGAACTCAATTTTGCTTTACATTACTACACAGTATATTTGATTGTAGTGTTGTTGCAGAAAAGAATAAAGAATTTGAAAAAAATTAATAAAATCTACTTGGACAGGGCATGCACTCATAAGTATTTCACAGAACCATGAACACGTTTGAGTTCATACCTGAAACTTTTGAGTATTAATTCAAATTTGTATAAAGACACAAAAGATTTAGCTCAGAGTCTTTTGGATATATATTCGGTTAAATAGTCATAATCGTTAATTTTAGCATCAATATCCACCATCAGTGGGGTCATTATAACCATTGTTGAGTTGCATTTCCAGTTTAATAAACATTTTGTGATTGTGTCATCTGTCAAACCACAGCTGTATGTCAAAGAAAAGTCAAAGAAAATTCTCTTCAAGCAGGCCAAATACAAACTGAATAAGAAAATCAAAACTGCTAAACGGGACTTCCACTGCAAAGCTGGAAAACCGGTCTTCAGCCAGCAACCCATCAGCAGTGTGGAAGGGCCTGCAGGACATCGCTAACTACAAAATAAAGAGAACCCCCAGCCCCACAGACAACCCCCATCTTGAAGAGGACCTGAACAGGTTTTACTGTAGGCTTGAAAGCCCACAGCTTAACCTGGATCATGTCACAACCCCCCGGAATCCACACCTACCAGCAGACCAACCAAGCTGATCCTGGCCTGCATACCCTACCCCCACCTCCCATCCCCTCACTCAACAAACAACCAACCCAAGTCTCTCCCAGTCCTCCCCCTCCCCCACTGCTCCCACACTGATGATCAAGAAACAAGATGTTAGGAAGCGCCTTGAACAACAGAAAGTGAGGAAAGCCCCCAGCCCAGGCAGGGTCTCCCCCACTTGTTTGAAGCACTGTGTTAATCAGCTAACACCTATACTCAGAGAGGCTTTCAGCCAGTGCTGGACTTCCGCACTGTCCCTGCATGTTTCAAGATGTCCACCATCATCCCTGTCTCAAAAAAAACCCCAAGATGACAGGCCTAAATGACTACAGGCCTGTCGCCTTGACCTCTGTGGTCATGAACACCTTTGACAGACTGGTACAAATGCATTTAAAAGCCACTACAGACAAACTACTGGATCCCCTGCAGTTTGCCTATGGAACAAACAGCTCAGTAGACGATGCCATCAACATGTGCCTGCCCTTCCTGCTGCACCATCTTGACTCTCCGGGGACATATGCCAGGGTCCTGTCTGTGGATTTTAGCTCCGCCCTCAACACAATCGTCCCAGAGCTTCTCCACTCCAAGCTGAACCCATCTGTAGATGGATTACCAGCTTCGTCACAGACAGACCACAGAAGGTCAGGCTGGGAAAATTCACCAGCGGCTCCCTGATGTTCAGCACCGGAATGCCACAGGGGTGGGTGCTTTCCCCTCTACTCCACTCTTTCTACACAAATGACTGCACCTCCAGTGATCCCTCTGTAAAGCTCCTGAAGTCCATGGATGACACAACAGTTATTGGCCTAATCCCCCTCAACGATGAGCCAGCGTACAGGCAGGGGATTGAACAGTTGACTTCATGTTGCAGTCAAAACAACCTGGAGCTAAATACCCTAAAGACTGTAGAAAAGATAGTGGACTTCAGGATAACCCCCCCTCGTGATCATCATCTAAGGCTCACCAGTCTCCATGACGGACTCCTTAAAGTTCCTGAGAACCACAATCTTCCGAGAACTGAAATGAGAGGAACACATTAACACCGTTACAAAAAAAGGCACAGAAGAGGATGTTTTTCCTCAGGCAACTGAGGAAATTAAACCTGCCATTGATGATGACGATGCAGTTTTGTACCACCATCATCGAGTCCGTCCTATCCTCCTCTCAATAACTGTCCAATATGGGTCGGCCAACACCCAGGATAAGGCCAGACTGCAATGGGTCATCAGAGCAGCAGAGAGGATCACTGGCTGTGACCTGTCCACCCTTCAGAACATCTACACTTCCAGGTCAAGAAGGGTGGAAAAGATCATCAGCAATTCTTCCCACCCAGCTCATCACATCTCCCAGTTGCTCCCCTCTAAGAGGAGGTTCCAGACCGTAAAGACTCAAACCACCCACCACAAGAACAGTTACTTCCATGCAATAAAGCTCCTAAATATCAAATCACCACTATGCTTCTTACATAGTGCAATATGCAACAGTGCAATTACTACAGTGAATTACTTACTGTACAATAATCTGTATTTGTTTCTGATCTCATCTTTCATCTATTGTCTTTATTTGTTTTGTTTTGGGGGGGCTGTTTATTTATTATTTTATATATGTATACTGTTTCTCTTTTATATCTGCTGTTTTTATTGTGTTTTATTATTTGTATTATGTCTTTAATAAGTACATAAGCAATTGCTAAGCTAAATCCCTTGTGTTTGTGTAAATATACCCGGCCAAGAGAAGGAATCTGATTCTGGTTCTCTGTTAAAGGATTGGATAGAATTTAGCACATGGTTACTTTATATACACTACCGTTCAAAAGTTTGGGGTCACCCAAACAATTTTGTGTTTTCCATGAAAAGTCACACTTATTCACCACCATATGTTGTGAAATGAATAGAAAATAGAGTCAAGACATTGACAAGGTTAGAAATAATGATTTGTATTTGAAATAAGATTTTTTTTACATCAAACTTTGCTTTCGTCAAAGAATCCTCCATTTGCAGCAATTACAGCATTGCAGACCTTTGGCATTCTAGCTGTTAATTTGTTGAGGTAATCTGGAGAAATTGCACCCCACGCTTCCAGAAGCAGCTCCCACAAGTTGGATTGGTTGGATGGGCACTTCTTGCGTACCATACGGTCAAGCTGCTCCCACAACAGCTCAATGGGGTTCAGATCTGGTGACTGCGCTGGCCACTCCATTACCGATAGAATACCAGCTGCCTGCTTCTGCTCTAAATAGTTCTTGCACAATTTGGAGGTGTGTTTAGGGTCATTGTCCTGTTGTAGGATGAAATTGGCTCCAATCAAGCGCTGTCCACTGGGTATGGCATGGCGTTGCAAAATGGAGTGATAGCCTTCCTTATTCAGAATCCCTTTTACCCTGTACAAATCTCCCACCTTACCAGCACCAAAGCAACCCCAGACCATCACATTACCTCCACCATGCTTAACAGATGGCGTCAGGCATTCTTCCAGCATCTTTTCATTTGTTCTGCGTCTCACAAACGTTCTTCTTTGTGATCCAAACACCTCAAACTTGGATTCATCCGTCCACAACACTTTTTTCCAGTCTTCCTCTGTCCAATGTCTGTGTTCTTCTGCCCATCTTAATCTTTTTCTTTTATTGGTCAGTCTCAGATATGGCTTTTTCTTTGCCACTCTGCCCTGAAGCCCAGAATCCCGCAGCCGCCTCTTCACTGTAGATGTTGACACTGGTGTTTTGCGGGTACTATTTAATGAAGATGCCAGTTGGGGACCTGTGAGGCGTCTGTTTCTCAAACTAGAGACTCTAATGTACTTATCTTCTTGCTCAGTTGTGCAACGCGGCCTCCCACTTCTTTTTCTACTCTGGTTAGAGCCTGTTTGTGCTGTCCTCTGAAGGGAGTAGTACACACCGGTGTAGGAAATCTTCAATTTCTTAGCAATTTCTCGCATGGAATAGCCTTCATTTCTAAGAACAAGAATAGACTGTCGAGTTTCAGATGAAAGTTCTCTTTTTCTGGCCATTTTGAGCGTTTAATTGACCCCACAAATGTGATGCTCCAGAAACTCAATCTGCTCAAAGGAAGGTCAGTTTTGTAGCTTCTGTAACGAGCTAAACTGTTTTCAGATGTGTGAACATGATTGCACAAGGGTTTTCTAATCATCAATTAGCCTTCTGAGCCAATGAGCAAACACATTGTACCATTAGAACACTGGAGTGATAGTTGCTTGAAATGGGCCTCTATACACCTATGTAGATATTGCACCAAAAACCAGACATTTGCAGCTAGAATAGTCATTTACCACATTAGCAATGTATAGAGTGTATTTCTTTAAAGTTAAGACTAGTTTAAAGTTATCTTCATTGAAAAGTACAGTGCTTTTCCTTCAAAAATATGGACATTTCAATGTGACCCCAAACTTTTGAACGGTAGTGTAAGTTTTTACAAATACTTGCAGTAAAGTATAATTTCAGTGAATTATACTGTATCGCATTACATTATTTACCCTACATTTCGATTTTTAGATTATAGGCCTATGTTTTATCCTAGGCCTATATGTGACCCCATCTCTTCGTAACCTTACTCTGATATTGGTCCCATCTTAGAGTAGGGTTACGAAGAAATGGTGTTGCAGTTTTATCCCAGATATATTCCAATCATTACTTCTATTGTCTTCTGTTTTGTAAATTACACGTTGCTGCTGTTTGCATACAGTAAGTGTTGTAATTGTCATGTATCTACACTTCCGCTTCCGGTGTAGGAAGATAGCGGCGCGAATTCACATTTGCAGCAGCCTCACCCAGTACTGTTTTTTTTCCTTTTTTTTTAAACAATTTTATTTATGCATTGCAAAATTAAACGTCAATCAATCAACACCAATATATACAGACATATATGCCAGGGGTTATGAGGTAAATAAAATATAACATGAAAGAAAATTTAATTAATAAAAAGAACATAAAATAAAGAGTGTCAGCAGTTCAGACAAGTATATAGTTTACACACGTCAAGAGTTTTTAAGGCTTTGGGTTTGTAGAGTGCTGAATAGTTTGTATGTGTTGTTGCACTTGATTTATAAAAAATTTGAATAAAGGTTTTCTATTAGAAAATTTACTTTTGTGAATGTGAAATTTTGCTAAAATAATGAAGACATTTATAAAATAATATTGTTTTTGTTCTGGATTGCATACATCATAGAAACCAAGTAGAGTAATGAAAATTGGACAGAAACGTTACAACGAATATATTGAGCAGAATCTTTCCAAAAAGTCACAGTATAAGGACAGTTCCAAAACAAGTGTATGGCCGTTTCACTAACAAGTCCACAGAAAGTGCAATTAACATCAATGTCATTTTTCACTTTTTGCAAATAATGTCTTGTTGGATAGCATCGATGGAGAAGTTTGAAACAGACATCTCGAGGTTTGTTTGTGATCAAGTAACTTGAAGACAAGGGCCAAACTGTTTCCCAGCCGATATTCGGAACAAACCTTCTCCAGTAATGAATAACATATGGAACAGTGACAATGTCGTTCTGAAAGAGGGATCTGATCCTTCTGTTCCGGGTTGAAGGGCTGGATAAAAAAAAAATTCCCTACAATAGTGTCATTCATGGTGTCATTTAAAGTTAACTGATAAGGGGAAAGAAGTGGTTCAGTGTTACCCTTAAACAGCATTATCACACCTTTAGGAATGGCATCCATTACAATCGCAAATTCTTTTGGGGTGACAGGTATATTGTAAACATTCAGAATAACTCGTTAGAAGACCTTTTGAATTATATAACTGTTTTACTTGCCTACCGAAAAAGGATCGCCAGTTTGAATCCCCGTGTTACCCCCGGCTTGGACGGGCGTCTCTACAGACACAGTTGGCCGTGGCTGCAGGTGGGAAGCCGGACGTGGGTATGTGTCCTAGTCGCTGCACTAGCGCCTCCTCTGGTCAGTCGGGGTGCCTGTGCGGGGGGGGGGCTGGGGGAATAGCGTGATCCTCCCACGCGCTACATCCCCAGGCGAAACTCCTCACTGTCAGGGGAAAAGAAGCGGCTGGCGACTCCACATGTATCGGAGGAAGCATGTGGTAGTCTGCAGCCCTCCCCGGATCGGCAGAAGGGGTGAAGCAGCGACCGGGGCAGCTCAGAAGAGTGGGGTAATTGGCCAGGTGCAATTGGGGAGGGGGAAAAAAGGGGGGGCTGTTTTACAAATAAGATATTGTTGTTAAACACATTTTGGAAAAAATATAGATTTGTTTCTGAATCGTATGTCACGATTATTCCAAATGAAATGTTTATGCGGAGAGAAACAGGGCTTGTAAATAAGAGACCAAGCCAACAGCGTTTGCTTGTGGAAATTAGCTAATCTCAAAGGTAATTTTTCAATATTATAGTTGGACATAAGCCAAAAAAAGGAAGACCACCTAATTTAGAAAACATGTGATTTGGGATAAAGTTCCAAATGGATCTGGATTACAGAGGAATGTTTTGATCCAGTTTATTTTAAAGGTGTAGTTCAGGGTTGTAAAGTCTAAAAAGTTAAGGCCACCAGAGTCTATAGTATTCATCATCACAGACTTTTTGTTATAATGGGTTTTGTTTTTCCTGTGGGAAGGAAGATGGCGGCGCGAACTTACGTTTGCGGTGGCCTCACCCAGTACCGTCCATGCGTTGTCTTTGTCCACGTCTAAGTTTGTGTCTTCGTTTGATGGCTGGGAGCAGCGGCGGCGACAGGGTATGGCTTGTGTTAGCCCCACCTCAGCCCCACCATGGAACAACCGAGAAAATCACCAAGCAGAATTAGCCAACCCAGCGCCTCCACATTAGCCTGGCATCGCCAGACCAATTCGCAAATGCGAAGGGAAACTCATTTTCGACCTCCAAGCGGTGTTATCAACGGGCGTAGACCAAATGCCGCTATTAAAGTGATGACATCCTTTTCGTAAACAGAACGGACACACATTCGGATATATTTGCTTGCTAGCTAGCGCCATTGACATTTATTGTAAGTTATAATCACTCATACGAACAATTACGCTGCCAAATATGAAACTCTCAGACACACTGTTTCCTGTTGGTGTTCGGCACTAAGGACAGGCCGGTGTGACACATTGTTTGTGTTTATACACTACGTGTTATGTTCTTGTTTTAAATGCTGCCGCTGCCGTGCAGCATGCAGTGGACGGGTGCGCCTGACAACATGAATGAGTTGAAATAGCATTAATAGTATTGTCTAAACTCAGTAGTAGTAGTCACCGTCCACGTCTGTGTCTTGTACTTTATAGTACTTATATTAGTAATGAATGGACTGGAGACCAAGGCATAACGTTGACCTTTTACTAGGCATATCTTCAAGGCTCAACACTCGCGCATGCGCACTCATTACAGATCAAAACCTGCTCACTACATCTCCCCCATTTAAACTGATACTTTCAGGATCTTTACAGAAAAATTAAATCATATGTTCATAAAGCCTAATGCTGATTTTACCAATAAGGCAGGGGAACAGCTGGCACCTTAAACATCTCTGTAAACGTGAGCAGATGTAAACTGGTTAAATTAACTTCACATTTCACATCTCATATCTAGACACACATTTCACATCTCATATCTAGACACACATTTCACATTTCGTTTTCCTTTTTTTTTGACCTATGAACATATCAAGACAAGTACATAACCTAACTGAGAGGTAGGGTAGACTACCTGATCCTCTCTGTTGTGGTATGGAGGTTATTCTGCTCCGTGTATACTCACAACATTAAACTACAAATTCAGTCTTTTAACAGGCTTGACTGCCCTGCCAACTCTGGTGTGTAGTCCAGAGTCCGGCTGGCTTCCAGACGGTGAAGGCACTACTCTCAAATGAGAACGGTTTCTTCGGAGACTGCCTGTTGAGGTTTGGATCACGTATGAACGTGGTGTCCCTGCTGATCCAGAGACGACTCCTGTGTGTGGAACATTCCGTATCCAAACTCTCTGACCTGGTTGGAGTGGTGGTGTCTCCCGTGCTCTATGTCGTCTGTTGTATCCTTCAGCCTGTTGCCTTTTAAGCTCCTGGTCTTTCAACTCAAAAGCTCTCAAGTCTGGCCATGCTGGTTTGAGAGTGCATGGACACACCGGAAGGGGTGTTTGGATGTTGAACCCCATCAGGAGCTGTGCCAGTGATACTCCATGGGCAAGAGGCGTTGCTCTGTACGCCATAAGTGCTTTGTGAGGGTCCTCACTCTTCTGCAACAAGGATTTCACAGTCTTTACTGCACGTTCAGCTTCCCCATTGCTTTGCGGGTAACGGAGGCTACTGGTAACATGTTGAAAGTTGTAATCTTTAGCAAAATCTGCGAACTCTGCAGCAGCAAACTGCGGTCCGTTGTCTGTGACGAGTGTATCCGGCACCCCGTGGCAGCTAAAGATGACTTTTATTTTCACAATCACAGCTGTTGCTGAAGTGCTTGTTAAATTGGCAACCTCAGTGTATCTTGAATAGTAATCAATAACTACTAAATACTGACCCTTCTTCCACTCAAATAAGTCAGCTGCTAGCTGTTCCCATGGGCGTGATGGCAAGGGTGTGGTCATCAGAGGTTCTGTGGCATTTTGACTCTCTTTAGTACAAATTTCACACTGACGCACCTTCTCTCTGATCTGTTTTGTCAGCCCAGGCCACCACACTCCTTCATGGGCCCTGGCCATGCATTTCACCATTCCCTGGTGACCCTGGTGAATTTTGTCCAAGATGTCCTGTTGCATGCTTGCTGGAATCAGTATTCTCTTTCCTTTCATCAACAGGCCATCCACCATGAACAAGTCGTTTCTGTATTGACAGAAAGGCTTTAACTGTGGCGCAGAACTGCTTCTTTCCCATCCTGTGTGGATCAGGGAGGAAAGCTGCTTACACACTGGATCTTCTTCTTGTGCTCTTCTTATTGGTAGCAACTTCTCAGGTGAGGCCGGGAGTTGCTGAATGACCTCACTGATTTGAGCTGTGAAGTCGTTCTGAAGCGCAAGGTCTTCCTCTGTTGTAGTACGCTGGAGTGGAGCTCTTCATAGAGCGTCAGCTGCAATAAGATGTTTACCTGATACATGTACGATTGAGTAGGAAAAACGCAGAAGTCTCAATCTGAAGCACATTATACGAGGTGGGACATCATCCAGCAGCCTTGAGCTGAGAAGACTGATTAACAGTTTGTGGTCGGTTCGCATCACAAAGTGTAGGCCCGGGAGGTAGGTCTGAAATCTTTCACAAGCCCAGGTGACAGCAAGGGCCTCCTTTTCAATTTGGGCATATCTGCTCTCTGTTTCAGTCATGCTGCGAGAAATGAAAGCCACTGGCCTCCAGTCTCCAGTTTCTTGAAGCTGAGATAAGACCCCCGCAATCCGTAAGACAGTGCGTCTGCTGACACCCTGGTCGGTTTTTTCTGGACTGTACTGGGCAAGGACAGTAGATGAGCTGAGCTCGTTTTTCAACTTTTCAAAGGCACACTGTTGCGCTGCTCCCCACATCCACATGTTTTCTGCTTTCAGGAGTTCTCTGATTGGCCCAGTGAGCTCCGCAATGTTAGGAGAGAATTTCCCCACATAGTTGACCATCCCCATGAAGCGTTTTACGTCAGCCACATCTTTGGGTGGTGGCATCTCTCTAATTGCCCTAATCTTCTCAGGATCTGCTTGTATGCCCTCTGAACTGACAACGTGTCTGAGAAATTTGACCTGCCTCACTGCGAAATGACATTTGTCATTCAGAGTAGGCCCCACTGCTGCAGTCTTTGCAACACTTGATGCACCCTGTCATCACGTTCACCGAACACCAGGATGTCATCCGCATGACACAAAGTTCCTTCTAGGCTGTCAAGCATCTGCGTTAAACGCTTCTGAAAGTGTTCTGGCGCGGATGATATTCCAAAGGGAAGCCGATTAAAACAAGAACAGCCAAATGGTGTGATGACGGTGGTGAGTGGGGCTGAATCTTTGTGCAAAGGAACCTGCCAAAAACCGGCAGTGGCATCCAGTTTGGAAAAAAATCCTAGCTCCAGCTAGCTTAGCTAGTGTCTCATCAACAGCTGGAAGAATATGTCGCTCCCTACACACATTTTCATTCAGGCGGGTTAGGTCGACACATATTCTAATTTTTCCATTAGGTTTTGGTACTACGACCATTCCTGAGCACCACTCTGTAGCTTCCTCTATGGGAGAAATAACGCCCATTTCCTCCATCCTTTTTAACTCTTCTTGAACTTTTCCTCTTAAGGGCAATGACACACGGCGTGGAACAGCAAGGGAAAAGGGAGTGGCATTTTCTTTTAATTTAATTTTGTATTCTCCCTCTAGTTTACCTAAGCCTGTGAAAACTCTGGGATATTGTTCTTTGTAGCTTACCTCAGCTGCTTTGATAGCTTGCACAGGGCTGAGCAGGCAGAGGTCTTGTATCGCTGGTAAGCCAAGCAAAGGAGTCACTAACCCTGGCACAACATACACTTGCTACTTCGCTACAATTCCATTGTGACTAATATCCGCAGTAAAATGTCCCTTCACTTCTATGGGAGAGTTACTTAGTCCACACAGTCTTTTGGTTGTCAGTAGCAGCTTTCCATATCGCTTTTGTGAATACAAATGTGCCGGGATAGCTGTCACTGCAGCACCCGTGTCCAACTTGAACGTCGTCTGCTGACCATTCACTGCAACCGATTTCTGCCAGAATGTGTTGTATTTTGTACAATTCACTATGCCCAGGCACAATGTCTGTACGCTTTCATCCAAGTCATTTTCCTTAATTTCTTCCACTCTCATTTTCATTTTACAAACAGCGGCAAAATGCCCCCTTTACTTACATTTCTTCCACTCAGCAGTGCACGTGGGACATGCATTGAATGAATTTTCATGTGTCTTCCCACATCTGCCACATTTAGTATTTGCATTATTTTGCACTCTTTCCTTTGGTTTAAAACAACTTTTTCCATGGAGAGAGTATTTCTGTTTGAACTTGAATCTAACTGCATCCATGTTTGCATCTGTGCCATCTGTGCTACTCTGTCTCAATGCAGGCTGTTGCTTTTTAATTTCCTCACTTTGGCGGGTTTTTGTGACAGCTTTCACGAGAGTCAACTCAGAATCTAGCTGTAACTTCTCTGAAAGTCCATGGTCTCTGATACCTACGACAAGGCGGTCTCTGATCATCTCGTCTTGGAGAATGCCATACTGACAATGCTCAGCCAGTTTATGCACAGCAGTAATAAACGTTTCAACCGTCTCACCAGGCTCCTGGCTACGTTTGTTGAATTTAGCTCTTTCGTAGATCACATTATGCTTGCATATGAAATGTTTATCGAACGCTTGCTCTACTTTGTCGTACTTTTTCTTGTCCTCATCCGTCAGTGCTAACGTGTTCAGAACGTCATCCGCCATGTCTCCCATAGTGTAAACTAGCGAGTTAACTTGATACTCTTGACTCTTTGCATTTAGTCCTGCCGCTATGCGGAATCTTTCAAAACGTCGGATCCAATTAGGCCAACTACCAAAATCTCCAAAGTCAAATGCTTCAGGCGGACTTATTGAAAATAGAGAATCCATTCTGTTTTACCTACCTAATGCTCCTCTCAAACGTTGTATCATCGCAGCTCCACGTTAGCGTTAGTTCTGCTAGCTCACTCGGCCAATTCAAAAGTTCCTTTCTCACGTAGTCAAACTGCACGGAACATTCCGGTCACTTGCGTCGGGTGATTGTATTTATCTCAGAGGCGAGGACGACGACGTCTGACACCATGTCTTGTACTTTATAGTACTTACATTTGTAGTGAATGGACCGGAGACCAAGGCATAACGTTGACCTTTTACTACGCATATCTTCAAGTCTCAACGCTCGCGCATGAACGCTCATTTCATATCAAAACCTGCTCGCTACAGTCTGTTGTACTTGATGTAATTTTGCGTGTGAAAAAGGAGCGTGCAATCATCTAACCCATAGTTGCCTAATGCGTGGTATTTCTAGCTGTTGGGAAGGGGTGGTTTCTATTGTGTATTGTAACGTGCATGTATAAGTAGACACGTTGGTCCTTGACTATCGGGTCGGACCCTTTAGTCGACTGGTTAACGTTGTCGCTTGCGGAGCGGGAGACACAGGTTCGCGTCCCGGCCATGGCGACGGTCTCCCAGACTGCCCCCCCGAATTTGCTACATTGGTGTCAGAAGTGGGATGGAGCGACCGTAAGGCCATCGGAAGCATATGCGCCCTGAGGCGTGAAGGAGCTGATATGCTTAAGCGCGGGGACGCGCTTCCCGAAGGAGGGGGTTAGTGTAACGTACATGGATAAGTAGACACGTTGGTCCTTGACTAACGGGTTGGACCCTTTAGTCGACGTTGTCGCTTGCGGTGCAGGAGATACAGGTTCGTGTACCGGCTGTGGCGACGGTATCTCGGACTGCCCCCCGAATTCGCTACAGTATGTATTCACATTGAAGTTCTGACATTGATATGAGCCCCACCACTGTATGGATTAGCCCCACCGTAATTTAGCAAAAAAACAAAAACTCTGCTACCGCCACTGGCTGGGAGAGCTGGCACCGGGTCGGCTGGGAAGACTTGGTCTGATGCGTCCAGTGGACCCAGGGACCACAGCCCAGCCCGGAGTTTCGCATGAAGAGGAAACACAGAGGGTGGTCTGACAGGACGCGGGGAAGGCTAAGCTAACTGCTAGCCCATGCAGACCGGCAATTCCGATAATAGCGTTGTGTTTTTGACGTCGTCATGTGGAGTGTTGGAAGGTGTGTCAAATGTGTCTGGCTGGCAGAGCTAGATCGGCTGGGCGAGCCTGGTCTGCTGCATCCGGTGGGCCTAGGGCCCACGGCCCTGCGCCCGAAGAGGAGACACCAAGGGCATTCTGACAAGACGCGGAAGCGGGGCAGGCTAAGCTAACTGCTAGCCGATGCAGACCGGCAGTTCCGACAGTCATCCTGGCGTTCGTCCTCCTGGACAGTGATTTTTTTGTTGTTGTTGATATATATGTTGTAGTTTTTAGATGTGGTTTTTGTCTTTGTGTTGCACTGCTGTGGGTAACGATATTGCAGCGAATTCGGGGGGGGGGGGCAGTTCGGGAACCGCCACAGCCGGGACGCGAACCCGTATTTCTCACACCGCAAGCGACAACGTTAACCAGTCGACTAAAGGGTCCGACCCGTTAGTCAAGGACCAACGCGTCTGCCTATCCTTGCACGTTACAATATTTTGTTTCGTTTCGTGTACGCAAGTACATACGCAAATACATTAAATGACGAAATTGTTCCCGATTCCTGAATCTGTGTTCCAATGTTTCGATGTCTGGAGGTTCTTTTGCTGGGTTTGCAAGCCATGCACATATGTCCTCATTTCACGTACTCCCATCATTTTACCTTATTCGGTTGTATATGCTTATCGTCTTTGTCTCTATTTTCACTTACCTTTCTTCTGCCACTGAAGCATTTTAGCATTTAACCTGCAGGTGAAGCCAGAGACAATAGAACATTTTCTCATTTCGATAAAGCCCAAGCAGTTGATTTTTGGACACCACTACGGTGGCTCTGAAGTGCAAAACACAAAAACAAAGATGTAACATACAAAAACAAAAAGTAGCAGCCCTGAAATGCAAAATACAAACATACAAACACCAACAGCCCTGAGGTGCAGACGCAACATACAATACACCTTTTTGCACTTCTGGGCAACTAGTTTTTGTTTTTGTATGTTGCATCTGCACCTCAGGGCTACTAGTTATTTATGTTTGGGTTTTGCACCTCAGGAACATTGTTTTTTATTTTTGTATGTTGCATCTGCATCTCGGGGCTGGAAGTTTTTGCTTTTGCGTTTGTTTGTTTTTTGCACTTCGGAACCACCGTACAATACCTATTGAATTTTAGTAATACGCAGTTGATGAGAAAAAAGGATAATTTTCGGTGGAATTTAAAAAAAAAACATGCTGTAGGTCTGCATACATCTCAAAGATGTACATCAGGTGAAAAAGAACATAGGCAGCGCAAAAGCATTCCAAGCCTAAAACTTTCATTACAACTCAGCTGGAAATATGAGGTTATCTACCAAACAAGTTGTCAACATACTAAAAGTCCACTTCTCTTTATTTGCCACCAAGGGTAATCCCTCATCACAGATTGTACTTTCCAGATTTGTTGCCACAAACAGTAATTTAGCATGTGGCAACTAATTTGTATACCACTTTGATAGATGAGACTCAGGAAGGACTTGAATTAGACTCAATATTTTATAAGACTCCTTTGTTTCCTATTCATACTGACCCAAGCCTTGAGCTGTCAACATTTAACGGTGACAAGCACAGCCAAGTAGTTAATCTGACCCTACTTGCATTTCTCTTTGTATGTACCAAAAATATCACAAATTCATAGTTTTTTATGTCATGTTTACTTTCACTTTATCTTTCAGTCAACAGCTATTGTTCAAATGAGGCAAGCATCTATACATACAAGGGCTGTAGAATCACATGATTTCCTGGAAGAGATCTGGTACTTTCCTTCCAGATTCTTTCACGTGTTAATGTTCCATACAATCACATAAAGTGCTTCACATTGAGGAATAGTGATTGAAACACAAAGACGATATAGATAAAGCTCACTGATTTAAGAAGTTTAATAATTTCTTGCAACGACGCTCCATACCAACTTCCAGTCTACCAGTATGTGGATGACAGCCATAATTATGGTCTTTAAGAAACAAACAACTGTTCATTTCCTTAGCCCTTATTTTATTTCTGTTTTCATACTTCTCACTCACATAATTAGTCTACAGTATGGGATATTTTAGGACACTACATAGCTATGACTCTTGTACCCTTAATTTTGTTTGCATGTAATGTTGTAAATCTAGGAATGAGAGGCTAATTATCTAGGTGAAATCATACTAAGCAACTTTTTTTTATGTGTAAGCTAAATGTCTAAAACACAGAAATAGATCCCTTCATACTATCAAAAGATTAACATTTTTTTTAAGTTTGTTAATAATTTACCATCATGAAAAAATATTCTTAAGGCAGTGTAAAATGTAAGGCATCTTATTTCTCTCTCCATGTTCTCTACTTGAATGTTAACAAATATTCAGGATAAGCCTGAGAATCATGGAAGATGATGAACATTGAAGGGTTGGCCTCGTTGTCCACGACACTGTCATACTGCTGAATGTCGTTGGAGCGCTTGGGTGGTGGCACGATCATTCCATTCTTGCCCTTGGTGTAATCTCCCGTCAAGACACGACAGAGGTAGATGAACTTCTGTCCTTGGGGATCTGGCTTAGAGTATGTGTCATTAGCGGAGTAACTGGCTGCTACAGCAAAGTATGTGCCATTGCCATAAGCAGCAGCTGAAATATAATAGCAGAGAGTTAGCACGATAAGATGTGTTGTGAAATGAAAAACCCAGAGACAAAAGTAAATGCCGGAACAATTATTTTCTGGAGTGGAGATTCATTAAAACATGTGACCTGATGTAACCCCCTCGTGCACTATAAAATTAGGCCGAATGCTTACTACAGCCAAGTTGTGAGAGGAATGGAAGGTGTGCAAGATCTGCTGAGACTTGATCTAACAATGTCAGTGTCTTGTAGGTGAATAACACACCTTAACCTGAAATTAATTAAAGTTCCTCAATTTTGAGGTACCACTCACCATTCTTTCCAGCATAACTCCTGTTAAAGCCATGATTGTTGATGTGGTTGATAGTGGTGTAGCAGGTGCCATGAAAAAGACGTTTCTCATTGTTCTGGTGACCATTTCTCTGCTCCATATCCTGCTTCTTGATCTGAAGGCCCTTCCACAAGCTTGGGTTCTGAATCCTTTCAATCTGAGGGAAAAAATACTTTCAGTTGTTCTCTATTGAGATACATACTACAGTTTAATGATTACTATAACATCATGAAAGAAAAAAAGAAAGAAAGAAAGAAAGAAAGAAAGAAAGAAAGAAAGAAAGAAAGAAAGAAAGAAAGAAAGAAAGAAAGAAAGAAAGAAAACAACAAAATTCATCCCCTGCATTTAACCCATCCTACTGTATAGGAGCAGTGGGTAGTGGCAGCACCTGGGGACCAACTCTAGTTCTTCTTTCCATTGCATTGATCAGGGGCACAGACAGGAGTATTAACCCTAACATGTATGTCTTTGAGAATGTTGACCTCATTGATCCCAAAATATATGTGAAGTGAACTGAGTGAACTGCAAAAATGTTATGTGACGTGCACTTCAAATAAATTTGAAATAATCTGATTTGTGAGCTAGAAGGGCCAGGGGTATTTCACATATACTATACATGTTCCATGTTGAGAGCTGGCCAATACAATATTAGCCTTGCACAATGAGCAGTTCCACATAAGTGGCTGGTCCTAAACTGCCTTGTTAAAGGGCATTTTGGGTGACAGAGTATTTCTCCTTTGATTCCATCTGTTGTCCTGACAATCACAAACTTGCCTCTACTAATTTGTCAACTGTAACTGCAAAGAAACAATTAGCATGATGTGATAACAAATAATATGCATTAATTAATTAATAGGCACGTTAACTGTAGACTACCTTGATAATTGTTTGACTATTGCATGTGGCCTGAAACATTTTGAGGACTTCATTGTACTCTGCAGCTCCAGGCTGGACAGGGACAACATGGCATGTGCTTTTGGCTGGGATGGCATCCCACTGCTGAGGGAAACTTCCAGCTTGTTGGTCTGAAAGTATGGAGGACAGGAAAGATTTATAATCATAATGTCTGAATTAGACTTGGGGTCTAACAAAACCTGCAAAAAAATCTTTAGCTTTTTCTTGGTTTTATTACTAACTACCAAATTGGTATAATTTACCATGTTAGGACAATTCATATAAGGTATACTAAAGTGAATTTCAAAGACATAGAAATTATTGAATTTATTAATATCAAACTTTCTGACACTTATGGTATTTTCCTTTATTGCCAAACATGCTCGCCAGGTTTTAAGTGGCACAAAGCAAACACTGAGAACAATGTCCAAATATTTTCTATTGGGATTTGGTTTGAATATTCTGTAATAGACTGGTTGTTCACAAAAACAAAAGATCCAGGAACTACAACATGAAACTTTGTTTGGCATGGGATAGAATGGGTTTACAAGAAATTAAATTAGACTGTTTCAGTGATAGGTATCTATTTACCAACAGTCATGTTAAAAGGCAGCTCAATTGCTTTGACGCACTGATATATAGGTTACCTTTCAGTAAGTCAATGCGCTTAATTTGTAGAGTCTGTCCCTGATTATCTGTGGCGGGTCCATTTGGCATTATGACCTTGTACACTTGACCCTGGACACTGACTTCTACATGAGGAACGGCCTTCTCCAATGCTTGCTCAAGGTGAAAATTGGAAATGAGGTCAAAGCTCTGGAAGGGAAGCCCCTGCTGCTGGTACTGCCAGTCTGTCACTGCAGCGGCTAATTTGGCATACTCCTTCAAGGACTCCTCATCTCGAGCCTTCTTCAGCATCTCGTGGATTTCAGTGGTGGCTTTGAGCACATCTGCACTGAGTCCATCAATGATGATTGACATGTTGGAATTTTTTCGCTCAGTCCTCAAACGCACATCCATGGACATCTGGATATTGATGAGGCGCTTTTGATCTGCACTGGTGAGGTTGGGGATTGACTTGTCATCAATGTGAACCTCAGACTCTTCCTTGGATATCAGTTTGCTGATCCACTGCTTGGCACTGTCAACTTTAGCCTGCGAGTCGCTACATATGTGGAAGCAAGCAGGGTCCACTTTCTTGCCTTCAATGACAAAGTCTTCAGTCTTCTGTGATTTACTGGTACTGTCCCCAGTGAAGAAAGCTGGTTGAATGAATATGAAATGTTATTATAAAGCATGTCACAATATAATGTTAGAGCATATATATGAAGTATGCCCTTTTATCCAAATCACAGAGTGCAATCAGTGCACAAAAAAATAGTTACGAGTGAACACTAACTTGAATTTTATACTAAATGTAGATTGTTTACTATAATTCAATTTATATAGATCTTTATAAAATGTTTAATGTATGAATATTTGGTAGGTAATATAAAACATTTGGCATATGCTAAAGCATCAATATTAGTATGACTGATAAATAACAGATTTTTTTCCCTTTCACCTACATTTTAGTTTGTGGCCGATATTTCCCAAGAGAGACCATTTAGCCTGAATATCCTGATTGTCAGCGGTTTCCCTCATTTGCATACTGCCATGGAAGTCTTTCAACATGCCCGGCTGGAAGACAACTATCCGGATCGTCTTCAGAGGCTTCAGAAGGTTCTGTCCCACCATGTCTATCACTGCATCAAACATGGCATCCGCCACCTGGCTTGCCTGCACATTGCCTTGGCCTAAAATAGCAAAATGCATGTTAATGATAATTACCTGAATAACTATAGACATTCATTCATTCATTGTTTATACCCACTTTACCCACTTCACAGCCTAAATCTTGTCTGCTGGTATAGACGTAAGGGAGCTCAAGTCTGTTCTCACACGCATTGGGTGGGTTGCAAGTAAACACTCTAAGAAAGTTCATCAGTCTACAGAGACTACACACACTGCATTTTATACCTATGGGCAATTTAGAATCAGCAGTTCACCTGCTATGATGTCTGAAACTGAGTATCCTGAGGAAAGCCATGGGAACCAAGTGAAAACATACAAACTCCACAATGGTTGGAATAAACCCCAAGAATCTGAGCTATGGAGCATCAGTGCTAAGTAACAAGCCAACATGCTGCCTATTAGCATGAACATTTTCTTTTGGATTTCCTCTCCGATAAATGTCCGGTACATTTTTCTATGGGAGATTCTTAAAAACACAACGTATTTCACAGATTTCTGTCTAAACCTGAACTGGGTCTGTGGTATAAAGAGCTGTTTATGAGCCCAAACCCAATTAAAGTTTTGAATTATCTAAAGAGGATATTTTAAACTGCATCTGTTTTACTCAGGATTCAGGAATATTTACGTCTTTTCATTCCATGCACCTGCACACATGAAATGAAATGACATATTGTTTCCCCCAGCCCACAGCAGTGCAACACGAAGACAAAAACACATATCCAAACTACAACTACAAGAACACATACATCTGAGCTACAAAAAACAACAATAAATAAATTAATAAATTAATTCACTGTCCAAGAGAGCGAATGCCAGGGTGACTGTCAAAACTGCCAGTCTGCTAATGCCCAATCTAACAAACCTTCAAATTAAATCTAGTGTAAGAATATAAAACATACAACAAACATGATACTGAGAGGACTCTAATCCAAAGCACCATATAATACTATGAGAATGTACAATTATGTCTGCACAGCATATTTGGGCCAAAAGCAAATGGAAACCCTTCACCAGTGTTATTTCCATGTGCTACCCCCTGAACTACGAAGCAGCTTAAACATGTTTGTTTGTTTTTATATAGTGTGATTCATACTCTGCTGTTAACCCAGGTCTTGACTGATCCGGTAAGGAGCCAAAACCAGTCCGGTATGGCCTTGTCAATCCGCTTACTGATTTGGCAACATTTTTACGTCGGATGCCCTTCCTGACACAACCACTAACCCTCTGGATGGGAGAACAGGTAAAGTGCTGGATTCCATGGGTGGAAGAAGAAGATACTCTGCTGTTTAACCTCACCTGTTCCAATGGCAGGAAAGGAGACTGAGGTATATGAGTTTTGCACACACATTTGGAGAGCATCTTTCACAAGCTTGTTGATTTTCTGGGGATCAGTCTGGCCGACCATATGCAGAATCTTCTGACTCTTGAGGTTGCCTGGCTGGGTCATTATCATGCCTGGGTTTGGCCCTGCACCTGAAGGTGAGGATAGGGAATTTTTCATTTTCGTTTACATTTGCTATTGACTACAGAAATTAACAGTGTGTGTGTGTGTGTGTGTGTGTGTGTGTGTGTGTGTGTGTGTGTGTGTGTGTGTGTGTGTGTGTGTGTGTGTGTGTGTGTGTGTGTGTGTGTGTGCACTAGTGTATTTGGAGGATGTGTGACTTAAGGGTATGACCTTTAAAAAAAGTGATTCTAATACACAATATAATATGTCCATCCATCCATCCATTGTCTTAACCGCTTATCCTGCTCTCAGGGTCGCGGGGATGCTAGAGCCTATTCCAGCAGTCATTGGGCGGCAGGTGGGGAGACACCCTGGACAGGCCGCCAGGCCATCACAGGGCCAACACACACACACACACACCCATTCATTCCTAGGGACAATTTAGTACCGCCAATTCACCTGGCCTACATGTCTTTTGACTGTGGGAGGAAACTGGAGCCCCCGGAGGAAACCCAACGCAGACATGGGGAGAACATGCAAACTCCACACAGAGGACGACCCAGGATGACCACCAAGGTTGGACTACCTCGGGGCTCGAACCCAGGACCTTCTTAGTGAGGCGACTGCACTAACCACTGCACCACTGTGCCGCCAGAATATAATATGTTACATACAATAAATTAAACAAATTAATACTTAATTAATCAACATTAGCTACACAATTAACATTCAGTAATACTCTTTAAAATGAAGTTAACATTTTTCATTAACCTACCAAATATTGCTGTTAGTGTGCCATACCAAGATGGCTTAGTTAACAGTACACTGATGGCCCGTTCACAAAGCTAGTGTGTTGAAAGTTGAAAATGTAGCCAGAAATTGATAGCACCAGTTTACTTGCTATTTTTTCCTGGGCAATTTCTTAGTATTTGAATAAGATTATTGTTTTGTGTACACAGCATTAACACTGAGCATCTTTTTTTTTAAATCCTAAAAAATTCATTAATTCCTTTGATCAGTTCTAAACTAAAGAAGAGATCATGCCCTTAGTCTTAGCAGAGACCTAAGACTGTGTGACATAACAGAGTTTTAAAGGGCTCTGTAGATTTACACAAGCATGGACACTAAATTGTTATTATGGTCAAATTATAAAACCAGTATTGTAAAACTATGTCAGTTACAAATACTTTAGCACCCCCCCCCTTTCTCCCCAATTGTATCCGGCCAATTACCCCACTCTTCTGAGCCGTCCTGTTCGCTGCTTCACCCCCTCTTCCAATCCGGGGAGGGCTGCAGACTACCACGTCTCCTCCGATACATGTGGAGTTGCCAGCCACTTCTTTTCACCTGACAGTGAGACATTTTGCCAGGGGGACATAGCGTGTGGGAGGATCACACTATTCCCCCCAGTTCCCCCGAACAGGCACCCTATCTGACCAGAGGAGGTGCTAGTGCAGCGACCAGGACACATACCCACATCTGGCTTCCCACCCGCAGACATGGCCAATAGTGTCTGTAGGGATGCCTGACCAAGCCGGGGGTAACACGGGGATTCAAACCGGCAATCCCCATGTTGGTAGGCAACAGAATAGACCGCTACGCCACCCGAATGCGCTAGCACTCCCCTTTATTACAATCATCGCAGGGACACAGAAATATGCAACTGTTTGTCAATTATGCCTAGATGTTGAACTTCATCCTTTGTACTTTTGAGACATTAATCCAGGAAGTTTAGCGCAATGTAATTTTTTTTACTGACAATACGTGTTTTTGGGTCACAACATCCGCTGAAGTCTTAACATATTCATATATTGGGTTCTTACCAAGTTGTAGGCATTCTGCTTCTACAGTTTGTCCAGCTGCATTCAAAATGGCCATGGACACCCCTGGGAGAAAGAAAGCTAGTTTTCACAAAGACATAACAACTGCAATTCCGCTGGTCTTAAAAACCTGATTTAACCCATGTAGGTTGATGTAGCATGGTTGCCTTTTTGCAGCAAAAGACCTAGTATTGTACATTTGCAGGTACACGTTTGACCCAAAAAACTGCCAAGTGCAACCAAATGATTGGCTGTTGACAATATAATTTGACCTGCCCAGTAACCACACTAGAGTAGTCAGGGCTTAGGAGCCTTGGGCAAGAGCACATGACCAATGAGACAAGTTTTTTACATCTACATATGTACTATATACAGTTTGCTTTTCCCAACCAATTTAGCATTTTGAACAAGAAACCTCACAACAGTAGCTGCAATTTACATGTGAAATAGGTCGACTTCAGTCCACCCTCAAAGAAAATATGATCACCTACACACAAATAAAGGGTTGAAGACTGAGTCACAGTTGAGCTGTCATGGTTTACCTGATTTAAGATTGAAGCTTTCATTGGTGGAGTTGACAATTACATCGGTGGTCTCCTTCGTTATGTCCCCTGTGACTACCTGGATAGCCACACTTCCCATTTTGGTCTCATACATCCCTGAGCTTGAGATGACTTTAGTAAAGGGGCCTGACCACAGGAAACCATAATTATGTTTTACAGTAGAACAAACACACTACGCAATCATATTTCTTGAAGAAAAATAAAACATACAGCACTACTATATTAAAACAAATACGCATCAAAAGGCTATACAGAATTATTTTGGGAATGAGAAGAAAAATTAGAAAAAGAAAACCATTTAAACATTTTCAGTATCAAAAAAATGCAGGTAAGTTACATGTGTGCCAATGTTTGTAATGTTTTAAAAAAATGTCGAATCATATTTATTGGGAACATTGGTATTCTGATAAGCTGAACTTAAAATGTGCTATCATTTTCAATTGAGAGTAGTTTCATATCAAATGCAGGCTACCTGCACTTGGGGAAGTAGGTGCTGGACCATGTGAGGATGAAGAAAACCTTTTGTTAAACTCATCTGTAAAAACCTACGGGATGGAATCAGAGCGATAGATACCTGTGACCATCGATTCCCAATATCACATCAAAGCAACTGATAGAAAACACAGCACTGAAGAATTTACAATTACAATTTCAGTTAGCAGATGCTATTATCCAAAGCGACATACATCTGAGTGCTGATACAACACAAGCAAGGATTTAGGTAAGAGAGAACAACATGAGTAAGTGCCATAAAGCTAAGTTCGACTCCAATAGGACGTAAAAGCTACTAGTATTTGCAGGTCTGTATGACACAAATTCCCTGTTCATGCCTATCTATTGCTGCATGTTTTAGAGTCTGCTCTGTCCTCAGAAAACAGTGGGAGGTCCCTGTCCTTGATGAATGGTACAAGGGATGCTGCCTAATTAGAGCCACTGTATTTTGAAGAATCTGACAGGAGTACATACACTACATGGCTAAAAGCATGTGGACACACACACATCACACCCATTTGTGATTGTTGAATGTCTCATTCCAAAACCATGGGCATTAATATGGACTTTGCCCCCCCCCCTCCTTTGCTGCTATAACACCCTCCACTCTTCTGGGAAGGAGTTCCACTAGATTTTGGAACATTACTGCAGGGATTTGCTCCCATTCAGCCACAAGGGCATTACTGAGGTCAGGCACTGATGTCGGGGGGAAGGCCTGGGTCACAATCAGTGTTCCACTTCATCCCGAAGGTATTGGATGGGGTTGAGGTCAGGGCTCTGTGCAT